>NC_053489.1:162145095-162468277 GCF_905171775.1 Rana temporaria | reverse complement strand
CGTGTTTTATGTTAATGTTCTGTGACCCAACGTGATTGACGTTTTTCTCCCAGTGTGCATTGCTCCTAATACGCCGCAAGGACGTATTGGTTTTGACGTGAACGTAAATTATGTCCAGCCCCATTCACGGACGAGTTACGCAAACAACGTAAAATTTTCTAATTTTGCATCTGTCCTCTGGCGCCTCTAACATTAGGAACTGAGCGATCGAACACCACCAATCACTCGGTTCTAAAAGCTCAGTGAGCAGAGAGCTGCTGACTATCAGCCCTGGTTCACAGTGATGTGATTTGGCATGCGATTTGAAATGTCATATCGCAAGCCAAATCGGCAGCAATTGCCGGAAATGGCAGCACCCGATTCCCAAAAGTAGTTTATGTACTACTTTTGGCGATTTCGGGGTGCGATTTCCATTGACAACGAGCTTTGGCTGTACTTCTCCTTTAACTCAGAAAGTCCCTTCTATTGATCTAATGCCGCGTACACACATAATTCCCGATGGAAAAAGTCAGATGGGAGCTTTTCATCGGATATTCCGACTGCGTTTACGCCCCATCGGACTTTTTCCATCGGAATTTTCGACAGACTTAGATAGAGAGCAGGTTCTCTTTCTTTCCGACGGAAAAAATTCCTATCGAAAAATCTGTTCGTCTGTATGGAATTCCGACGCACTAAAAACCATGCATGCTCAGAATCAAGTCGATGGATGCTCAGAAGCATTGAACTTAATTTTTCTCGGCTCGTTGTAGTGTTGTACGTTACCGAGTTCTTGACGGTCGGAATTTGGTGTGACCGAGTTTTTTTCCGACTGAAAAAACGGTTGGATGTACAGGGCATTAGCCTCATCTAAACTTCTAAACTCTTTTTTGTTTTTTTTGCTGCTATGATCTGACTGTCTGTTAGAGGGTGGCTCAGTTGTTCTCTATGGTTCTGCTGTATGAAGGAACATAGCCACTCACTTCTGAGATGGACTAGGGACTATGACCTATGGACTTTGTAGTATCTATAGAGCAGTGTATATGACCACAGCTAATGTGCATTACTCATTCCAAACAAACAGAAGGGGGGGGGGAGTAGGCAGTGGCCAGGGTGAGGTTTAACCAAGGACCCTAGTGCTAAAAGACAGGAGTACGAAGCCACTGTGCTACCCATGTTTTCTTGTTACCTTCACCATGTTTGAACAGATTTCCTCCATACATTGTTCTAGCCCCTGGCTGCCCTGAATCATACCATATAAAGATCCATAGATAAAAAGTCCATGAATCCACTTTCACTACCCCAACTGGGTACCCACAAAAGGGGAGCCCCAAAAAGAATTACATATGGCAGCAGCAGGGGGGGGGGGGGGGTAGTAGAGCCATGGACACCCGGGGAACTGGCAGAACCAACCCCTTTCTATCTTTTGGTCAGCCTGATAGCACACTACATACTAAATATGTTAAACCAGCACAGTAAATGACACAATGAGGTAGGACATAACTAGGTATTACCCCAAAGTAGGCACCTTCCTACATGATGGCCTCTCTGCCATTGAGTTGTAAAGCCTGCCATCAATTATGGCACATCATAAGCACTTTTAGAGCAGTTTTAGCAAAGTCTTAATTCTGTACCATTATCCCCTATTTCCAGAAAGAGCTTATCACCAAGAACAGGGGTCTCCAAACTTTCTAAACAAAGGGCCAGTTTACTGTCCTTCAGACTTCAGGAGGGCCAGGCAGTGGCCATTGGAAGTAGAAAAGGTCCTGGCGTCTGTGGGAAAAACCAAGGCCCCACCTTTGGTGTCAGTGGGGGAGTTGTGCCCCATCATTGGTGTTAATGGAAGGGATTGCACTCCTTAAATGCCATTGGAAGAAATTGTGTCCCATCAATGGTATCATTGGGCCCTATTGTTGGTGTTGTTGGGAGAAATTGTGCCATGATGCCCCATCATTGGTGTCTTTGGGAGGAATTGTGACCATTCATTGGTGTCAGTGGAGAGATTTGTGCCCCTTCATTGTTGTCAGTTGGGGGAATTTTGCCCCATTATTTGTATCAGTGGATGAAATAGTACTTCAAGGGCCAGATGAAAGGGCCGCATCTGGCCCCCGGGCTGCAGTTTGGAGACCACTGACCTAGAACATGTATATAAACAGTGTAGGCTTATTATAGGCAGAAGGTAAACACCAGAGGAGATCACTACTTTCCTAGCTGAAATCAAACCCGGCGCTAGTTTACCCTGATCTATAGTGGTCTACTGGCAAGCATCCTGGCTTTGCAGCACTGGGGTCCTGGTTTAATTTCCTAATAGGGACATTATCTGCTTGAAATTTGTATATTCTCATATGTTTATTTAGGTTTTCAGTGGTTGTTCACCCCTCAACTCAAAATTTTCTTGGTATAGGTAAAACTGAGGAAGTATGGAGCTTGTCAAAGCTTGAGCTGCCAAGTGCTGCATGCAGTCCGCCCATTCCTGCCAATGGGGACTCAGGGGCTGCAAGAATACAGCTGCTCATCCCTAGTTAACAGCCATTCAGGCGCTCAGCTCCAAATGCACACTGTTTGCATGAAACACCTGGTGGCTCGAGCTGCATAAACACATGGCCCATCCATGGACCACGGGTGTCAATGCTCATGTAAATGAGGCCAAACATTGCTATGGGTCTCAGTACATCATATTATAACATCAGGCTATATCAGTACCAAATCAAATCTTGTTTCTAGTCATATATACAAATTGTGCTTAATAAATAAAATATTATAACATGCTTAGTCTACAAAGTGATTGTTCAATAAACTTAGTGAATGAAGCAAAAATTCACTTTGCAAAGAATGCCCAATCATGTGCAAGGGAGCTGAAAAACAGGAATTGCTAACACATGATTGGATGATTGTAGCCAGTTTGACCTCATACACTAAACTATAGTGACAATTTACTTACCAAGTAAATTACTTTACTTAACATGATCTACTCTTTTTGTAAAATTATCCCCAATGTCGCTCACTTATAACAAACTAGAAAGAATGTCTTGATTATTATTTTACCACTCTTACATATGGCTATACATTTACAGAACTGTTGTCTCTAGCAAGTTAAACTGGACATACAGTGAGCGAAATTGACCTTTGTTAAAAGATCCTGCTAAAAAATGTTTGGGATAAACAGCAGCTGCATCAATTCAGACATTGTATGGCCAAGCACAAGGAAGACCAGTTCCATCATTTATGTCATCAAAAGAGTTAGAATTCTGTAAATACAGCAACATGTTTCATGGCTTTAGACAGAGTATTGGCATATTTCTGAATTTTATCTGGACATTTTTTTCAAATTCAAATTCAAATTTTTTCATAAGAGCTACACTGTTACAGGCAGCCTATGGCATGCATAATTGTGCAATGCAAGAGAAGTGACAAGAGAAGTTTACACAAAGCTTCAGAATGTCATTCGTCAGGTAAGGTCAACATTCACACATCTACTGCCTAATATGAAGGCTGAAGAGATTGTATGTCCCCTTCTACAAGTGTTATGAGAAAGAAACATTGTACAATAGACTTAAGCTGGCCATAGATGGATTGAAATTCAACCAGTTCAGCATGGAGCACGTGTGTGATATTTTTAATCTGTCGAAAGGGGCATGCTGAAACCACATTTCAGAACAAAGGCTGCAGCTACGGTTCAGTGTATTCTGATAGCAGTCAGTCCCGCTGTCAGTATACAATGTCCCGTCAGGGGGGACTCCTCTATATACCTAGTTTTTGTGGATGGGAGAGTCTGTTAGTTTTTTTTTTTCATTTAGCCCACTGGCTGAATAAAAAAAAAACGATTTACCATATACACTTGCGCCAATGTCATGGGCGCATGCTCACTAAAGAAATGGCTTGCTCGTGCCATTTCTTCAGCAACGTGCAGTGACCGGCAGCTCCAGGCCAATCACAATCCACAAACCCCGGAGATAACTCGGGGAGACATGACACAGGTCACAGTGGTGTACGAGGACCGCTGCAACAGCTTCGATCTAAGGTTAGTATTTCATAATGTCTTGCAGGTTTTTCCTTTTTTTTTTTTCTTTTGTTATATGGGTTTACAACCACTTTAATGGGCAGCTTTATAATGTAATTTCCTCCCTTCCTGGGTAATGCATATCCTTTTACTCTGACTTACTATAAGATGAGGGGAACTAGAAAGCACAAATCAGTGTTTTTAAAGACTCGTACACGCACTTTAATTTTTAGATGACAGAACATCCGATTTTTGTGGCATTCTAGTCTCATGTCGAAAGTGAAGAGGTTACTCACAATACGAGAATTTTTGTTTTACAGAATACAAATTTCAGAAGTGACGTAATGTGTTGAATAGTTTTGTATGTGTTCTTTTGTCTCTAAACATGCGTAGTCTTGCTCTTACGATTTTTTTCGGACGAAAACCAAACTAATGAAAAGAAAACCAGACGTTGTGTTCACATAGTCTGCACATCCAGCTTTTGTCTGACGAAAAAGTAAAATTGGCTATCAGAAGCACCGTACAAACGGTAAGATTTGCGGACGATCGGTCGTCGGAACACAATTGACATCCGAAAATCAAAGCGTGTGTACGGGCCTTTAGCTTCCCAGTCACACAGCATAACTAAAAACAATAATAAAATCGGACATAGGACTCTATAGGCAGTTTGTATTGTTCAGAATAGCCTACATAGTGCACCTAGCTGATAGATGACAAGTGCATTACTGTACAATGAACAATCAAAGCCTTGAGATCTTTAAAGCTGAAATCCAGGGGGGGGGGGGGGGGGAAACCTTGCATTGAGATATGTTTATGCCTTGGGTACCAGTAAAATGGATTTTACTTACCGTATTCTTTGATACAATAGCAGCTGCTAGCACACAACTTTTCTCAGGGTGTGGGTGATCCCTCAATGTCCTCACATACAATGTAGGGCCAACTTTAAGATGCCCAAAGACATGGGATTTGTATTTCTTGTTTGGGTGTCAGCTTAATGATTGTACGATCTTTAGTCTAACCATGGTACTAATCCCATATCAGCCATTCTGTAGTGAAACTTGAACACAAAACAAGGGAAATAATGTTTCTAGCCTAACAGCCTGTTCTGTGATTTTCTTGTTCAAATATTTTATTAAGATGGTACAAAGTTCAATTGACAGAACAGAAAAAATGAAATAAAACGGGGGAATAGCACCAAACATCAATAAGGGGGGGTTACAAGTAACATGTCCATAACAATAACAGGAGATGGTGACAGTGATCCATAGGGGGTTTGTGATACAACAATAGATCAGTAATGTAGCAATGTGGGGTATGGATTAGAACATGTTTTAGAAGTGCTGGAAATCTAAGTGGGCAAAGAGCTCATGAGTATCCACAGGCGACACCTGGGAAACAGGTTATAGCATATTAGCAACAGTAGAAATGGGGTGAGTGGGCACTCTGCTATGGGAGTCTATATGTGCTATGCCAGTTTGAGTGAACTGATTTAGGGGGAGATCCCGCCAATGAGAGAAGGTACCACAGTTTTATCAAAGAGAAAGAAGGAAAGGAAATGACAAGAAGAAGTAAAAAGAAGTGAGAGAATAGGTAAGGGGGGAGAAAGTGGGAAAAGATGGAGAGTCGCTGGAAAGAGAAGGGGAAAGGTGGGGTCCGTTGCCAACAGACCTTAGAGCCCTAGAAGATGGATAGTTAGGGGTGGAGGAGGGTACCGTCAAAGTCTGGTGGAAAAAATTGGTTCACCCAGGGTTACCAAAGACGCTCATATTTGGAGACTTTGTCAGGGACCACGGCTTCAACTTTGGCATGGATCATTGCCCTGTTGACTCTGTGTTTGACTTCAAAGGTATGTAGGCTGGGGGATTTCCAGGCCTTTGCGATCGTTTGCTTCGCAGCAGAGGTAACCTGTAGGAGCAATTTGAATTGAAGGCGAAATACCTCAGGGGGCTTTGTATTAAGTAGGGCGATAGAAAGGGCTGGCTCGAGGGTCACGCCTGCTAGGGCAGAAATAATTGGAAATATTTTGGTTCAGAACTTTTGAGCTATAGGACAACTCCACCAGATGTGGCATCTCCACATCTGGTGGAGTTGTCCTATAGCTCAAAAGTTCTGAACCAACCTCGAAAGCATATAGTTGGATAAGCTGGGAGGTATTTAGAAATCCAAACAGGGACCAAGTATCAGCACAATAGCACTTTATAGTTTGTTTCCGAGGCCACTACATTTTGGGAAGCGGACTTTGTGGCTAAATGGAGGTCCAAGTCTGTTTCCCACTTGTTCTTCTGTTAATTTTAATGAAAATGCATTCCTGACACCAGAAAAAAGGGCCAATATCCTGTGGAATATACAACAGTATGCCAACACCAGAACACAGCTCCCAATCTTTACAGGGGTCTTCTATAGACGACGTTAGAAATTCTTCCTGACCTTTCTTGTTTCAATGTTTTTATTGACATTTTTTACAAAGAAAAAAGGAATACAATCTTGAATTAAAAAACAAGTACAGTATAAAAAGGTTTACCAAAATCCACAGTCATCCGAACATTGAGTTAATATCCCAACAGTGCAGTGAACAGTGTTACAGGTTCCCTCATTTCCATGAGGTATTCTCAGAGCTCTCTAGGAGTTTTAGATAGAAGCAAAAGCTAATGCTATGTAACAGGTGTATACCATTAAAGATAGAGCTTCTATGTCAATAAAACCAATCGTCCCTATATGACTATGTATATATACAGAAATTATGGACGCACTTATGGACCCCTAACCGTATGAGTAAGAGGAGGCGAGTAGCTTGTTGGTAAGAAAATCACCCCACTCAGTTCCCTGAGATCAAAACACATTCTGTAAAGGTACTCTCAGTTGCTGGATTATAGAGCACCAATCAGACGACTCACTTATAACTATAACAATAACCCAGAAAGAAAGACCTACAAAAATAAATAAAAAATAAAATAAAAATGGTAAAATAGAGGAGGAAAGGAGGAAAGAGAGAAAGGATAGAATGGAAGAAAAGAGAGGAAGTAGAGAGGATAGAGAAAGAGAAAGTGACCCCGTGCTCCAACACCCCCCAGTCAGAGACATCTCTAATCTGGGAAAGATCTGGGATCTCCCGTCAAGTATTCAACCCATGGGTCCCAGACTTTCTTGAACATCTGCATTTTGTCTTGTAGTATCGCTGTCATACGTTCAATAAGCATAATCCAAGAAAGCTTATGCTTAAGTTGTGCAAATGGCAAGGCTGCCATTTTCCAGGATTTTGCAATAATAATTTTTGCAGACAAAAATATAAACGTTATAAGACATCTCTGGGATTTTGATGCCGTCTCCACCTTACTGCCCAGGATTGCCTGTTTCGGGGATTTCACTAAATTTACCTGGGTGAGGTTGTAAATAAAATGATACACCCTAATCCAGTATTGCCGTACCTTAGGGCACTGCCACCACACATGGTAGATGGTTCCCTGCTGACCGCATCAGCGGAAACACAGTGGGGATGCTCCTGGCACATATGGTCGCAAGCCTAGCTGGAACCATATACCATCGCAAAAGCACTTTGTAATTGGCTTCAATGATCGATGTATTAATGAGCGACTTCGAGGCCCCCTGAGCTATATTATGCCATTCATCCAGTTCAATAGTCTCCTGGTGGTCTGTCTCCCATCTAACCATGTAAGCCTGTTTAATAGAGGAGTTAGTCAAGACCGTATACATTTCTGAAATATGTCCCCTAATTTTATCAAAGTTCTGACACAGATAATCCATCGGAGACATAGCAGCCATGTCAGAAACCCGCGACAAAGTACTTAAAAATTGCAAGATCTGTGAACATCTGAAATGTTCAGAGTGCTGCAACTGATATTTTGCCATTAACATTTGTCTTGTTAGTATGCCCTTATGGTCACATAAATCAGCTATTCGTAGGAACCCTTTGTTGGACCACCAATCAAATGGTCTGGGAGTGAGGCCCGGGGTGAAATTCAAATTTTCGAGAATAGGAGCCAATGGGGTATGCTGGGATTTAAATTTGTATAATTTCGGTAATCTATCCCAGATGTTCAGGGATGAGGATAGCGCCGGGCACAGAATTGGGGGCCGTTCTTTAGGCAATAGCCATAGAATGTGCGATATCGGCCTTTCCCTACATGCATACATCTCCATTTGCATCCATATAGGGTGAGGCTTGGTAGAATGAAACCTGGCTAGTTGAGCCAGCTGTGCTGCTTAATAGTATTTTAGCAGGTCTGGGGTACCCAGCCCACCTTTGCTCTTAGGGGTAAATAGTGTGCGTTTATTCACCCTAGGCCTCTTTCCTCCCGAGATAAAAGATATAAGTCTATTCTGGAAGGCCAACAGTTCCGAGCGGACAATCAATACCGGTAGCGTTCAAAACAAATACAATATTTTTGGAAGAACATTCATTTTTACCGAGTGTAGTCTGCCAAACCACGACGGCGGATCTGGCCAAGACAGCCATCTGGCCAAGTCAGCTATCAAACGTTGAAATAATGCAGGATAATTTTTGGAGTACAAAGTGCGTAAGGTCGTGGTGAGATTTATGCCCAAATATGGGAGTGCCTCTGTGTGCCAAATGAAATGGAAAGATTGTTTAAGTGTCAATAGCGTATCTTCCTTTAGAGCAGTGGTTCTCAACCTGGGGGTCGGGACCCCCTCGGGGGTCGAACAATGATTTGCCAGGGGTCACCGAATCCTGGGCTGTTCCTGAAGCCTGCACAACTCTCCCAGCCTTTTTGCGGCCGCCCAGCTGGGCTGCCTTTTTACAGCCACCCATCAGTTCATGGCATGGGGGCAGAGACTAGAGGTCAGCTGACTGGTGAGGAATGTGAAGTGGGAGGGGCTGGAGGAGACCCCATCTCCTGATTTCGGCATAGGTGTCACTGCTACGAGACACCACAAAGTCGGAGACACAGTGAGTAACTCTACCTGTGATTATAGTTGCCATTAAAAGTCCCCACTACAGTTCTCAGATCAGCAGATGACCTTGATGAAGAGAACCTAAGTTGGCTGATCAGAACACACCCCAGCACTGCCACTCATCCCTACTCCCCGCCAGCACTGTCACTGATCCCATTCCCCCCAACCCCCACCAAGGAGTAACAGAAAGAATAAAAATAGAGGATACATTGAAGGGAGAGGAAAAGAGGGGGAAGAACAAAGGAAAAGGGAGCGAAAGAATAAGAGAAAGAACAAGAAAGACGCTAGAGACAGAGATGGAAAAAAAAAAAGAAAGAAATTAGGATAGAGAGAGAGAGAAAACAGAAAGAAAGGAGAACAAAAAGAGAAAGAGTGGTACATCCTAGAAATGTACCATAAGGGGTTTTAATACTGTACGAGTGGAAGGGACTCAGGGAGCGCTAAAATTACTTGTCTTACCTTGGGTGCTGACAACCCACACTACGAAAATAATTTTACTGTTAGGGGTCCCCACAACTTGGGAAATGTTATCAAAGGGTCACGACACTAGAAAGGTTGAGAATCACTGCTTTAGAGAGATGTTCATGGCCTGAGACTTGTCATGATTTATTTTAAGTACCGAGATTGCTGTGAATGGTTTGAGAATAGCGTATTGTAAGTTGGGGAGAGTGGTGACTGGCGACGAAATAATCATTAAGATGTCATCCGCAAAAAGGACACATTTATGTTCATAATTGCCTCATGTATTGCCTTGTATGTTAGTAGAATTATGTTTCCGTAAATTCCATGTCCATGAGGTTCCGAATGGGCCTTAGTCAGTGTGGGTAAGGGGATGTCACTAAAAAAGTCGTCCATTTTACCCTTGTCACTCTGCTCTGAACTACTGTATAATGTAGAGTAAAATCTGGTAAACTCTGCCAAATGGATGCAGAGGCGCATTGCGGGCGGTATTAACCCTTTATCGGTCGCTAGCGCGGGTTAATACCGCACCGCTAGCAGCCGAATCCCACAGCAATTCCGACGCTAAAGTGCCACGATATTTTTAGCAGCGCTATACCGCCACCACGCCTCCCGCCCCAGTGTGAAAGGGGCCTTAGTAACTTCTTCATTTTCGATATGAAACTAGCATCCAAAAAATAAATAAAAAATGGACGATATTTCGTCTGATAAACTCATTGTGTGTGGGCTTTAGAGAGGTGCAGAGTCAAAGCCACACTGACTTGGGAGCCGCTTTGACTCTGTATCCCTCTTGCTGTGCCTATGTGTGCGATACTAGTAATAATATCTAACAATATCTAACCATGTCTCAGAATACCTGGCACTGTTATCTGGGCATTATAAACAGTGCAACAATTGAATGATTGTGTTAACATTCTGTATCTTATATTTAAAGTCTATGGGTAACTAGTTACATTGTGTGTTTCTAGCTTTCTAATTATGCTTTAAAAATTGCCCAAATTTGCTGTACTTCTGTGTTACAATAAGAGATTGTTGGATGGCTGAAGAGGGATTAGTGTCATTTGTGTATGAAGATAGAATAACTGTCTAAAAAGCTGATAAATGCAGAGTTAATTGTTTCTCAGGTCAGCAGAGGTGACTAATCAAAGAAGGTCAACCAAGCAACTAAAAAGCAGAAATATTTGTTGAGTCTGCAGGTTTGGGCATGCATCATGTACAAGAACACAGATAGGAGTTGTTTTGTTTTATATAAACCTGACAGATCGTGAATGATTATGAAAATTGATTTTTTTTTTAATTGCCTGGAGGAACTTAGCCCTACATTTTATTACCTTGTGATTATTACAGGCATACCCCACTTTTAAGTACACAATGGGACCAGAGCATGTATGTAAAACGAAAAATGTACTTAAAGTGAAACAATACATTTTTTCACTTCTAGGGTGTAGTGGGGGGTCAGGGACTGTACTGGGGGTGTCAGGAGCTGTAGTTGAGGTCTCAGGGGCTGTAGTGGAGGTGTCAGGGGCACACTGGAACAGGGCGGGCTATGCTCTCTGAGCTTCAGCTCCTTCTACTGCGACTGCAAAATGTCTGTACAGTACTTGTAATGCACTTTACATACACTCGCAGGTATGTCCTTACTCGCGAGTGTATGTAAAGTGAGTGTACTTAAAGTGGGGTATGCCTGTATTGTTTGTGACAAAGTATACATTGCTATCACATGTGCCTTATGGTATAACAGTATATGGCTCCTTCTGGTGGTCTTTTGGGGCTGAGGAGTTCTCTAACTAGAGACGTCAGAACCTCATGTGGGGCATCTAAACTGGTGTTTGGTTGCTGGAATTCATGATGCATGTGTTTCTCTGTTCGCCTGAGCTAGTGTTTGTTTGCTAGAGTCCATGCTGTAGGTGTTTCTCTGCACACCTGAGCTGAATGCTGGGGCTGGTGTTAGTGCTGCCTTTTCTCACACAGGTTTGTGCTTTCTGTTTTTCCTCCCTTGCCTCTACCTTAATTAGGCTTCCTAATATTTCCTTTGTGGGAGCGATTTTTTTCTTTCTTTGGTCTGCAGTTTTTCCCTTTAATCTGTGGCATTTCCTGTGACTGGCGTGCATGCACGATCTGGTCCAGGTTTTGTGGTTGTTTCCGGTCTCTTGGTCGGATATGCACTGTGCAGAAGGCCCTGTGTGACAGCCATCTTTGTTTTTGCATGTCCAGGCTCAGGCATGCATAAGGTGGGTTCTGCACTGGAAACATCTTCGGTTTCCCCTGGCTTATGCTGCAGGTAAATGGGGGGGGGGGGGGGCGAGGAAGGTGATTTTGGCACTTTCTGCATAGTGCTGACATCTTTGCTCCAATATTACTATTATTACACAGGATTTATATAGCGCCAACAGTTTACACATCGCTTTACAATATAAAAGGGAGACATTACAGTTATACTACAATAAAATACAAGTTTAAGAAGGCCATGCTCAGAGGAGCTTACAATCTAATATGAACTTATTGCCATATAATCAAGAGACCTCCATGTGCTCAAGTTGGGACCAACAGTGCGGTAAGTAAGAAGAGGAAAAAGAGTGCCTTTCCATGAATATGGCCATAATCTTCTGGTGCAACCTAACCCGCTCTCGCTTAAGGTCAAGCTAAAAGTGCGTTACCATGTCATGACAAGTCCAGTGTGGACAGCGGCTCATACGGCCGCACATGTCTTGCCCAGGAGGTGCAGAAAGTAACCAGAGAGCATCGGCATTCACCCTCCCATGCGTGCTAACAGCGAGAAAAGGGTAAGAACTGCTAGGCCTGTGGTGCGGACCTATTACCAGACTAACATGTCTATGGATATTGCCCCCAAGACCTCTGTAATCTAAGGGCCCTTCAAAGACAAGTAGTAAATGAGCCTCTATGGAGGTTCAGACACTCAATACAACGGAAGTTAGAAAAAAGAAGGCAAAAATGCACATAGTGTAAATCCGTTTAAAAGTTTACTTGATAGCAAAATCAAAAAATGGGTTACACTCACATTTTCAGCATTGGTAACAGGCATGTAACAAAGAGCAGTATTGTCAGCACATTTGCTGACAATACTGCTCTTTGTTACATGCCTGTTACCAATGCTGAAAATGTGAGTGTAACCCATTTTTTGATTTTGCTATCAAGTAAACTTTTAAACGGATTTACACTATGTGCATTTTTGCCTTCTTTTTTCTAACTTCCGTTGTATTGAGTGTCTGAACCTCCATATGGACCCAAGTCTACAACCTAATACAAGGTGCTTCTGAACTGACTTTCACCTGATCCTGTGTTGGACTTCACCTCCTCGCTGGTATCATCAACTTTAAAGCGCAAATGACCCACTAGGTATATGCCTATTCTGGGTCCACAGCTTCTGGTAAGCCTCCATTCATTTCGGTGCTGGATTTATACATCTTTTTTACCTATGAAGATTTATTACCATTTCTTTATTGAAGTTTATTTTGCACATTTATCCACTGTGAACTGAATTTTGAGGATTCATTTATTATTAATTTTTTCACAGTTTTTTATGGACTACTTTAATGTGTTTCATACGGACACTTTTCAATGATTGGTTAATTATTAATATACCCAATCCTTTATCTCACTTATAATTAGCGCTACACTTTATGTTTTATTTTGTTTGTTTTTCGGAATTGATCCATTCCGTGGTGTTGGCTGCATTTTATAAGTTTTTTATAGTAGCGCGGTGTTTATCTATACTTCTAGTAAATGAGCCTCTTACTGAGTTTCCAGCCACTTATGCTAGTGGACTCTGAGCGCAATGTCAAGGATGCTGCCCTGCAGGTGAGTTCAGGCCATTACAGTCACAGACATCCTAATCAAGAAAGCCCCAAGCCCATCACAGCCATTCTTATTCATGGATCTAAGGGTACCTTTATCTAAGCCATTCACCCCTGCCTTTACCAGAGGTAGAAGAAGTTTGGTTGTCCTCCTTAAAGAGGCTTTGAGTGTCTCTTGGGTCCAGTCATTCATTAGGGCAGTTAAGCAGGCCCGGAATGGGATGACCCAGATGACTGCCTTTGAAGTTAGAACATACTTCATGTTTTTAAGGCATGGCCTTCCATACTCCTCAATGAATAGAAAGGTGAAGAGGTTGATTGAAGAGGAGTGGCAGTACAAATATGAAGTTTTACATAAGAAAGCAAGCAGTGGAAAAATTATACCCTACCCCAGAGCTAAACGGCTCTTCTCTGGTCAAAAGATTGGCATTGCAATGTGCTAACGCACCTAACATGCATTTAAGTAACACACACTTTACAGTACTGCACCCTACTGCTGCAATGTATGGACGCTACCATTATGCATTTTGTCAGGAGAGTTATTTTTCCTAGAAACGATTCAGTTTTTGTTGGCTGTGTCCTCGATTGATGAATTTTCAGATATCTGAGAGATTCATATCGAGAGGTAGGGGGCGCTTTTAAGCCAGTAATCGCAGGACGTCATGGCAAGTGCAGTACTGTTGAGACCCAGAATCTTGACATCATCATCACCCATGAATTGCTGATAGAGCAGATTATTAGTGTTCTTGGTGAGCTTCAGTGCTTGGTGGATTTTGTGGATGAAGTAGCATTAGTTTTTATCAATGTTCTCCTAAGTCAGTGCTGCATTTATTGACAATGAAGAGGGCTGTAAAGCACATTGTCAGGCAGGGTGTTTTTGGTTCCCAATGAATGGGTCTTTAATCAGAAGATCTTGCCCAAATTACTCAAGTATGGGGCATCCCTTAGCTGAACCTGTTTGCATCACCATCCATTCACAAGGTGCCCCTCTTGCTACCCTCACCCTTTGGTGGAGGAAGTGGCTGCTCTCTCACCCAAAGATTAGTCACCTAGCAGATGTCTTTCCTTTACTGCCTTTTGTTATGAAGTTTTAGGGGAGACTGTTGTCTGAGATTCTCACTGTGATAGCAAGCATGCCGATTGGCCCGCAAGCCTTGGATTTACCCTGACCATGGAACCTAGTCTGGACCAAGCACTTCAGCTACCAGTGTTTCCACAACGCCTGTGCCAGGATGGACTGGAAATTGAGAGGGAAAGGATTGGAGTGCTTGGGTCGTCCTCTGGAAATGGTTCAATCCTGGCAAGCTTCCAGAAAGAACATTAACAAACAAACGCTATTTAGTCCAAAGTCTGAAACAGGTTCACAATCTTCGTAGCTCAGCAGAATTTTGATCCTCACAACCTGGAGGTAGCCCAGTTGGTATAATTTCTTCACATGGATCTGGATTTGGGACTCTACCTAATTTTGTAAGGGTTTAAATTTCAGCCAATTTACCTTTCACCAGGGAAAATGGGCGTGTGAGCTGCCAGGGGAATGCTTTGCCCTGAGGAGAAATAACGTTCCCCAGGGTTTTTTTTTTTTTTTTTTGGTCCTGGATTTCCCTGTTTGCATCATCAGAAAGCAGTCCACAGTGGGACATCACTCAAAAGGCAATGTCAATCGAGAACTTTAGGTGATAACATCAAGGGGCATTGGATCAGCAGGTGCTTGGGGCTTCAGAGTCCTACATCTTATTCCTTCCGGACAAGTTGGGGTCTATGCCTCTCAAGCACCTTTGTTCCCAAGGTGGCTTTCGTTTTAATCTTGCAAACAAGGTTACAGTTCTATCCTTTCTGGCAGGGACAGTACCTAACCTACAGAAGCTGGATGTACCAAGTTTCTAAAATGCCTACCTTCAAGCTGCTCCCTAGTTAAAATCCTCCGGGAGGCTTTTTGTGTTTCCATCAGGCAAGTTTGGAGGAAGAAGCTACTGCAAAACCTTGTCATCTTGGAGTGTCAAGGTCTTCCAGAAAACGACAGGGCGGCTAGGCAAGAGCCTCCAGAAGTGATAGAGGCTCATTTAGCTAGCTCCATTTTTACATCTTTAAGTTCCAGTCAGCGCATGCAAAATGTCTATGGACATTCCCAAAGCAGCAGGCTGGTTGCCACAGTACACCAGCCTTAGCGCTACAGTTAAGATCCAGGGACTTGTACGTCAATGGACCTTGACAGAATGACTGTCCAGGCTTCCATGTCCATTGTAATAAAGTTGATTATACATTTTAGCTCTCCTTGTTTAGCTCGTTATGTATCACATGTAGGCTGCCATGTTGGCATCAGGAAAATGGAAAATTGTATCAAATACAAAATTTTCTTTCCTGATCCCAATCCGTGGCAGCATATGAACCCTAAACTCTCCTTTTTTTTATCTTGTTATTTTTGTGGAGAATAGGGGAGGTTGCGCTATCCTTCCTTTTATAAATTCAAACAGGTCCTGTGGGTGGATAAAGGGGTGGAGCTATACCACATGCATGCTTCCATGGATTGGCATCAGGAAAGGAATATTATGGTAAGTATTTAATACAATTTTTAAAAAAATTCCCTTCAGGTGCAAAGAGTGCATTGCTTTGCAATTACCTTAAGTCACAGGTGTCAAACACAAGGCCCATGGGCCGAATCTGGCCCTCCAGGCCATTTGATGTGGCCCTCGCACCTCTTCTACAGCTGCAGGAGAGCTCCAGCCCTCTTCTGGTCCTCCTCCAGACCCTTACTTTCTGCTTTCAAGCAATGCATCCAGCTTCTTCCCAGCAGCAGCATAAGGTAAGGGGGTGCACTGTGATGTAAGGGAGAGTAGGGAACTCAACTTCTGATGGTGGGGTTGCTCTTTTGACATCTAATGTAAGGGGAGGGGATGCGCTGGACATCTAATCTTGTAGATACAACCAGCCCTTTTGAGGTCAATTATAATGCTGATGTGGCCCACAATGAAATTGAGTTTGACACCCCTGCCTTAAGTGAATAACTTTTATCAAGTTCATTATAGAGACCATTTATGCATTTATACAAGTTGATCATATCTACCTCAAACTTCTCTTCTTAAGGGAGGAGAAAATCTCAAGGTGGCCCATTTATCTGACTCAGTAAACAAAGTGTACAAGTTTCCAGCCTTCTTACTGCAATACAATACACGCAGCACTTCCACAAAAATGATTTCAACCACACTCTCAGTAAAAAAAAAAAATATATATTTTTTCCAGTTTGCATGTGAAAAAGGGAGGAAGACGAATAGTGCAGATTATCTCTTAAGATGTATTAAAATACACATAAAAGCTATGAATGACAGTAAAATGCCACCATTCAATCCCACCAGCAGACGTGGTGAAAACAGTGTACTATGCTCCGCCCTACGTTTTTCATAATAAAAGGATGTTTCAGGGGCCTTGCATGAGCATGTTCACTAATCTGGGATTAACTGTGCAATTTGAAGCCCTCATACTTATTTTACACACAAACTGGAGAGGAGCTGTTGTGCCTTATTACAAACCACAACTCTATGGATGTGCATGAGCCCTAAAGCTTTAAAAAGGCATCCAGCATTCTCAAAAGCCTGTCAGTGATGGCAGTCTGCATATAACACTATGGGGTAGATTTCTAAAGCAGTGAATCTGACATTTACTAAATATTCACCACCAATGAATATTTGATGAAAGTCACACCCACTTGCTTTATAAATATTCCTATGAGTGCAGGTGTACCTGTGCCAAATGACGGATACTGGTATCGGCTCATTCATCTTCCGAAGTGAGATTTGATTCCAGGAAACCTTTTCTTTATTTACAGGGTGTTTTTGTCGGGAGAATAGTTGAAAAGAGCTTCTGCAAACCTAAGACAACCCTAGGTTCACCTTCTCCTGATTTTTAACCCAAATTTAGGACAGGGATGAGGTTCTGGCGTGAGTTATTTTTTCTACAAGTGATCTGAGTTGGATACACAGCCACCTGATCACTTTTATAGGGATTGGAAGAGGGTCTCCCCGCTCGCTTGCTGCCTTTCTCTCACGTTCCCCCCAGGAGCTTGGGACCAATGGAAGCAATGAGGATTTTCTAAGAACTTCTGGTTTAAGTTTGTTACCTAGCTGTTACTGGTTAGTAAACCAGCTGATCATACCGATCTTGGTTTGATCGGCTACTTTGGAGGGAAGATGAGAGATCTAGGGTCTAATAACTTCTAAGCTTTAGCTGAGGGACAACCACTCTGATATTATCCTGTAGGATATTTTGGTAAACTTGGGAACTCATTTTTCCCTCAATGATGGCAAGTGGTTCATGCCCTGAAGCAGAGAAGCAAGCCCAAATCATGATGTTCCTTCCACCATACTTCTCAGTTGGGATGATGTTTTGATCTTGGTAAGCTGTGCCCTTTTTTTCACCATACATAGTGCTGAGTATTCTTTCTGAACAATTCAACTTTTGTTTTATCAGTCCACAAAACATTTTTCGAGTAGTGTTTTGCCAAGCTGTTCTTTGGCACACCTCAGGTGTGCAGCAATGTTTTTTTTGGAGCACAGCAGCTTCCTCTGTGGTGTTCCGCCATGGAAACAAACCCTGCCTGTTCAAAGACTTACGTATGTTAGACCAGTGTTTCTCAACTCCAGTCCTCGGGGCGCACCAACAGGTCATGTTTTCAGGATTTCCCTCAGATCAAACTGCTGTGGTAATTACTAAGGCAGTGAAACTGATAAAATCACCTGTGCACAATAATGGAAAGCCTGAAAACAAGACCTGTTGGTGCGCCCCGAGGACTGGAGTTGAGAAACACTGTGTTAGACTCATGAACAAGGATGTTTGCCAGTACCAGTGATGTCTTCAAGCCTTTAGCTGTTACTCGTGGGTTCTTTACCTCACTAAGGATTCTGCATTGTGCCTTGGGGGTCATTTTGGCTGAACCCCCACTCCTAGGAAGAGTAGCTATAGTACTAAACTGTCTCCATTGATAGACAATTTATCTAACGTGTGACTGATGGATACAGTTGTATTCAAAATTATTCAACCCCCACTGAAATTGATTGTTTTGCCCAGTTTGACATTGATTTTGATCATCCTGTCATACTGCTTACAATTAAATCGAAGAGGCACGTGTAGGTCAGACAAATATAACATAACATTTATAATGAAATAACCACAAATGTCTTTTCTGTGCTCACATCATTAGCAGTTTTATTCAACCCCCAATTGACATTCAATCTTAGTACTTAGTACAACATCCTTTTACAGTTATAACAGCATTTAAACTTGAAGCATAGCTTGACACAAGTGTCTTGCAGCGATCTACGGGTATCTTCGCCCATTCGTCATGGGCAAAAGCCTCCAGTTCAGTCACATTCTTGGGCTTGCGCACTGCAACTGCTTTCTTTAAGTCCCACCAGAGGTTCTCAATCGGATTTAAGTCTGGTGACTGCGATGGCCACTTCAAAATGTTCCAGCCTTTAATCTGCAACCATGCTCTAGTGGACTTGGAGGTATGCTTGGGATCATTGTCCTGTTGAAAGGTCCAACATCTCCCAAGCCTCAGGTTTGTGACGGACTGCATCACATTGTTATCCACTATCTCCTGGTACTGAAGAGAATTCATGGTACCTTGCACACGCTGAAGCTTCCCTGTACCTGCTGAAGCAAAACAGCCCCAAAGCATGATTGACCCCCGCCATGCTTCACAGTAGGCAAGGTGTTCTTTTCATCATAGGCCTTGTTCTTCCTCCTCCAAACATAGCGTTGATCCATGGGCCCAAACACTTCTAATTTTGTTTCATCAGTCCACAGAACACAATCCCAAAACTTCTGTGGTTTGTCCACATGATTTTTGCATACTGCAGTCGACTCTTCTTATTCTTTGGAGACAGCAAGGGGGTGCGCCTGGGAGTTCTGGCATGGAGGCCTTCATTACGCAGTGTGCGCCGTATTGTGTGAGCAGAAACTTCAGTACCCACATCTGACAAATCTTTTGTCAGTTCCTCAGCAGTCACAAGGGGACTTTTCTCCACTCTACGCTTCAGATAGCGCACAGCAGTCGAAGTCAGCATCTTCTTTCTGCCACGACCAGGTAGCGTTTCAACAGTGCCCTTTGGCTTGAATTTGCGAATGATGCTTCCTATGGTGTCTCTTGGTATGTTTAACATCTTTGCAATCTTCTTATAGCCATTGCCCTTCCTGTGAAGAGTAATCACCTCTTCTCTTGTCTTCCCGGACCATTCTCTTGACTTCACCATGTTTGTAACCACACCAGTAAATGTCTAGAAGGAGCTGAGTATCACAGTCATTTTAAAGCTGCCTGATTGGTGCTTATTAGGCTTTATTGCTGCTCCCTGACATCCACAGGTGTTTTCAATACCTGATTGAAAACACTTCAATGAACCTCTGTTCTTCAGAGTGGTAGTCTTTAAGGGGTTGAATAATTGTGTAAATGAAGAATTCACAAAATAAACATTTACTACTGTATTACAAAACCAATTGATGTCATTTTAGTTGCATATGGTTCTTTAAGAAGTCCTTGTAGGATTTCATTCTGAATACAATTACAAGTGTACACTAAATTCCCTAAAACCCTTTACAGCATTGGGGGGTTGAATAATTTTGAACACAACTGTACCTAAACACATTGAGATTGCGTTGTATCCCTTTCCAGCCTAAGGCCTTTCAGACTGGGGCGGGAGCCGCGGTGGCGGTATAACGCCGCTAAAAATAGTGGCGCTATACCGCCGGGATTGCCGTGGGAATCAGCCGATAGCGGTGCGGTATTAACCCCCGCTAGCGGCTTATAAAGGGTTAATACCGCCCGCAATGCGCCTCTATAGAGGCGCATTGTGGGCAGTATTGCCGCGGTTTCCCATTGTTTTCAATGGGAAGGAGCGGTACACATACCGCTCCAAAGATGCTGCTGACAGGAGATTTTTTTGTCTCCCGCCAGCGCATCGCCTCAGTGTGAAAGCCCTCAGGCTTTCACATTGAGTCTGCAGTGGAGGAGTTTTTCAGGCGGGATAGCAGCGCTATTTTTAGCGCTGTACCGCCTGAAAAACTCCTCAGTGTGAAAGGGGCCTTAGGCAGATCAATTACTCTTGATCGTAAGTCTTCAAAAAGCTCCTTTTTGGGAGAAATTATTCACATCAGCTGATGCTTCTTATGAACAGCAATCTTAAAATGTTTGGGTGTCTTTTATCAAAGTAGCGCTAAACCACACCTCCAAACTAATTAAATTAATTGGACTCCAGGTGTGCAAACTACTGACCCCCTTTTAGCTTTCATTGAAATAATTCCTCTGCCCACGCATTTAAGGCAGATGGGGGGAATGCTCCCGCCCCCCTTTGTATTCTAATGGCATGTAGACTTCCCTGGCATCAGAATACACTGATTAGTGCTGCAGGCTATAACTGGAGACACTAAATTTGCGGCAAAAATCCAAAACGGCGGTTGTACAGAAGTCAATTGGTAGATTGACTTCTGTGCAACCACCCTGACCATACATGGATCAAAATTCAGTCAGTCCCTGCTGAACTGATCAAATGTTGATCCACGTATGGCCAGCTTAAAAGCCTAGTACAAATGGGCCGAATGTTAGGTGGCAAAGCCTGGTTTAATAGAAAACGGCCAACATTCGGCCCCTGTGTACTGCAGTCAGTCTGACAAAAGCCAGGTTGGTCGGCTTCTATCGAAGGGGCATGACCGAAAAAGGTCTGCCGAGCGGCTCCCAATCAGCGCTCTCAAAGACAGAGCGCTGATCAGAGTGTTGTGGCTGGGGAGGAAACATCCCCCTGTCAGAACACAATAGAGCACCATTGGAAATCGCTGCACTAAGGTCAGATAGATAGTACAGCAGCTCCTCCTGAGCTGTCAATTTCTTTTCATTCAGGCCTGCTGGGTTTAACAAAAAAAAAAAATCTACTGGTGTGTACGAGGTTTAAAGCTCTGTACACATGGGCAGATTGTTGGGAGACATTTGCTGGTTAAAGAAAAAAACGGCCAACATTCTGCCCGTGTGTATGTTGGTCTGTCCGACAGAAATTGGCCATTCGATCGGCTTCTTTTGTACGTGCATGCTGGAAAACCAGCAGCCGACCGTCTCCTGATCAGCGCTCTCGGGCCAATGGCAGAGAGCGCTGATCAGCATGTTCTGGTGGGGGGCCATCCCCCTGTCAGAACACAAGAACTCGCATTTCAGTTTTTTGAGCAACCCAGTGGGTTGTGTACCCGGCTTTAGACTCATGCAGGCAAAAAAACTGCTGCCTATACTGTTTGAACATTACAAAATGTTTATCTCTTGACAATGTAGAATCATGTCTATTGCCCTGTTGTCTGTATTAAAGTTATCTGCTGTATATGCCACATATGGTGTCCAGTTGATGTTTACCTGCTGATTGTCCAACCTTACCTATAATGTTATCTAGGTCTTTGTGCAAACGTTTGTCTTACTTCACTGTTGGTTTTACTATATGGCTTTCAGACTGAAAAGTTCATACACAAAATGTGCAGACCCTCATGTTGTTACTGACGCTAGGACAATATGAGACAGAAATAAAAGGTATATGTTGATAAATATTACCAGCATTTTATACGGGTAATTCTACCACAAGAGTATACAGAATACAAGATCCATGGGCATATAATACATGTATCATACTGCTTGAATAGAGAGGGCATTAAAAGTTAGGGATCTCTTTAGATATTATTCAAGGGGGGGGTTACGCAATACCAATTTTCTGCAGCACTGGTACATGGACGGTCATATGCAGTCCAGCTTCTATGAAGGAATCATTATCCATGAATTGAGGGTGATTAACCCATCTCCCAACCATAGGAGCTGTAGTTCTGCTTCTATGAATCGAGTAGCTGGGTGTAGAGAGCAGGCATATTTGAGCACTCTTGACGATTGCCTGTCACAGCTCCATTAACCCCCATTCCCATCACACCCGAAGATAACAGCAGTGGGGGTGGGGTTTCCGCTAAAGGGGGAGACAGCAGCACGTTTTGAGTAAACGTAGGCTTTATTGCCCATTTAAAATTAATTGTCAGAATATGTTCCATTTTTTTTTCATTGTAAGGTTACAAGACATGTCACATTTGGAGCCTGTATAAATGGGCGTTGGGCTTGTGTTGAGGATATCAACTTGAGATGCTTTTGAGAACACTCAGGATTAAAGGAGACATCAGATCTGCAGTTGACTTCCATTTGACCGGCTTTAAAGAATATGAAAACCTAATAATTCATATTACCAATATATGCCTGATGTACCATGTATTTGTATGAAAAAGTATCCTGTTTTCCTGACACCACCATTTATGTTTTTTTTTTTAGGTATACACAAATGTGAGGTGAGGGTTTACATATACACTGCCTTGAAAAAGTGTTCACATCTCTTGAAATTTTCCACATTTTGTCATGTTACAACCAAAAATGTAAATGTATTTTATTGGAATATTATGCGATAGACCAACACAAAGTGGCAAGGAAAATGACAAATGGTTTCCATTGTTTTTACAAATAAATATGTGAAAAGTGTGGGGTGCATTTGTATTCAGCCCCCCTGAGTAAATACTTTGTAGAATCACCTTTCACTGCAATTACAGCTGCAAGTCTTTTTGGGAATGTCTCTACCATTGTTCTTTGCAAAATAGCTCAAGCTTTGTTAGATTGGATGGTCTCATCTAACCAGAGCACCTTCTTCCACATGTTTGCTGTGTGCCCCAAGTTGTGCGCCTCACAAACAAAACGTCTTATGGCTTTCTTCTTGCCACTCTTAAGGCCCGTACACAAGATACGAAAGTCGGATGGAAAAAAAATTGTACAACGAGCTGACGATTTTCGGATCATTAGTACGGTGCTTTCGACAGCCTTTTTTCGTCAGACAAAAGCTGGATGTGCAGACTATAAAATATTTGTCGGATGTGAACTCAACATCCGATTTATTTCATTAGTACAGTTTTCGTACAACATTTTTTTAATAAAAAAATCATAAGAGCAAGACTCAAAAACGAAAGAATACATACAAAATTATTCAACACATTACAACACTTCCGATGTTGAATTCTGTCGTCCGAAAAGTTTCGTATTCTGAGTAACCTCTTCACTTTCGACATGAGACGAGCATGCAATAAAAAAAAAACAGACGCTCGGTCATCCGAAAATCAAAGCATGTGCACAAGGCTTTACATAAAGACCAGATTTGTGGAGTGCACGACTAATAGTTGTCCTGTGGACAGATTTTCCCACCTGAGCTGTGGATCTCTGCAGCTCCTCCAGAGTTACCATGGGTCTATTGACTGCTTCTCTGATTAATCCTCTCCTTGCCCAGCCTATCAGTTTAGGTGGACGGCCATGTCTTGGTAGGTTTGCAGTTGTGTTATACTCTTTCCATTTTCAAATGATGGATTGAACAGTGCTCCGCAAGATGTTCAAAGCTTAGGATATTTTCTTTATAACCTAACCCTGCTTTAAACTTCTCAACCTTATCCCTGACCTGTCTGGTGTGTTCCTTGGCCTTCATGATGCAGTTTGTTCAGTAAGGTTTTCTAACAAACCTCTCTGAGGGCTTCACTGAACAGCTGTATTTATACAAAAATGTAATTACACACAGGTGGACTAATTTTTACTAATTATGTAGCTTCTGAAGCCAATTGGTTCCACTAGATTTTAGTTAGGGTTATTAGAATAAAGGGGTTGAATACAAATGTACGACAAACTTTTCAGATATCTGTAAAAAAAAAAAAAAAAAAATGTACAACCATTTATCTTCCAATTATGTGCCACTTTGTGCTGGTCTAGCTCATAAAATACATTTATGTTTTTTGTTGCAACATGACAAAATGTGTGAAATGTCAAGGGGTATGAATACTTTTTGAAGGCACTGTACTTAACCACTTAAGGACCGCCTCCTGCACCTATACGTCGGCAGAATGGCACAAGCACGTACCTGTACGTCTTTAAGTGCCCAGCCGCACGCCCGCGACCCGGTCCGAAGCTCCATGACCCTCAATCGGTCCCCGGAGCTGAAGAACGAGGAGAGGTGTATGGAAACACAACTTCCCTGTTCTTCACTGTGGTGCTGTCATTGATCGTGTGTTCCCTGATATAGGGAAAAATGATCAATGATGCCACACGTCCAGCCCCACCCCCTACAGTTATAAACACATATGAGGTCACACTTAACCCCTTCAGCATCCCTAGTGGTTAACTCCCAAGCAATTGTCATTTTCACAGTAAACAATGCATTTTTATAGCATTTTTTTGCTGTGAAAATGACAATTGTCCCAAAAATGTGTCAAAATTGTCCGATGTGTCCGCCATAATGTCGCAGTCATGAAAAAAAACCCGCTGATCACCGCCATTGGTAGTAAAAATAAAAAATGTTTTAATAAAAATGCAATAAAACGATCTATTTTGTAAACACTATAAATTTTGCGCAAACCAATCGATAAACGCTTATTGCGATTTTTTTTTTTACCAAAAATAGGTAGAATACGTATCGGCCTAAACTGAGGGAAATTATTTTTTTTTTTATATATTTTTGGGGGATATTTATTATAGCAAAAAGTAAAAAATATAGAATTTTTTTCAAAATTGTCGCTCTATTTTTGTTTATAGCGCAAAAACTAAAAACCGCAGAGGTGACCCAATACCACCAAAAGAAAGCTCTATTTGTGAAAAAAAAAAGAAAAAAGACACCAATTTTGTTTGGGAGCTACGTCGTACGACCGCGCAATTGTCAGTAAAAGCGACGCAGTGCCGAATCGCAAAAACTGTCCGGGTCCTTTACCTGCATTTTGGTCCGGGTCTTAAGTGGTTAATTGGGTTTTGCATTACACTAGATAGAACTCTATGAGACTGCAAATCCCATTCCATGCAAACAAAAGCTCATCAACATAGTGGCTTTATAGTGATCTAATATAAACCATACCATGTAATCCAACAGTATACAATACATGCAAGGAAGGCAGATTACCGTTTTCAGCAAGAGATCTTCCAGTGTATGGCAGGCCAAAAAACAGTTAAAGATCTACCTAACCAGGACCTAAATGAACTGGGCAAAGCTGTAATTAGACCAGGCCTCGACAAAATCCGGGCGCTAAGTCGCAATTGCGACAAGAAATTGTGACCTGGCGCCTGGGGAAGCTTAGGGCTGCAGAAGGCCACGGCCTCAATTACTGGCCGGCGCGGGCTGGCCGGTAATTGAGGCCGCGGCTTTACGGCCTTTTACAGAAGGAAGCTGAGGCCTGCAGAAGGAATCTAGGAGTGGCCATCTTGTGGTGGCCGTTGGCATTACAGGTTACATTACAAGTAGCAAAAAACAGCAGTTCTAATGTGTTTTTTCACTACAATCTCCTTCCCTCTAATTAGAACCCCCAAACTACACATAGATAATAGTTTATATCAACATATAAGTTTCATTAACACATGTGCATTTTCTGCACGAAATGCAGGTTCTTGCTGGCAGAGCTAACAAAAGATCCTGTGTAAAATACATGTCTCAAGTAGACCATTTAGATGCATACAATTCATCCAATTACTTTACGGGTGGGGGTGTACATGTAAAAATCTACCTATATGTATGGTCTCAGGCATAGCCGTCTCCTATTTTTTTTGTACGCAGGTAAACACGGTGCACATTTTTCATTTAGAAGCAGCTGTGTGTATGGCCCTAATAATTTCCTATAAGGCTACATTTAGACGTGTCCAAAAAACCTATAGACGTCTAAACATGCATTTTAACAATTAGACAGCTGTAACTTGATACTGAGGATTTCTACAAAATTAGGCTACACTGGCATATCAACAGTCAGTCTCCATTGCAGGGGAAGGAAGAGCAATGCTTGGCATGTCTGCTATTCCAAAATGCCCAAGTGGGCGACAGGTCATTCACTTCGATCTTGAGAACCTATTTGGGAAATAAGCCTGCTTCCCAATTTCAGGCACAAAATGTCTACTATTTGTGTTTTTCAGTATTGTATTGATACTTAACTAAACCAGGCCCTACAGACAAACCATCAACATATTTTTAATGAAATTATGTGCAACATGTGAAAAAGCATGGGGTGGGGGTTTAAAATAAACAGTTACATAAACATGGGGCATCCATTGCTGACCTGAATACAAGGCACCTGGCTTGTATACTTACACTCTGCCCTCAGTACTTTTTGTCTGGAACAAGCAAATAAAAATGATAAGCCCTTATCAGCAGAATTGTTCTTGGTTAGCCACTCAAACCAGAGGGTCAGTGTCGAAGCCAAGGAACTAGCATTTAAAGTTTCCTTAAAAAATAAAAACATAAATAAAATGCCTTAAAATCAAATAAATATCAGACACAAGGTCCCAAGTATAGCAACTTGTATAATACTAAAATGTTACCAAGTTTAAAATGAGGTGCACAAAATTAGAGGCGACAAAAGAGACAGGCTATGTATTAGAAACTAGAGAAGACTATGGCTAGACAACTCAGTTTGACTGATCAGAACTAAAGCTTTGCCCAAGGAAGCAAAAAGCTCAGGTCAGTACATGACCCAACTACAGTCATTGACCGATCTGATGGCCATAAAACCAAATACTGCAGCAACAAAATATTTGCCAATGTCACCTTATAGCCATTTCTAGTCTCTGTTGTATTTGGCCTATTTCACATGGTCATAGCAATCTGTACACTCGCATGCATCCTGGAGTGTACATCCATGTGGGTCCAATGCATGGATCAGAACTTTGTCTGTCCTTGTATCAGACCCGCATTGATGTACACTCGGGGATGCACACAGAGATCCAAGCAGCCATCCACTTGTCAGCAATTCGCACAAACTGCCCGCATGGAAAGTTGTGCAACACACACACACACATGAAAAAAGGATCCTTCACACAAGTTTATGGAACAGTACACACCCATGTGAATTAAAGTTTTCTTTAGATTCTGTTTTTAGTATTCTATTGTGCAAGCAATTGTTATGAGGCGTGCATTTGTAGAAATTCTAATGACAGTTATATTAAAATATTCTAAGAGGTTGTAGAAAACTGAAGCAGATAAAAATTTGACGTTATCCATAGCAATTCATTAGGATTATATAGTTGATCTTTGAAACCTACATAAAGCAAAACAGCTTTGTTCTAATTGGCTGCTGTAGGCAAAATACTTGCTTTTGTAATAATTTCCAACTATGAGGGCCTAGGTGTAACTACATAAGCTTTCAGCAATAAGTTGCCAGTGAATCTACAAGGATCTCTCACACACGGATTTGGATAATTACTCAAATATACGTAAAAAGATTTACTGTTGCTTTGTTTGCCAATCCCAACTTCCATATTTATATTACAAAAAAACAGAGAAGCCATAAACACATGCAACTTTTATGTACATAAAACAAATGTAAACAATTTTGAACAGTTAAACAAAAATATTAAATATGAACATAAAGTTATAGTGTCCTTTTTAAGTACATGACTTGTTGCTGCCATAAGGGTGCAGGGCAAATCTTTAGTATGAAACATAATAGGCTACTTATATCAGAAGCTGATCATCTTTCAGCTGTTAAATGGAGGACACTTCAATATTATGGTCCCACATGTCTGACATTAGGACATTTAATTACAGCAACGAGGAATGGTTCAACAAATTTGCTGGAGACGTCCAAACAGTCCACCATGATGTGCTAGGAGGTTGTCACTCAAATGTCTGAGCCCAGTTCAGCACACTGCTTGTCCGAGATGTGACTAGCCAGAGACTCAATGATGTTGATGAGCAGATGTTGACTCAGTGACCGCAGGTTCGGTAACTTGGCAACCTTCATATAAGGAAAGGGGGAAAAGGATGAGGATTTACTGTGGAAATCACATTGGCTGAACCTGAGATACCCGATTTGACTTTGTAAATCAGTGTTTCAAGTAGATATAAGAACACCATAAAGTGGACCCAAAACGAATGTATAACCTGCTAGTAACAGCACTTCCTGTTTCAGGCCTCCTTCAGTTGGCTTTTGGACTACCTATCAAATCTGCAAAGGCCTCTGCAGACCTGCAACTCTGCCCAACAGCAAACAGAAGGAGCTTGAATAGCAGGTTGAAAACATTGCTGCTAATTGCAAGGCAAAAGCTTTGTCAGCTTGAAAGAGGAAGCATTGCCAGGCCTGAAATGCACAACAAATGTTTTGTGCATCTGTTGTAGCAAGAAAACTGTATTACATCAAGACATGATGGCAAACACACAGAGTAAATATACTGCCAGATGCTGAGTAGCTTGAGCCAGGCCTATGAGCAGCCCTATTTACTGACCAGCCTGCCCCTTCATCTAAGCCAGTGTTTCTCAATTCCAGTCCTCAGGCCCCCCCAACAGGTCAGGTTTTCAGGATTTCCATTATTTTGCACAGGTGATTTGATCAGTTTCACTGCCTTAGTACGCACCACAGCCTTTTCATCCGAGGGAAATCCTGAAAACCTGACCTGTTGGGGGGGCCTGAGGACTGGAATTGAGAAACACTGATCTAAGCTTACAGCCAGTACCTCCAACAGTTACTACATGGCAGACACACAGCACTGGTCATGCAGCTTGTAATCTGATTTTCCAGTAATCAAACGTAGCTGGAAGTGTTTTTATAGCTTAAGAGGATTTGTCACATGCATTATGTAAAATGTATAAAATCATCACATTTACACATTTTCCAATATCTAGTTACAGTTCTGCATGTCAAAATAAGGGGCTCTGCTGACCCAACGACACCTTGCCAGCGCTCCTTCTGCTGTCCCGGCCAGTAAAACAAGAAAAAAAACTAAATTTAGGCCAATGTGAATTCTGCTACATATTTTTGGTAAAAGAATCCCATTCAGCGTATATAGATAAGTTTGTGCAAAAGTTAGAGTCTACAAACTATGGGATATATTTATGGAATTTGTATTTATTTATTTACTAGTAATGGAGGTGATCAGTGACTTCTAGCAGGACTGCGACATTGCGGCGGACAAATCGGACACAGACACTAATACAGTGATCAAAAATATGCACCGTCACTGTACTAATGACACTGGCAGGGAAGGGGTTAATGTCAGGGGCAATCAAAGGGTTAAATGTGTTCCTAGTTAAGTGCTTTCTGTGTGGGGGTGCTTTAACTATGGGAATATAGAGCTTAGCAGAAACACAGGATCTCTGTCTTCCCTTGTCACAGAATGGAGATCTGCCTTGTTTACATAGGCAGAACAGTGGTCTGCCTCTCTCGGGAAACGATTGGTGGGTCCCGGCGGACATCGGCTCCTGCTGTGTCTAAAAACAGCAGGAGCTGGTCGCCGTCAGCATCTGTGACGCGTAAAATCACGTATCTGTACGTGATTTTGCACAGAAGAGCAGTCGCTCCGCAGTATATGTACATGGGGCGGTTGGGCAAGAGGTTAAGCCGAGTACACACTTTCAGTTCTTTTGTTCAACATGCAGGTTTAACGAACAAAAAAAAACGGGTCGCTGCAGTAACACAAGCGATGGTAATGCAGCGATCTCTCCTACTAAGACACTGTTTTGTGATAGGAGGGACTGTAAGCGCTGATCAAATGCTGGTTTCCCAGCAGGAACTTTCGACAGAAGCCAGTTGTTACACCGGCTTTTGTAGACTAGATAGCTGTACACATGGACCGAAAGTCAGCCTGTTCCTGCTGCACTGGCAGATTTCCAGCTCGTGTGTACGATGCTTTAACATTGGTATTTTCACTTTGCTCCGAATAGGAAAGATGACAGTAGCGCTTTAAAAAAATAACCCTTTCATTCTCTCTGAAGCCATCACAACTTCCTAAACCTTAAATTTCTATTCCTCACCTACTCATCTCATTTTGTCAATGGCATTTTCAAGGAATTTTTTCCATGGTTCTGTACTTGGTTCACTACTTTTCCCACAAATCTGTGCAGGGGTTGTGGTCAAATAAGAGATAAGCCTAGTAATGTCTTGCACCGAGTTTCACCTTTTTGTAGATACTTCTAAAAGGTACTGTGCATCTAAAGAGAACTGGTGGTGGAGCACTTCTTTTTACAGCACTGGGTCAAATAATAAAATGTTATATAGACCATTTTCAGGAAGTACACTGGGCCTGGCCCAACATCTACATAACAGAAGTAGGTACAGATTCAACTTGGGAAATGCCATTAACAAAATGTACAGACTTTTACTGCCAAATAGAGATTAAATAAATACGAGAAGCCATGCAGAGACAGGACAGACGATTATTTTTTTTATTGGTCCACAACGTTAAAGTGGCAAGTGCACTGATATCTAAAACAGATGAACACATAGATGAATAGACATTCAGGACATGTAGCTGTGTGTAGCACTGCTCAGACATTACATAATGCAAAAGTGATGAAGCCACACAAGCCTATGTTAGTTGAGAGAACAGTATGACAGCCAAAGTGGACCACCTCTGCACAATTACAGTTTGGTAATGGTATAGAAAGACATTGACTTTCATAATCAAATGACAGTGACTGTATAACTTGTATATAAAAAGGAAACACATCTGTTTTATGAAGCCATTAGCCAAGATATGCAAAATCCCCTATTTATTTCAGTCCCAAACCAGTTAAATTCACTAGACCTAGCTCTACCTGCTACACCAAGTAGGAAAATAAGCATGTACGAAGAATGTGACTATGACAAATGTCCTATCGATTATTTGTACCCACATATAAACACACATACATAAATGAAGTTAGGTTTATGGGCTGGTAGAAAAGACAGCGCCAACACTGAAGATGATTGGACAACATGGTCCCAGAGCCCAAGAAAAGATGCCACCAACCTTCGTGAACTGATGGACAATAATGTGAAGGCAATGCTTCTTCATATCCAGAGCCTGTGTCTTGTCTGCTGCTTCCAGAATCTAAAAACAAAAAAACAAAACCGACTGATCTCATCAAAAAAAAAAAAAAAAAAAAGGAAGAAAAAAAAGGAAAAAAGAATCACATTGTACAGGTTTATACCAAGTCTCTTTCCTCTACAAATGAAAAATTGACAAACAGTTGCTAGTAGCAATCGAGATGTTTCCCTGGAGCTCCTTACATGATGTCATTAGTCTGTGGTTACTGATGAAATGACTGAGGTAGAAGTAGACCCCTTTATTTATTTAACAGTGTAGAGGACTTTAAAGCACAGGAAACATTTGCTACATTTATCAAAGTTCATCCATTTGCCAAACATTTTCTAGGCCTTTAAAATAACTGCAAATTTCTCAAAGAACATTACTCTGTTCTGCATGCAAAACTCATTCAGGCAACTTATATCGAACTTTAATGTACGATAAAAACACACTCAAATGGATGAAGATTAAACACTTCAGCCTAAGAATCTGCCCAATGACCGGGCCATTTTTTGCGATCTGGCACTGCGTTGCTTTAACTGACAATTGCGCGGTCGTGCGATGCTGTACCCAAACAAAATTGACGTTCATTTTTCCCCACAAAGCGAGCTTTCTTTTGTTGGTATTTTTTGCGCGATAAACAAAAAAAAAGCGACAATTTTGAAAAAAAAGCACAATATCTTTTAGTTTTTGCTATAGTAAATATCCCAATTTATTTTTTAAAAACTATTTTCCTAAATTCAGGCTGATATATATTCTACATATATTTTTTTTTTTTTAAAAGCGGTTGTATATTATATATATATATATATATATTTTTTTTTTAAACCTGCAAGGCAAAAGGCATAATCAGCTAGTATGCACCGCATACTAGCTGATTATGAAATACTTACCTAGGAACGAGGTGAAGAACACTTACCTGGTCCACGCCGAGTGAGATGTCATCTTGCTCCGGCGTATCTTCCGGGCATCGGCGCTCCAGCGCTGTGATTGGCTGGAGCGGCGATGACGTCACTCCCAAGCGGGAGATCAAGGCGGCTGCCGGATCTTTCGCCGTGGATTCCCCCTGCGCATGCGCCGCTGCAATCAGCGGCGCATTGCGAGGGGAATATCTCCTAAACCGTACAGGTTTAGGAGATATTCTTTATACCTACAGATAAGCCTTATTATAGGCTTACCTGTAGGTAAAAGTGAAAAATAAGGGTTTACAACCACTTTAACAAAAAACGCAATAAGCGTATATTTATGGCATTTTTATTTTATTACTAGTAATAGCAGTGATGTGCGATTTTTTTGCAGTATTGCGACGTTGTCCTCATTTTTGGGACCAATCACGCATATTTATAGCACTGATCGCTCTATGTGAATGTCACCGACAGGGAAGGGGTTAACACTAGGGGGCGATCAAGGGGTTAACTATGTTCCCTTATTGTGTGTTCTAACTGAGGGGGGGGACGACGACTCACTATAGGAGATGACAGATCGGGTGTTTCTACAAAGTAGAAAACACGATCTGTCTTCTCTCCTCAGACAGCGTAGGGATTTGTGTGTTAACATACACAAACCCTGTGCTGCCACGCGTGCACGCGATCGGGCCGGCTACGTGCATCGGGTTCCCCGCCGTGCAGTGGCCGGCAGGTGCCCTCTGGTGGCTCTCCTGGGCGAAGCCCTATAGGTACAGAATTACATAAAAGTCCAGTTGTTACTTTGAGGCCAAGTCCATTTGCTTCTGGGACCAGACCTGTGTTAAAGGTTCTGGTCTGTTAGCTGCAGCCAGCTCAGGAGATCAAAAGAGACTCAGTCTCCAGCAAGGTTTATTACGGAGAGAGGAAGGGGCGGAGCAGAGGACTGCAAGGCACAGCAGACCAGCGCTAGTCCCAAGAAATGTGTGGGGTTGGTTTTTTGGGACTAGCGCTTGTCTGCTGTGCCTTGCAGTCCTCTGTGCCGTGATATTCTTCAGCCTTGGAGCTACGGACGCCACCGGAGCGGCGGGGGACTGATCCATCACCGCTACCCAGCTGGAACTAAAAGTGAGCACCCTAAAAGATATTTTTTAACAATGGGGGTCATTTATTAAAGGCAAATCCACTTTGCATTACAAGTGCATTGCAAGTACACTAAAAGTGCACTTGGAAGTGCAGTTGCTGTTAATCTGAGGGGCTATAAAAGAAAAAAGACTGAAAATTCCGTAAAAAAAAAAAAATATATATATATATATTTTTCTTTGTTTGTTATAAAATTTAGCAAATTGGAAATTTTTCTTCATAAATTTTGGCCAAAATTTATACTGCTACATATCTTTGGTAAAAATAAGTACAAATTGGTGGATATTATTTAGTCGTTGTGAGAGTTATAGAGTCCACAAGCTATGGTGCCAATATGTGAAAATTTATCACACCTGAAGTACTGACGGCCTATCTCATTTCTTGAGACCCTAACATGCCAGAAAAGTACAAATACCCCCCAAATGACCTCTTTTTGGAAAGAATACATTCCAAGGTATTTAGAAAGAGGCATGGTGAGTTTTTTGAAGTTGTCATTTTTTCCCCAAAATTCTTTGCAAAAATCAAGATTTATTTTTGTTCACAAAATTGTCATATTAGCAGGTTATTTCTCACACACAGCAGATGCATACCACAAATTACACCCCAAAACACATTCTGCTATTCCTCCCAAGCATGGCGATACCACACATGTGTGAGACTTTTACACAGCGTGGCCACATACAGAGGCCCAACATGCAGGGAGCACCTTCAGGCGTTCTGGAGCACCCAGGCCAATTCTGACATTCCTCTCCTACATGTAAAAATAATCATTTATTTGCTAGAAAATTACATAGAACCCCAAAAATTATATTTTTTTTAGCAAAGACCCTAGAGAATACAATGGCGGTCGTTGCAACTTTTTATCGCACACGGTATTTGCACAGCAATTTATCGAACGCGTTTTTTTTGGGAATAAAACTGTTTCGTCTTTTTAAAAAAAAAAAACACAATAAAGTTAGCCCAATGTTAAAAATCCCCATAGGTGACGCTTTAAATATTTTTACTGGTTACATCTTTTTAGTTGGAGAAGAGGTCTAGGGCCAAAAATTATTGCTCTCGCTGTAACGTTCGCAGCGATACCTCACATGTGTGGTTTGAACACCGTTTTCATATGTGGGCGGGACTTACATTTGCGTTCGCTTCTGTATATGAGCACACAGGAACAGGGGCGCTTTAAAAAAAATAATATTTTTTTTTTTTTATTGTTCATTTTACTTTATTTATTTTAGTTTGACATGTTTTTCCCCAAAAATAAATGTTTTGATCACTTTTATTCCTATTACAAGGAATGTAAACATCCCTTGTAATAGGAATATAGCATGACAGGTCCTCTTTACAGTGAGATATGGGGTCAATAAAACCCCACATCTCACCTCTAGGCTGGGAAGCCTGAAATAAAAAAAAACAAAAAAAAAAACGTTCCTGACTGCGATCTTAGCGGTGAGTCGGAAGAAGCACCGGAGGCAGAGGGGAGGGGGGGGGGCATCCCCTTTCGCCTCCCGTAAGAATGATCAAGAGGCGGAACAGCTGCTATGATCGTGCTTATGGTGTAGAGAATCACCGGCTGAAAAAGATGATATCTGAATGATACCTGTAGCTGCACCCATCATTCAGATATCCCTGCACAAAGTCAAGGATGTCATATGACGGCCGAGATGTGGTTAAAACTCATTTTTTTTCCCCCAGACTATTGGGCCGGGGTATTGCAGAGTACTGGCAGGGGTATTGCACAGTATTGCAGGGGGTATTGCAGGAAAGGAAGAGTATTGCACAGGGTATTGCAGGGATGGCTGAGCAGGGATGTCTGGATCTGTGACTGCAATTGTCACAGATCCAGCCCACAGTGCTGCCGACACCCGCTCTCTCCACTCACACTGTACCGATCGGTACAGAGAGGGGAGGGAGGGGACACTCCCATGTGCGATTCTGGGAGGATGTCCAGGGACGTCCTGCCAGAGTTAACAAACCGCCCTGTAGACGTCTTGTCAACGGGCGGGTCGTTAAGTGGTTAAGCAATCTTTAGATCCACTCCAAGCTGTAAAAAACAGCAGGAGCCTAGACACCGAGTATGTCCATGGAAGTCGCTCCATCTCTTCGGTAGATCCTCCGGAAAAAGACTACCGTACCCCCAGCATTGTTGAGATGACGGAGTCGAACAGACCCCTCCTGTCTTACAGTCTGGCTTCCAATAGCCATGTTGAGCAAGTCAGTGACTGAACAACAGGAGTAAGTATGGGGCCTCGAGACAGAGTGACCTCGCGCCCTGGCAACCGCCAGGGTACCTCTGCTACCAGGCGCCCGATATCGGCGTACCAAGGACGCTGAGGCCAATCTGGAGCAATTAGAATCATCGGGATCTCCTCAGCCTCCACTCTGTGGAGCAGCCGAGGAAGCAAATACAAAAAGGAGGAACGGCAAAAAGTCGCTGATACAGACCCCACAGGGCCACTGACGCGTCTGTACCAGATCACTAGACCTGGCCACTAACTTCGAAACCCTTGCGGTGGAGACGAGCGGCCAGGAGGATCCATGCCCTGTGAGGCTCACCTCCTGCAAGGGAGCCAAAACACCAAGGACAAAGACCAGTCGCCCTGGTCCAGCATCTGGCGACTCCAGTAGTCCGCCTGCCGGTATACCGGATGGTAGACCGAAGCCTCGGCCGTGGCATTGTCCGGCTGAATCCAGATCGGACGACCTTGTAATCTCCTCGACCACGAGGAGAAGCATAGCCTGATGGCCTAAAATAGTAGGACAATGAACGGTAGACATGGTCCACACAGCACCTGGTATTCACAGGCGGTCTCCCACCCTGGCACGACCCTGGGTAGTTACCGAGACTAGACGAGAACGGGCACATTCAGGGAGGTGTGGCCGTAGGTCCACGCAAGTCCAGCGACTCAGGGCCGACTGGACCCCCCCAGGTGCCCCCACAACCCGTGAGGCTGGCATCCATCGTAAACACCGACCACTGGAAGGAAGAAACAACTTCCCGGACCGAAGAGTCAGGGATCTCCGTCACCAACTCAGAGAGACCGACTAGGTGGCGCACCGGAATCTGAGGATTTCAGAGAGACAAGAGATTTTTTACCACCTGGACAGTATTTCCCCTGGAAAACCTGAGTGTGGAACTGGGCATACAGTACCGCCTCAAAGGAGGCTACCCACAGGCCCCGGACCAGCAGGTGCCCGGAGAGACCGATTGTGTGATGCCAATAGCTTCACCGCAGACTGAAGAGTCTGCAATTTCTCCAGGGGGAAGAAGGACCTTCGCCACCGAGGTGTCCGGATCAACCCTAAATACTCCAACGATTTGAACCCTGGGTCGCACACATGGAAGACGGGCTTGCTGCCACTGAGCTACACCTCCTGGCCTAAATGTTTAACACCCACCCGAATCTTCGGAGGGTCTGAATGGAAATAACACATCCACTAGGTCTGAGACAGAAGCTGCTCTCAGAAGAAAGTCGTCCAAGTAGCCACGAGGCAAAGCCTCGCTGTCCCAACAAAGTTAGGATAAGTGCGAGCTCCTAGCTGAAAACCCATGGTGCTGACGCCAGATCAAAAGGGAGGACCACAGGCTGACAGAGACCCTATTTCATCACGAAGCACAGAAAAAACACTGACATACGCAAAACGGGAGATGCATGTATGCGTCCCTGATGTCAGAGGACGCCAGGACGTCCCCCGGGTGGAGCGCAGCTACCACCGAACGAATGGATTCCATGCGGAACTACCCAACGTTCAAAGATATTCAGGGCCTGAGGCCCATAGAAAACCCCAAACCTCTCGTCCTACAGGAAAGGTAAAATTACCCCGTAGCTTAGCAAGTCCCACACTACCCAAGGCAGACCGACGGGCCGGGAGAGGAAGACACGAGGAAAGAACTTTGTTCTGTGGATAGGAGGAAACCCTATCTAGTACTCCGAAGAGACCACCTCGCAAAACCACTGGTCAGAGAGCAGGGAGGTTTCACCGAATTGTGAACCTGCAAGTCGCCCCCCCCCCACCTAGAGACAGGGAGGGAAGGCTACATACATTGGCAGGATTTTGGTGCCGGCGTGATCGGCTTACGCACCCACAGACCTATATGAGACCCTGGACCAGCTGGTCCACTAGCCTAATAACTTCGGGAGAGAGTCGGTGCTCCTCCACTGTCTGGGGCAAAATGCTCACTCCGTGAGTGACTGAGACCCCAGAGCAGCGGCCACAATAGGCCGCAAGACAGACCCCAGCATGGTAAACATGGAAAGGGTCAGTACTTCGGATCTTCTATCAGTCAGATCCATACAAGCGGGGCCTCCCGCAATAGGGAGAATGGTCACCTATACATGACACCCGGAGGGTCCACCACCAGAGAAGAAGCCCACCTCTTGAAAGGGATCTCCTCAAAGGTGCACTGAACCGCCCGGCGGTGAGGGACTACAAAATCCCTCAGCAGCTTTTCTCATTCCGCATCCAAGAAATTATCAAAGAAGGGCAAAGAAGGAAAAAACCTACAGAGAGCGGTCCGATTTGTGTGATCCAAAAAAAAGACAGAGCCCTCGGCGGAAACCCAGCTGCACGATCCAGCATAAGAGAGTCCCTTACAGCAGTCAGAAGCGCACCCATAAATGCCTTATCCTGCACCGACCCAGGTACTTGGTCCACGGCTCCATAACAGAGCATTCTCCAGGGGATAACGGGGGGAGGGAGCACTCTTTAAACCTACGGCTGTCCGCAGTCCGCCCCCACCCTGGCACAAAAGTGTCAAAGGCTAACAATAAAGTCTCTGTGGGAATCCCAGGTGCTAACACCTGCTGCTACCACCAGCATGTTGGGGGAAGGATCCAGGTACTGGCTCCAAATATTAAAACATTTACATAGTGTGTATGTATGACATGTAGGTGCATCAGCATGCAGCCTCCACCTGTCCTTACAATAAACTGAAGCTCCTAGGGCCCTATGCAGGGCCTCTCACCCACACTGACCAGGGGTACCCAGGGGACTCACCTCAGGAGTAGACTGCCCAGCGCTGCCGACCGCTCTCAGTACACAGCGTGTGGAGAGGAAAAGAACCGTGAAGGACTGTGCGGCATCTGAAGGGAACCATTTGCGCCATAGGATACAGCACTAGGGGCCAGGACTGCACAAAGATGGCCGCCGAGCGTTCAGAACGCAGCCACAGGAAAATGGCCGACCGCAATGTAAGCTGCGCAATAGTGCGGCTACAACAAAATGGCCGCCAATTGGAGTTTTCAATGTAATTGAAAACCTCCCAAAAAATGGCGCCAGCGCCGGCCAAACGCCGCATTTAAACAGGAAAAGCCTCGTAGGGCTTTCACAGTGAAAACCCCACACAGGAAAGTACCCAGTACAACAAGAAAAAATACCCGATAACACAGCCCCCCAGGAAGGCCCCCCCCCCCCCACGGACAGCGGCTTTAGCAATGCAGCAGAGGGAAAGGAGCAGGGAAGGGAGGAGAAAAAGACCCCAGAACCCCAGGAATGCCCAGCCGCACCAACCCACCGAAGCGGGAGGGACTTTACTTACCCGTCCGAGCGAGGACTCGCTGACGCATTCCTGACAGAGCTACAACCGCAATGGAGGTAGCTGTCGGCCCAGTCCACTGAGTGAGACAACACCACAGCCTAGTCATATGCGGACCTCGGAGCAAAGCTCGCCGGCCACACAGGAGCCATAGGGTGGCATACCCAGCCTCTTTGCAAAGGTGTGCCCATGCTCGCTGGTCGAACTGAGTAGACTACAAGGATCTATATTATCCAGCCTGTCTCAGCCGAAGATTCTTCAAGAAAAGGTAAAATAAAAAAAGAAATTTCTCCTCAGGGCGCTGGGCTCAAAGGGAGCCATACGTCCATCTCCTTTGCTAGGCAGAACGAAACTGAGGCTGCATGCTGCAGTGAGGAGGGTTATGTCTGGAGGGACCGCCCCCTGGGCGGGGCCGTTCAACTCTGTTAATGTAACATGTATTTAATTATCCAACATGCTTCTGCCTAGTCCTCTAGTCAAGTCACTTGTCAAGATTTAAGGAGTGTCCGTCCATGGACGATAAGAGAAATATGCATGATCACTGTACCGAATACTGTCTGGGAAGGGTTAAACATCTAGGGCGATCAAATGGTTAAGAGTTTGCCTAACCAGTGTTTTGGTGTGCCATCTGTGGTGCTTTTACTAAGGGAAGTGATGGATTTTTTCCCTGCTTTGCGGGGAAAGAAAATCCATAACTTCCCCGCTGACAGGACAGAGCTCTGGCTTGTTTACATAGGCAGAGCTCTGTCCTGTGCCTTCCTGATGATCGGCATCTGCCACTGCCGAGTCCCCAGCAGCGCATGCTACCCACCCGGAAGTGCCTAGCACGTGATCTGACGCAGCAGAGCTGCCTTGCATATACGGAATAATGGTCGGCAAGCGGTTAACCTAAAAAAAAAAAAAAAAAAAACAAGTTGGAAATCTGAATTTCACACTGAAAATGTATAGAGACATTAGGAATGCCCCCTGCAAATATACCATGTACAAACTTGCATACTCACTAAATGTGACAAACACACATTTGTTGGGCGGAAAAATAACCTAAAATCTCACCAACGTACAAAAGAGGAAAATGCTAGAAATTACCTTTCCCAAAAACTTGCCACCACTTCCAAAGCAATAGCAAATACGAACACAACTATTAATTGCCTATAAATGTCATCTGCCCAGATGTAGCTTTTCTTCATGCTCATTTCCAATACACAAAGAAGCAGAAATTGTAAATTCACATGATGAAAACTATATAAAAAATATTTGTAATGTTACTTGCTTATATTTCTAGGGAATGTCAATTAGAACTTCTACAATATAGGCTTATTATGGTCCTTCTGCTTTCACACATGAATCATTAACAAGAAGTAATACCTGAAGCACATTCTCAACGGTCACATTCATTTCCAGGTTCTGCCTGCAATAGGCCTGCAGTCGGTTGCTGAAGAATCCATAGTAATATGGAGCAGAGAACAGGTAGCTAAAGATCAAGTTAAGGATTGATTTCCAAGCATTAGAAGTGTTTATATTTTGACAGGCAGTATGTACAGGCGGTCCTAGTGGTAAATTACACAGGGGGGGGGTTCTTTGTGGCTGGGAAAGATTGCTCAATAGCACAGAACAAGTAGCCTAAAGGAAGGGTGTAATTAAAGTGGTTCTAAAAGCACTTTAATACATTCATACATCAAGATAAAAACCCTGTGCAGCAGCCCCCTCATACTTACCTTAGCCCCATCGCAATCCAGCGATATTGCACAAGAGTATTGGTTGTCCGGAGACAATTCCTGAGAGAGAGAGAGAGAGAGAGAGAGAGAGAGAGAGAGAGAGGCAGCTCTGTGTCTGAATGGACACACAAAGCAGCAGCTTGGCTGCCCCCACAGCAAGCTGCTTGCCGTGGGGGCAGGAGGAAGGGGCCAGGAGCGATGACGAGGGACCCGAGAAAAGGAGGATCGGGGGCTGCTCTGTGCAAAACCACCAAACACAGCAGGCAAGTATTACACGTTTGTTATTTTAAAACCCCCAAAAAACAAGACTATATCACTTTAAAGCAGAGTTCCACCGAGAAACAGAACTTCCATGGATTGGATTCCTTCCCACCTCCGATGCCACATTTGGCACCTTTCAGGGGGAGCAGATACCTGTCAAATCCAGGTATGTGCTCCCACTTCTTGTGTGGCGAATTACCCAATGTCTGGTCCTCCCCATCCCGCTGTCTTCTGGAAGGCGCACAGGTCCCAGAAAACAGCAGGGACCATTCAAAAAGCGCCGCAAGGCTTTACTTCCTGTTTTCCTTAGTAAGGATGCCGGCGCCTGCACCCGGAGCCAAGGAGCGGCTCACTTCGAGCGCCGACATCGCGGGCTCCCTGGACAGGTAAGTGTCCATATATTAAAAGTCAGCAGCTGCAGTATTTGTAGCCGCTGACTAAATTTTTATTTTATTTTTTTACCCAGGCTTAACTCCGCTTTAAGATAGGCAGGTTTTACCAACAAATGGTAAGAATCAGGGCTTTCCTATGGAATCTTGTTATTTTTTTTTGTTAATAAAAGTGGGCTGGAGGCCTTAAAACACACCCTGGCGAGTGGACCAAGTCCTTAACAGTTCTCTTTTTGATACTAATAGTTAAAATATGTAAATATCAATCTTCAGTTCTATTATCTAGACATTATTGTGCAGGTTTTATACTAGTCATTAACACAGTGGTAAGGTCCAAAAAATTTTTAGCTAAAAAATTTCTATTGCACAGAGCAGCCCCAAACCACCTCTTTTGGAGGTCCCTGGCCAGCACTCTTGGCTCCTCCTTTTCTCTGTGTGCCACCATAGGAAGCATTATAAACCATGTGTTAAGTATGTGCACACACTATCATGTATCTATAAGTGTATACAGAGTTGGCTTTTGTGCAAAGTAGGGTTGCACAGATACCAGATTTTAACCCGAGAGTACAAGTACTGATACTTTCTGTCAAGTACCAAAACCTTTGCAGTGTGATTTGAGCCCATACAAAATGAATGGGCTCAAATCGCACTGCAAAGAATCCTATGAGATTTGAACAGAAATGCGGTGCAATTCCTGTGTAAATCGCATGTGGTTTTCTGCACCGGTCCTGTGTGAACCCAGGCTGAAGTTACTATGACAAGCTAAGGTTCACACAGGAGTGGTGGGGAATGCACGCGATTCAAACAGGAATTGCACTACACTTCTGTTCAAATGACATGTGATTCTTTGCAGTACGATTTAAGCTCATTTATTTTGTATGGGCTCAAATAGCACTGCAAAGGTTTAGGTATCGGAGCATTTGCACAAGTACTTGTGCAATTGGTTAGTATCAGCACCAATACAATATCAGTGCAAAGTCTTTACAGGAAGCTGCTTGCTGCAACAAAAACAGCTGGCTTTACCTTTGTACTGAGAAATATTAGTTAAAATTTGCATAACAAAGCTGACCGCTTACCCTTACCCCCAATTTAACAATACAGTGGTGCACTGAAGCAGTTAGTGACTTTCTAATTGTAAATAAGTAAGTAATTGTAAAGGTTTGTTTAAAAATAAATAAAAACATACATGTCATACTGACCCACTCTGTGCCTGCTCTCTGCAAGGCCCTTGCACAGAGCGGCCCGATCCTCCTTTTGCAGGATCCCGGGCATTTCTGACTCCTCAAGTGCCCCCAGAGAGCGCTTTCCATGGGGGCACTCCCAAGCAATGCTGCTGCGTCCATTGACAAAGACAGCAGTACTCGGCCCTGCCCGTGTCACTGGATTTGATTGACAGCCCCTGGAGCCAATGGCGCCTGCTGCTATCAATCTATCCAATGAGGACCTGAGACAGCGTCTGGAGCTGCTGTGCTCATCGATCAGGCTCAGGTAAGAAAAAAGGAGTTTTGGGAGGCAGCTGCAGCACAGGTTTTTTCACCTTAATGCATCAAGGTGAAAAACCATGAGGGTTTACAACTCCTTTAGGCGGCCCCCCTGGTCATACAAGAGTAATTTTGCAAAAATGCTCGTATGAATGTTTGTTCAAAAGAGTAGATTCGATGAATCTACAAATGTTGATCAAAAAGTATTTAAAAAAGTTTGTTCGCTCTTAACACTGGATTTTAGAGTGAATGCAACGAAAACCACACACACACAGTTAGAGATTTTTTATTTTTTTTCCATCCTACTCCTTCGAATTTTCTCCTTCCTGTGTTTGAAAACAGACATTGCCTTGACCCTCACTAAACCATCAGAGAATAGAATTACTGTTTTTAAGCAAATATTTTCTAACAAAATACTGGTGTACGGCCATAGATTGCTCATTAAAGGCAACAATGAGCTCATTTTTGAGCATAGCTTGTGATTATTGGCTAAATTTGTTGTGTTGACAGTAATAATTGAGGAGTCTGGCAGTATGAGGGACTGTTGCACTGAAAAATTTCTCAAGTTGTGGGCGGAACCCAACAGTCCGTTTTGTATAAAGAGAAGCAAAAGTATTCAAAATAATGTGTTTGCATATCACTGTCTGATGAACAAGTTTTAAATCAGTCCAATGGAGATGCGGTGTTAAAGCTCATTTACATGGAATCTCGCCTCATTCACTGGTCAACCTCCAAATAAAACATTTATTGGAGGTTCCACGTTAAAGTGCATAATTGCAGAGTACAAACACGTTGCAGAAAGCACAAAGACCTTGCAGTGTAGTGGATTTCAATGTGAATGATAAGTACTCCTGACACTTGTTAGGAACTATGTACAGGTGCATCTCAAAAAATTAGAATATCAAAAAGTTAATTTCAGTAACTCAATTCAAAAAGTGAAACTCGCATAATAAAGATTCCTTAGAGTGATACATTTCAAGCATTTCTTTCCTTTAAATTCGAGGATTAAGGCTTACAGCTAGTTAAAACCCCAAACTCACCATCACAGAAAATTTGAATCTTGCATAAGGCCAAAAAAATAAAAAAATTATTTTTAATACAAGAATTGTTGGCCTACTGAAAAGTATGTCCATGTACAGTATTGTATGCACTGAATACTTGGTCGGGGCTCCTTTTGCATGAATTACTGCATCAATGCGGCATTGCATGGAGGTGATTAGCCTGTGGCACTGCTGAGGTGTTATGGAAGCTCAGATTGCTTTGATAGCGTCCTTCAGCTTGTCTGCATTGTTGGGTCTGGTGTGTCATCTCCCGCCCCTGACAATACCCCACAGACATCTTGCCCCTCCCCCCTCGAGCGCTCCGTAGCAGCCAGTAGGTTTACACTTTCTACTAAATTCTGCCCAGCTAGTAACCCTCTTAAGATGTCTTATTAGTAATTTGTTCCTCCTTGTCAGAAGGCAGTACTCGTACATGGCACCTGCGTCAGGGTTTGCATCGCTTTTGGGTTTCTGCCCTTTTTCTCCCTGTCGTAATCTCACGCATTTGCAGAGAGTCTGTAGCCAAGCCTCATTTTCGTTGTGATTATAGCAACCCTGTCACCGGCATAGCAAAAATCCCAGTTGAGCCTGTGCTCTTGCAGGATTGCGGAGTGAGACCGTGATATTGGCAGGGCATGGTATTGCAAGGACTAGCGGCACGAGAAGCGCGCAGTAAAGAAAAAACAGCAACTGATTACAAGAAAAGTAAGTATGATAGTAGAGATCCAAATACAGCAATTTGCACAGTTTGTGCCGATTCTTTATATTAGGAAAATTTGGCGAGTTTGCTGGTCAGTCAAGCATAGTGATATCATGATCATTAAACCTGGTATTGATACTTTTGGCAGTGTGGGCAGGTGCCAAGTCCTGCTGAAAAAAAATAAATCAGCATCTCCATAAAGCTGGTCAGCAGAGGGAAGCATGAAGTGCTCTAAAACAGTGGTCAACCATGTCCTTAGGGCCCACTAACAGGCAAGGATTTATGTATTACCTTGGGGAGATGCAGAGCAGCAAATGATATCACCTGTGATGTATTTCAGTTATCTTGCAAACATGGCCTGTTAGTGGGCCCTGAGGACAGGGTGATGACCACCGCTCTAGAACATCCTGGTAGACGGCTGCGCTGCCTTTAGACTTGATAAAACACAGTGGACCAGCACATGACATGGCTCCCCAAATCAGCACCGCTATGGAAACTTCACACTGGACCTCATATTCAAATTTTCTGAGATACTGAATTTTGGGTTTTCACTAGATGCAAGCCATAAAAGTTAAAAAAAGAAATGCTTGAAATGTGTAATGAATCTACAGTGCCTTGCAAAAGTATTCACCCACCTTGGCATTTTTCGTGTTTTGTTGCCTCACAACCTGGAATTAACATGGATTGTTTGAGGATTGGCATAATTTAATTTACAAAACATGCCCACAACTTTTAAGATTTGTTTTCCTTTTATTGTGAAGCAAACAACAAATAGGACAAAATAACAGAAAAAGTCAATGTGCATAACTATTCACCCCCCTAAAGTCAATACTTTGTAGAGCTACCTTTTGAGGCGATCGCAGCTCCAAGTCGCTTTGGATAAGTCTCTATGATCTGGTCACATCTCACCACTGGGATTTTTGCCCATTCCTCCTTGCAAAACTGCTCCAGCTCCTTCAAGTTGGATGGTTTGCGCTTGTGAACAGCAATCTTTAAGTCTGACCACAGATTATCTTTTGAATTGAGGTCTGGGCTTTGACTAGGCCATTCCAATACATTTACACGTTTCCCCTTAAACCACTCAAGTGTTGCTTTAGCAGTGTGTTTGGGGTCATTGTCCTGCTTGAAGGTGAACCTCCATCCTAGCCTCAAATCACACACAGAGTGGTACAGGTTTTGCTCAAGAATATCCCTGTATTTAGCACCATCCATCTTTCCCTTAACTCTGACCAGTTTCCCAGTCCCGACTGCTGAAAAACACAATGGTGTTCTTTGGGTGAAGTGTTGGGTTTGTGCCAGACATTGCGTTTTCTTTGATGGCCAAAAAGTGGTGTGCGGCCATCTCTTGGCAGGTTTGCAATTGTGCCTTGTTCTTTCCATTTGGTTTCGATAGATTTGATGGTGCTCCTAGGGATCATCAAACATTTGTATATTTTAATTATAATCTAACCCTGACTTGTACTTCTCAACAACATTGTCCCTTACTTGTTTGGAGAGTTCCTTGGTCTTCATGGCAGTGTTTGGTTAGTGGTGCCTCTTGCTTAGGTGTTGCAGCCTCTGGGGATTTTCAAAAAGGTGTGTATATGTAATGACAGATCATGTGACACTTGGATTGCACACAGGTGGACATCATTTCACCAATTACCTTCAGAAGTCACACAATTAGTTGCACCAGAGCTTTTTATGGGCTTCATAACAAAGGGGGTGAATACATGCGCACATGGCAATTACTGTATTTATTGGCGTATAACACTCACTTTTTTACTCTGAAAATAGAGGGTAGACTGTGCCTGCATGTTATACGCAGGGGGTTGTGGAAAAAAAATTCCTGAAACTTCGCTCTTAAAGTTAGGGTGCGTGTTATACGTCTGTGCGTGTTATACGCCGATAAATACGGTATCAGTTTTTTATTTCTGAAAAATAGCTATGTATATATTTTTCAAATTTTACTTCACCAAATTAGACTATTGTGTTCTGATCCATCAAATACAATTCAGATTAAAAAACCATTGAACTAAAGGCTGTAATGTAACAAAATTGGTAAAAAGCTAAGGGGGTGAATACTTTTGAAAGGCACTGTATATAATAAACAAGTTTCACTTTTTGCATTGAATTACTGAAATAAATTAACTTTTCGCTGATAGTCTAATTTTTGGAGATGCCCCTGTAGTTGCTGTGCACAACTAAAATCTTATTTATCTATCACAGATAAACACGGTGGCATTAATGGAGGGGGACAACCAATCTGATAACATAAAAAGGATACAGTGAATCTTCAGGGGGCATATTCACCTCCCCATAATAGATGTATCGTAGTAGTGACTCAAAAGCTTGTTTGCTGGGCACCATCTCACCAATAGAGATGTTTACTTGACCATCCTCAGGCATGAAAGATCGGAACATGGCCTCGAAATAGCTGCAGATAAATAGTAAAGTGGAAAGCACACAATTACATACACTTACATGCAAGGCCCAGTCTATTTAATTGTAGATAAAACTGGACTGCTGCCTCCCTGATAAGCTGATAGAATTTCATTGTTCATTGAACTCTCCTGCAGTAATTTCTGCCATGTGGAAAATCTACTGCATAACTAGAGGTACAATTAACAGGATACACAGTACAATGTGGTCTAAAAAGGCAACCACTTTGCTTTTATCTACCATGTTTCTAGATTTGTAAGATAGAGCAACAACAATTACACTGGACATCTCAAACATGATTAAACTGTGGGCTTGCATACTTGGGCATTGTTAACGCTTGTCATCAAATTCCCCAGGCTGCATTTAACCTGCTTTATATTAGTTTATAGTAGTTTCTCTGAAATATATCCTATTAGAGACGCATTTGCACTGCATGCAAAGGCAGTCAAATACATGCTGAGCGTTTGACAGCAGCTCCCATGTATACAAGCCCTCATGCAACAGTACAGGTTTGTAGAGGCCATACTTCAACATAAAAATGAAATCTTATTGCCCAATATTTGCCACTAACAGTAATTAACTAAGATATGTCTAATAGCACAAATTAAGAAGTATAAAGCTAATTTGGCTGTACTTCTAGGGATCACAGGAGTGCAGTTCAGGCTACATCCCTGCCAACAGTGGGCTAAAGTTTGCTGACTTTACTCAGCCGGGCCCCTCTGTTGAGCTTTCGAGGCCCAGGCCCAGTACAACAAGGCTGTACCTGCCTTATCGGTGACCCTGGATACACTTAGAAATTTACAGCTAGTCATTAACCATTTTAGCTTTTTCTATCACAGTCTACAAAAAAGGTATATATTACCTGGGTCCAAACAGTTGTTCATTGATTCCCAATGTGTAGTCTGATGTTTTGTTAGAATGCTAGTTATTCTACTACACACCAATATTTTAATGGTAGAAAGATAAAAAAATAAAAAAATACTCCCAATATTTAGTTCCCATTTGTTTTTTTTATCAAATGTGCAGCTGTGTAGTGAATGCACACCTGGATCGAGCAGCCAGGATGGCTGTATGTGCTGGTCTTGGGTGTCCGTCTAGCAGTAACGTGATGTCACAAAAATCTCTTCCTGCACCTTCCAGATAAGCTTTCATATCCTGAACGAGGGATGTGCCTAAAAACACATGAACACATACATTGGAAAGTAGCAGTAGTGAGTCTTAAAGAATATAAAATTGTACATCTTTAGGCAATGGCCACAACTTCTAGCAGTCCTAGACGTACAGCTATGCACGGCTAGGAAAAATGTCCTGGTCTGGTGTAGCCAGACTTGCAGCAGATTCAGCTTTTTATGGTACCAACTTAAAATTTGGCTTCAATAAAGAACATGCTGCAGCACTTATCTGCATATCTGAAATGATAGAGTCAATATGTATGGTCTGCACAATGGCCATGATTTATACACAGGCATCATAAGTCATAGCTTTTGCATAATTGGGCATCTGAAAGGGCAACATTTTTAATCTATGAACATGTGAAGCTATACTATGCAGAAGGGTTTCTACCAGCCTCTTCTACGGTTTATCCAGCAGAACTTAAAGCAGAGTTCCACCCATTTAAAAGTCAGCAGCTACAAAAAGTGTAGCTGCTGACTTTTAATAATCAGACACTCACCTGTCCCACGGTCCAGCGATGCGGGCGCACGATGCCCTGCTCCTCCTTCCCTCCTCTCCATGGCGCCGGCATTGTTACTGTGGGCGCCCAGCTGTGGCTTCAGAGCCCTGCACGCTGTGATTGGCCGTGCAATTTTCTGGGACCTGTGACCATGTCACAGAAAATGGCAGGGAGTGGAGGAGGTGATCTTCCTTCCGGCGCCAGGGAGAAAGTGGGAGCTGGGCATCTAAAAACAGGATACCCACGCATGTCATGGGGTCACCTACAATGCTGAAGTTCCATTTTCAGGGGGAACTCCAATTATCTTTGCAGTTTCATAAATCAGATTCTTAAAGCGATTTTCATATTCTTTTCAGTTTAATTTCTGAACTCCATTATACAGTGAAGAGAAGTGAAAGCCAAAACCTAAAATTGTTTGCTATTGTAAGCTGCATGGGGTGAAGTTTGCTCATTTTAATATGTAAATTCATACAAACACTCCCCTCCATAATGCAGAATCTGTGAAGTGCAATCACAGACGATTGCTTAGTTCTCGGTTTGCTCCGACTGGAGAGCAGTGTTACTCACCACTCTATGCTTCTCCAGTGCACACTGTAGCACCAGTCTGGGGAGAGGGAAGGTGTGGCTAGCTCTGCCTCCCAACTGTAAGCTGAAAGGCAGAGAGCCAGCTGTCAATCAGGCAGCAGGGTGGATCCAGACGATATTGTCTGGATCCTTCCCAGGCCTGGCAGGTCTCTGCCCCATCAACTAATAGCACGCAAAAGATGACTCTGGGTGACAGGAGGAATACAAAAGTAAGTGTACTCCTGTAACCCACAGGAAAAGTTTAGCCAAAAAAAAAGCTTTCGCCATACTTCTCCAAAATAAATACACATATATATATATATACACATATATATATATATATATATATATATATATATATATATATATATATATATATATATATATATATATATATATATATATATATATATATATATATATATATATATCTGAGGCTTTATTTTTTTACTTTTATAGTCATGAACAGGCTGATTGCTACAAACATGTAGTAAGAGGGTGCATGTAGTCCACACCAAAAAAAAAAAAAAGTTACATTCTAGACCTAGGAGAGACTAAACCGCTTAGAAAGATTGTTGCACTACAAAAAAGTTACTTGCTGTAAAACATCAGTAGCATCATATTTTTGTCCACAAAGCAACAAACCTATATCAACAGGCTGATCCGAGTGAATACGGATGGGAGGCTGCTGTTTCCTGCGTACAATCTCCACAATTAAGGGTGATGACAAACGCTCAAACTCTTTCATCATGATCACCTGGTTGAAGTGGGATTCCTTTACTACAAAGTTCAGGCAGTGTTCCTAAAATATAAGATAGGTAATTAGCCGTGGCAATAACAATAACCTACGAGAAAAACTAGCATTATTCAAATATACATAATGAAACAAAGACTTTCTACTAGGCGTGACATTTGTATTCCAAACAAAAATAGTACACAACTTTTTTTTTTTCCCCCTTTTTTATTTTTATAAGCTTGTTTTTCTAGGGATCATTTGCACAAGACTGTTGGCAGCTTTAAGTGGGACGTGTGAGTGTTAAAACATAGAGTAAAGGTTAAAAAAAATATATATATATATATATATATATATATATATATATATATATATATATATATATATATATATATATATATATATATATATATATATATATATAAATAATTAACCTATTTTATCAGATAATAGTCCACCTTATGGCAGCTAAAGGTAGCAGTGATAAATTAGGTAACATAAAGTTACACAGTAGTAGAACAGGAAACAAATGGTCTGGCTCCCATGTCAGGAATTACCATCCTCAAAACAGGGAGAAACCTTGGTCATGTTGACAAATTGTCTATTAACCCTTTCGTCGCCAGAGCCGTTTCTGCATTTTTTTTTTGAATTATTAGATTTAGCCGTGAATACCGGCCCTATATTTAATGCTCGCACTCCAGCACCACTGTGTGGTGGTATGTAACAAGTGAAGCACAATCTTGGTTTTTTTATAGGGACACCCAATGTATGAGTTTATGTTGACATGTGCTTATGTTTTAATATAGAAATTGTTAAAAAAAAAAAAAAAAAAAAAAAAAAAAAAAAATCCAATATGGACCCACCAAATTCCATAGAACAGTGTTACTGAGAAGTGGGCAACCGACTTGGAACCTACTTATGTCTTTACAGAAAAAAAGCAAAACAAAAAACTGTTTAATAGGAAATGGGTACCGATTCAATCGTCAGGAAATGAGAACCTATTTAGCATTGGTAAAAGGTAAATATTTTAAAATGAAACTTTTTTAATCAAAATGATTTTTAATCAAACTATTGAAAATAAGACCTATATCTAAGGCAGATTGGACGCCACCACAGTTCAAAACGCAGTGTGGACAGAGAAGATTCTGTTTCTCCCTATCCTATAAGCCAGGGATAAGCAATTAGCGGACCTCCAGCTGTTCCAAATCTACAAATCCCATCATGCCTCTGCCTTTGGGTGTCATGCTTGTTGCTGTCAGAGACTTGCTATGCCTCATGGGACTTGTAGTTCTGCAACAACTGGAGGTCCGCTAATTGCTTATCCCTGCTATAAGCCATGGGTCTTCAAACTACAGCCCTCCAGTTGTTCAGGAACTACAATTCCCATCATGCCTAGCCATGTCTGTGAATGTCAGTGTGTTACAATGCCTCATGGGATGTGTAGTTCTACAACAGCTGGAGGGCCGTAGTTTGAGGATCCCTGCTATAAGCAGACCAGAACACATGCAGTACAAAAAGAACACACGCTATATAAAAGACAACACAACACATCTGCTTCTTCCCATGCTGTGGAAAGTTAAAACCTTGAGATGTGAGAATTCGTACCTTTAACTGATCCAGCTGCAGCTTGTTAGCATTTTCACACACTATAAGGACGTTCTGAAGGTCAACAGATGCTTCAATATACTGAACACAAAGCTGCTCCAACCGTGACAACTTAAAATGTAAAGCCAATTTATATACATCCATGATGAGGAGAACATCCTCAACGTGACCTAGACGGTGAGAATTAAAGTAATGAACAAGTGATGCATGCCACTAGTCAAGAAGCATTCAATAATACACATACAGCACAAAGCAGATGAGGTCTGATTATTTTGAATACACACGCTAAACATGCATTTACAAAAATGTATGAATATATAGCTGATAAAACTACATTATGATACAGCGCACACAGCAGCTAAAATCACTTTTAGTGAAATAGTTTGTTTGGGCCAGCTTGGAGTTCAGCTTTAGGACCAACTAATAACTGCTGCGAGTACATTTTTCAGTGTTCTTACCTCTCTAGAAAGACCAATAAAAAAAAAAAGGGGACTGGTAATCTAGAAAATAAATAGCTGGATTTACATTTTGTTAACTGAGCCACTGTCCTGCCTCCCAGTTATAAGAGCAGCATACATGCTGATACACAGCTGCTCCAAGAAAGGTATGCATAGATGGTGGTTTCAAAAAGACTGATTATCACATCAATGGGTAACAGCAGACCATTCTAAGGGGTACAGCTGATTAGCTGCCTGACTTTGCCTGTTTAAAAAAAGGTTTTCCCTGAAGAAGGCCAGCACTGTGTGTGAGTGTTTACTCTTCTTCCACCACAAGCATTAAAAGGGGTGCTATGGCTACACAGATAACATGTCTGTTCAAAAATGTAATCATCTCCTGGTTGGAACATCTGAGAAATATATTTTATATTCTTGTCCAGCTTATAGACAGTTGATGAGCAGATATCACTAGAGATGCAGAATGAGACAGAACATTAGATATGTTTATATACTCAAAATGTTATTGTTTTCCCCTCCACTGTTATTATTTCGGTTGGTCTCAGACCCAAGTTAAATCCCCACCCAAAAGAGTCAGGACAGTAATAATAAAAAAAAAAAAAAAAAAGTGAAAGATAGTCTTCCTAAAATTCTTTGCAGCAAATTCTGCTACATCCTGTGCCCAGTTAGCAGTCCCACTGACCTTTCCGTGGGTACTTTATCTTGTCTGTATACAGGAACTGCATAAGCAGTTCAAATGGCCGTGCTTCAGCATCTCTGATGACTACTTCCAGTATGGGCAGAGATCGGAACAATTTTGCATTGCCACTTCCATTTTCTTGCTTTTGTGGTGCACTTTGACATTCTTCCTCAGAATCGGGTTTTAATTTCTGGTTAAATAAAAAACACAAGAAGAGTATTGTGTATATCAAAACTAAAATACATACCAAAACCTAACAAATATGACAGAGCAGCGAGTGGCTGATAAGTTCAAAATGACACCTTCATTCCTGGTAGTATAGCCATGCCAGTGTGTCGGTTTTAACTATGTTAAAGGCAACATATCAGTAAACCAGTTCAGGACAAAAGCCTGTTAAAAAAATAATTATTTTTTTATAAAGATCTTTCAATTTTAGGACCCTTTGGCTTTTCTGGTTCTCCTTTGCGAATTTTTAATTGCAATTACTTACATGTCTCTGACGCTCTCTTGCCTGAGTTATCTTTTTTCTTAGCCATTGACATCGAGCAGTCACAATAGCCGTGTGTCCTCTCACTTTCTCCTCTTTCTGGTGACAAAGAAATACAACATTAAGGCATAGTGTAAACTTTCATATCAGAAGACAATACCAAGATTCTGAGCTTTGAACCATCAGCATCCCTGCATATACCACAGATCTGGTTAGTGATTGTCACATGTTTAATGTGTTCAGAACAAAATGCACACATCAACTTGTTACAGGCGATTGCTTGGTTAACCTGTGACCTTCATGGCTCGAAAAAGTTCTTCAGATAGAATTCACTGTACAGCATATTAAACGTGCTCCCTATACACAGAATCCATGTGCATTACTCCGTCTCTAAAGAAGACCACATTTAAATACTACCCTTAGTGCCCCTTCACACGGGCGGATCGCCAGCCAGTTTTTTAGGCGGACCTGAATGGGCGCTCCGTGCTCCTCTATGGAGCCACAGATGTCAGCGGTGACATGCCCGCTGACATCCGACTCGCTCTGACCTGCCAAAGTGTGACAGAGGAAAACCCTACTTTTCCTTCCGTCTGGCAGATCGGGTGACAACGGACTCTACGGCCCTTCATCATCCAATCCTCAATAGGGACAGAGACAGACCTGTCATCTGCCTGCTCAGCATAGATCGAGGGAGCGATCCACGCTGAGTAAAGCGGAACGTGCACACGGACAGCCCCGTGTGAAAGGGCCCTTGCAGCTTACTAAGGCCAATTTTCAAAGAAAGGAAATTAATGCAAATCAAGCCAGGGACCACATTGCCAAACACTAAAATACAACGTTGCCCACAACTGGACTAGAGTAATAAAGACAACATTTTATACAGGCTGTAGGGCCATTATTGTTCTCCATAACGAACACCCCACAGGTACATTCCGACACATAGTATTGGACAACCAGCCCCCAAGATCTGTACTTAAGAGTATAGGAGACATCATGGTGGCAAATCGGTCATGTTATTACCAATCCTCAACTTGCCCAACATACCTTACAGCTACAACTTACTTCTCCTAAAATAAATTCCACGTCACAGAATTGTTGGTTCTCAAACAGCCTTCCATAGTCCTCATGTAAAGTGCACTTGGGGTAACAGGAGAACTGCAAAACAAGAAAAAATAAATATTGTACCAATTATATTAGAGCCTCCAAAACAAGTTGAGAGAAAAGGGATCACCGCTCCAGGTGGGTCAACTATATAACAATAGACTGACTCAGGATACCGTGGGTGCTGGCAGTGCACTAAGCATGCATGGGATATGGAGAGAAGAATGGATAGCCGCACTCCGATGACCATAAAGGTTGTCTTTTATTCAAACGAACAGCAGGTACATCACATCACAAGGTAACAGCAAAGGAACAGCCGACGCGTTTTGCACTGAACTAGTGCTTATTCATGCCATTTTTTTTTTACCACTTGCCACCCACCGTCAAACAGAATGGCTCCTCTGCGTGAATCACTGTAGTTGTACGGCAGCCGCGGTACTAAGGAGCTGATGCGTGTGCGTGGCGATGTCTGCCGGGCACCCACTCCTGACAGACAGAGCCAGAACATACGTGTGTGTGCGCAAGTAGTATGTATGTATATATACATATACACACATACATACATATATACACACACACACACACACACACACACACACATATACACACACACACACATTGATGAGGGAACACATTTAACCCCTTGATCGCCACCTAGTATTTACTGTATAAATGTCACTGGCAGGGAAGGGGTAATCGGTGGCTATTTTTAGCTCTGATCGCTGTAAAAATATCAGTGGTCCCAAAAAAAGTGCAATAAAAAGTGTCCGATCTGTCCACCGCAATGTCGCAGTCCCGATAATCGCAGATCGCCACCGTTTAATAAAAAAAAAAAAAAGCCATAAATCTATCCCCATTTTGCACAAACCAATCAATATACGCCTATTGCGATCTTTTTTAACAAAAAGAACATATAAACTGAGGAAGACTTTTTTTTTTATTGGGATATTTATTATAACAAAAAGTAAAAAAGAATGTTTTTCTTTTTTTCAAAATGTTTGTTCTTTGTTTATAGTGCAAAGAATAAAAACAGAGGTGATCAAATACCACCAAAAGAAAGCTCTATTTGTGGGGAAAAAAAGGACGTCAATTTTGTTTGGGTAAAGCGTTGCACGACCGCGCAATTGTCAGTTAAAGCGACGCAGTGCCATATCGCAAAAAATGTCCCGGTCAGGAAGGGGGTAAATCCTTGCGGGGGCTGAAGTGGTTAAACGATACCCATTCATAAAATTGTTAGAAAATATATGTCATCTACAAATCAGTTTCATCAACGGGTTATATTATACGAATGTGCAAATCTGAGTTTTGCAACACTTTGATATCTACCATTGGTACAGTAGGTATCCTCTGAAGTAAAAAACTGGGTCAGAAGTCTTGGACCTTTTAAATATTAGATTCAAGGTCCCATGTCAAAAGTTCAAATTTAAAACCAGGAAAGGAAGGAAAAATCTTTATCAACAATTCTATAAAACCTACCTCTGCACCATTGAATTTAGTAGTACACAAGGAGGCAAGCTAACAGAATAGCAAAATCTTAGTTCATATTTGAGGATAGAAATATACATTCATCTATTTTCTTACCTGAAAGCGATACATCTCTCCACTTCTGACATTATTATCCACAGTCCCGCCAAAGATATACATGGCATCTGCAATCACAGCTGCAGCATGAAACAAGCGGCCACTGGGCAACTGCAATACAAACAATGAGTACCCATCACAAAGTATTGAATGCTGCAAAGCCTGTTAGAGAATAGGAACTATTTCTGTAAACAGAGAAATTCTATTTGTACTACAGTTCACTTTAGCCACACTAAATATTAGGAGATAAATATCTCTATCTAGATAGATATGTATCTATTATAGAGAGATGCGTCTATCTAAATCTATAAACAAAATCACTGAGTTGGAAAAAACCCTGTGTCAGTATTTTGTTGAACCAAAATGTTGCTTTAATTCCAGCCTTTAGTCTGTTGGGATATGTCTCTACTAACTTTGCACATCTAGACTTTGCAATATTTGCCCACTTTCATTTGCAGGACTGTTAAAGTTCAGTTAAATTTGATGGAGACTGTTTGCGGGCTGCAGTCTTCAAGTCATTCCACAGATTTTCAATGGGGTTTAAGTCTAGGCTCTGTCTAGGGCGGCCATGCAAGGACATTCACCCTTTTCTCCTTCAACCACTGTGTGGTCATTTTTGCTGTGTGCTTTGGGTCATTGTCATGTTAAAAGGTAAACCTTCTTCCCATTGACAACTTTCTGGCAGAGGGCAACAGATTTTCCTAAAGTATCTTTCCCCATTCATTTTCCTTGTATCCTCCAGTCCCTGCTGCAGAGAAACACCCCCATAAAAAAGAGGATTTAACCACCTCCACGCTTTACTGTAGGAATGGTGTTAATTTGATGGTGAGCTATATTGGATTTCCGCCAAACATGGTTTGGTGTCGAGGCCAAATAATTAAATTTTAGTCTCATCTGACCAGAACACCTTATTTCCATGTGGCCTTAGAATCTTCAAAAGTTCAGTCATGACTGCAAGAGGCCTTTCTTGAGGAGTGGCTTTTTTCTTGCAACTCTCCCATACAAGCCACATTTGTGGATGATTTGTAATATTGTTACATGCACACAATGACCACTCTGTCAAATTCCTGCAACTGCTTCAGAGTTGCCCACTTCTTAATATTAGACTTCACTGTGTTTCTAGGCATTGATAGAGCCTTTAGCATTTTTTTTTTATATGTCCTGACTTGTTCACAACTATATCCCAAAAGAGGCTTCCGTTGCACTACCAGGGACTAAAATGCTCCATGAAAGCTTATTTCATGCTGAACTAATCAAAATTAGCACAACTAAACACAGTTGAAAGCCAAATGGCTTTGCGTGCCATTAAGAAAGTTATTAGCTACACCTCAATGCGTTTAGGAGTTATTTTTAAGGGGGGGGGCGAACCTTCTTCCAACTATATCTTTCACTTGGGTGTTATAAGTTGCACGAAGTAAATACAGCTGGATAAAACAAAAACCGTCTCATTTCAGGTTGAAATCAGTTAATAACCAGCCGACATCCAACACTTGTACTACTGCAGACAACTTACATGCCAAATGCAGTAAGCCATAGCAACCAATCATTTGTTTACTGTATTCAAATTTGCCATTATGGTCCACATATGATCAATTATGACACCAGCCATTGGATGGTTTGACAGTTTGGTTGAGAGCACAACCAAGGAGTATTTCTGGCATGCGACGGAAGCGAAACTGTTTTATGGATGGGTTTATTTCCGCTTTAAGAGGTGTGTGAACTGAAAATTAATGTATTCCTCCTGATATCAACAATCCATACTTTATTATAAAAGTACTGTTCCCTATGCCATAAAAATGCTAAAGTGAACATAAATCTTCATTATTTTTTATTAAAATAATAAGCCTGTAATACTTACCTGCTCTGCGCAATGGTTTTGCACAGAGCAGCCCTGATCCTCCTCGTCTTGGGTCCCCATCTGCAACAGAAGGAAACTGTGAATAAATGATGCAGCCGTGTGGGCGGAGCCCTCCATGGCCACGCGTTTTTCAAATTATGACAGTGAGTGTGAGGAGAAGATCCCCTGCTAGCGGTCACGGGGACTAGGGATCAGCTGTAGATGCTGGAACATGTTACAGGTTTCACCCTAAAAACGGGTAGAACATGTACCATGATCCAAAGGTGAATTTAGACTTTAATGCATACAAACCCAAAAAAAAAAAAAAAAAACACACAACACACAGCACACACACACACACACACACACACACACACACACTTTAGGGCTTTAAAACCAGGCAAGAAGTACAAACTATGCAACTGTGTGCTTCTACTTTCTCTGACCATGCCATTTATGACAGCTCAAGGTTTCCAGCTAGTGATTAGGAACAGCATTCATTATAGTTCCCAATCAAGCGATCACCATGACAGGCAATTGTGGCGATCTCAGAGAAGTCAATGTGCCTTGCACAAAGATGCACAGTGGCTGGCAACAGAAGTTGTCAGGCTGCAACCTTCAATGAATTACAATGTATATAAAAAAATTACAGCTGAATTTTTTTTTAATAAACTTTGCAATAAGGGGGAGTTTACTACCTAGTTTTCTGGCAACAAAATAACCGAGAACCGCAGGTTTCCAGATAGTGAGCAGGAACCAGTACGGATGGTTTCAAATCATGGGATCAACCATAACAGCCAATCATGATCACAGAGGTTTACAAATAAATTTATTCAGGGCTTTTAGGCTATAATGATCCCCAGTCATGAAAAAGTTAATGGCTGCATTGCCCAATTAGCCATTGAGTTTTTCCTCAAATTTTTTTTATCATGCAGCACATGCACAGCAACAAATGTCAGGCTATTTACAGACATTATAGGGCTAGCTGAAGGGATAAAAAATAAATCTATACAATGTAGAAGATCTCACCTCACTATCTGGACTAGGCTGGATCACCTCCCAGGACTGAGAGTCCACATCATAGCAGTGCAATTCATTAGGCAAAGTGTTATCTGCTGCACCCCCAAACACATACAGGTGACGGTCAAAAGCCACCATTGTGTGTCCATAGCGTCTCTGCGGGGGAGGAGGGGAACCACGCAGTAAATGCTCAGTAGGAATACGCATCCAGCTGTACCACAAGAAACAACATGCATCAGAACAGTAAATCCTCTATCATTTTGTTCATTACTAATAAAATTACTACCGTATATGCTAATGTGTCCGTAGTCTAGGAACCACTACATAGTGTAAGGCATTGAGATCTACAGACGTTAAAATGTATCTAGAACCAAAATGTTTGTTTGTAGGAAATGGTTAAAAACCATAATGCAGTAGGAAATGGTTAAAATCAGGTCAGTTTGTTTCTGTCTGTATCCCGTTAGTGAACTATAAACTTTAAGTGTCAATGTCAGTCATCCACAAGCTAAAAGTTGTGGTACATTGCCCATATGTAAATTGATCATAGATCACTTTAGGGCTCATGCTGTAAGTGGCGAGTTGTACCATGCACACACCGTGCACTGCTCTGTATTTCTTCAGCAAAATAGCTTTACAGTCTCTGCTGCAAAAGCAATATACTTCAACTATGGTGAATGGAGTGGTTATTCAGTGCTGCCAGAATCTAGTGCATTCACAGTACATTTTGTGACTGGAGAATACCTTTTGTGAATGAACACAACAGCTCTGCCAGTCTCACTTTTCAACCATGGAGTCAAGGACACAGTTGTGACTTCATAGAGCAAATTAGTCCAACAGTATAAAAAGGACATTGTTATAAACAATAGTGAGCTGTTTGAACACAGAATTTAGGGCCAGATTCACAAAAGAGATACGACGGCGTATCTCTGTTTCTATCTATGCGACCGATTCATAGAATCAGTTACGCATAGATAGCCAGAAGATCCGACAGGTGTAATTGTTTTACACTGTCGGATCTTAGGATGCAGTACCTCGGCCGCCGCTGGGGGGAGTTTGCGTCGTAAACCAGCGTCGGGTATGCAAATTAGGAGTTACGGCGATCCACGAAGATTTTTCCCGTCGTTACAGCGTCGCAAGTGTTAGATTTCCGTCGCAAAGATAAGGCACCTTTAACATGGTGTAAAAGTACTCCATGTTAAAGTATGCCCGTCTTTCATTTTTTTTTTAATTTTCCCGGCGTAAGTCTTTTTTCACAAAACGTCGGCGCGTCGTAATTTCGCGCAAAGCACGTCGGGAAATTTGCGACGGGAGCATGCGCAGTACGTCCGGTGCGGGAGCGCGCCTAATTTAAATGGTACCCGCCCCATTTGAATTGGGCCGCCTTGCGCCGGACCTGTTTACGATACACCACCGCAAATTTCCAGGTAAGTGCTTTGTGGATCGGGCACTAAATCGCAAAAATTGCGGCGGTGTAACGTAAACCGGTTACATTACGATGCGCCCACTCTACGTGAATCTGGCCCTTACTTTTCTGGCTCAAGATCCCTGTTTATAGTCAGGCATTCAGTGTGTGAAATGTATCAGGAAAATATTTGATCCTCACACTTTCTCTGCAAATTCAAATTGGAACAAGTTGTTTGTGATCTTTGCCCCACTTTGACCAGAAAAGACAAACATTTTATCCCTGCAGACAGCCACTGGGAAGTTACAGCAAGATGGTGGGATCTCTCCACTCTGCTCGATCTGCAAAACAAACACCAAGTCTTCAGTTACATTCACCTGAGACATGTCACAGAGCAATCAAAAGCACACCCCATCCACCCACAGCCACACAGATATTGGGCCTACAATGATCTTTCATTACCAAGAAGGATTAAATTACCCAGCCTCACTTATCAGGCAATCAGTGGTAAAGACATTAAATTAGATGGCTGCTAGATGTTCAAAGTCTTTTACATTCATTTTGTTCTATTCATATATTCATTGATGTTTGCAGCCTATAAATGCCCAATAACAAATTCAACTATGATAAACTCCAGTAATTTTGTGTACATTTCAGATTACCTCCTCCCAAGTTGATAAATCCCGGTCTTGCAAACTGATTGTCCACATGTCATTTAGTCTAAATACAAGAATATATATCAGTTAATAAAATGTGTGTATGATCAATGCATAAAACCTATACAAAGTGGAGCAATGTGCATGGTCTATACAGAGCAGATGGGTGTGCTGGTTCTAATTGGTTAATATTAATATTTTAGCTTCGAAATGTCACTGCTTTATTTGTGCAGAATTGTACTGTAGGTCCCGCGAGTTCGCTTTTTTTTTGTTTTTTTGAAAGGTTAAAAATTAGAGTGGTATGAGGGAGAACTGAAACCCATATCCAGCCTATGTGACCCTGGCTGGGATACATTGCCCCCAAAACCAATCCGATCATAACAGCCAAGGCTCTGCAGTGATCTAAATCTAGCACTGCTGTCTGAAGTGCATAGACCAAATATCATGTCATAGAAAATCTACCCCCTAGTGGGTTCTTCATAGAATACATGAAGGGTGAACAGCCAGAAAGAGGAGCAAAGATCAACTCTCAAAGAAACAGTGGTAAAATAAACCCTAAATCACTCCACCCAAAACGGTGTATGTAAAGTTACACCAGAAGGTGGCATACACTAGCACAATCAAACTTGATGAAATCGATGACAACCCACTTTCCTTTAAATCGCATCATATTTTAAGGCATTTATATGACTAAAACAGCAGTTTCTACGTGGCAGTCCTAGGTTTGTTTACTCCAATACGCAATACTTTCTATCCAAAGAAAACACTGAATATATTTAGCATACCTGGCATTGCCATCATATCCAGCAAATATCCAAAGTTTATCATTGTATACTGTAGCTCCGTGTGCTGAGCGCGCCACTGGTAATCTAAAAAGGAAAATAAATGAGGAGACATCATAAATAAGGCAAGTAAAACAAGTCTCCATGTGTTAAAAGCACCTAAACCAACTCAAATAATCTGGCCATTTAAAATATCATCTGCTTAGAACTTGCAAATAAATGTTCTAAGCAGATGAGAGGACACATCAGTGGAATGAGGACAGAGGGTGAAGCGTATGTTTGCGAGAGGAAATTAGTGTGGGGCCAAGTTGGTTATAAACGTACATTTATCATGAACCTTCGAAGATTACATCAAATTATTTTCAAGCAAGTATATTTTTATACCCATGTTTGTCAGGCTTCCGAGTTCATTAACAATTAGTCCAGCCCTGTGTATAGAACAGATTTGAGGGTATCCTAACAAAATCACCCAGATCTTGCCATGTAAATATCAGGTAAAATGCAAAGAAGACATCATGAGATACTGCAGTGGCGGCTCGTGCTCAACATTTTGTCGGTAAACAATCCACCCCCCCTCACTTACTCACACCGCTGCCACCCAAACAGGAGATGGATGGGAAGGCGGTCTTACCTTAGGAGATGAAGATTGAGGATGCAGCTCCAGCCGAGATCTCAGGACCCACTTCCTGATTGGCCGGGAGGAGAATCAGGAAGACAATAGCGATTAATTCGCTATTGTCACACAACTGGGTGGGCTCAGGGAGCAGTGCTCTGCGCCTCGAGCCCACCCTTTTTATTTTTGCCAATTAGAGCCTTAGGGAACAGGCGCATGGAGTGGGGGGTGGACAGGCCGCCACTGAGATATTGTATAGAGAACAATAACTATTTAAAAATCACATTTGTTTTTCAAGGCTCGCCACAGATATAAGATGGCAGAAGATCCAAATTGTGGAAGACATCCTTGCCTTCCATCAGGGAACCAATTGAAAGGAATAATTTTTCAACCGAAAAACAGTCAGCTTGGGGGTGTCTGTGGAAGGGATAGCTCAGATTTGGCATACACTGGCTTTTACAAAAAATTTCCAAACAAAATCAGGAAATAAAAAAGCAATATACAGCATGTAAAGCAAGTAGTAAACACATCACCATTTTTCTAAGTATATATAATTTCTAAAGGTGCTATTGAGATGAAATTTTCACCACGTCTGTAACAATCCATACAAAGAAACCAAAAACAAATACATTAAGAAATTAAGTTATGTGTAAAAAAAATGGAATGACACATGGAAAAAAAGTATTGAACACATGAAGAAAGGGAGGTGCAAAAAGTCATGGAAACCCATCAGTAATTAGAAAAAATTCTGCCGCTTGTCGGTGCAAACTAACATCAGCTGGTTCATTCTCGACTGAGGGCCTATAAAAAGGCGTCTCATTACCAAGGTTTAATACAAGAAACATCTCATGATGGGTAAAAGCAAAGAGACCTTTGCAACCTTATTGTTGCAAAACATACAGATGGTCGTTACAGAAGGATTTCTAAACTTCCGAAATGCTCCAGTGAGCACTTTTGGGGCCATTCCGAAAGAGGAAATGACAGAGGAGTGAAAAGAATCAGAAGACTTGTGCAAGAGCCAAGGACCACTTGTTGAGAGATTCAGAAAGACTTGGAATTAACAGGTACAACTGCATTATTGCACTCAACCGCCATGGCCTGTATGCACGCTTACCACACAAGACTCCATTGCCGACGCTTGTTTAAAGTTTGCTGCACAACATTTACACAAGCTTGAGAAATACTGGGAGAATATAGTCTGGTGAGATGAGACAAAAATTGAACTCTTTGGATGCCACAATACACACCATGTTTGGAGATCAAATGGTACTGTACATCATCCCAAAAACACCCCCATACCAACAGTGAAGTTTGGAGGTGGGAAAATCATGTTGTGGGGCTGTTCTTCAGCATACAGTACTGGCAAACTTCATATCATTGAAGGAAGGATGAATGGAAAAATGTACCAAGACAATAAAAATCTGCTGCCACCTACCCGGATAATGAAAATTAAATGAGTGCGGACATTTCAGCAATACAAGGATCCCAAACACAAAGTCAAGGAAACTCTCAATTGATTTCAAAGAAAGAAAATAAAGCTGCTAGAAAAGCCCAGCCATTCACCTTACTTGAATCTAATAGATTTTCTATGAAAAGAACCAAAGATTCAGGCCCACAAAACCTTTAAGATTTAAAGTCTGTGTGGAAGAATGGGCCACAATCACACCTGAGCAACGCATGCAACTAGTTTCTCCACACAGTAGGCAACTTGAAGCCGTCATTACCAACAAAGAGTTTTGTATGAAGTATTAAATACATTTCAGTTAGCGTGTTCAACACTTTTTTCCTGTGTCATTTCATTACACATAAGTTAATTTCTGAAGTGGTTTGTTTTGGTTTCTTTGTATGTGGATTGCATGGGTTGTTACTTACACGTGGTGAAAAGGTTCACGTTAATAGCACTTTTAGAAATATATTTACCTAGAAAAAATGGTGACATAGTCAATACTTAATTTTACTTACTGTATGTTATAATATGTATTCCCTATTAAGCATGACAAAAGGCAGATCTACAAACCTTCCTTCAATTTTCCATTCTGTCCAGAGACCTGTTGCAAACTTGTACTCAAACAAATCGTTCTTGTTCTTCAGGTTTGAATTGGAGTAGATATCCCCAGTGTAGCCACCTAGAAATATATACGTTAATGATATGCATCAGCGCTTATGATGTTTAGGAAGAAGCTTAAAGGATAAAGTGCACCTATGGGAACATGTCACGTGATTCATACGTTTTTATGCTCCCAATGCTGCAGCCGCTGTGCGATTCCTCCCCCCCCCCCCCTTCCTCCCTGTGACAGCAGTAAGGGGGAGAAGTTCCCCTGTGCTAGCTGTCACTTTTTGAAATCAGGGCTCTGCCCACAAGGCCGCATCATTCATTCACATAGCTATGTGTGTGAATGAACTACAAGCCCCAACATCCTTCTTTCGACTGGTAATTCTCAATTAACTACCGCGGCGTTCATTGATTCTTCCTGTCAGATTGTATCTTACTATGCAAAGTTAAAACAAGGGAAGAAGATTTAATAGATAGAAATTTGAAAACTGACTGACTGAAGGTCTGCTTTAGGCCCCTTTCACACGGGGATCAGCTTTCAGCTGTCCGCCAGCTCAGTGGGAGGGGCTTGTCCAGCGCCGCTGTCTCCTATGGAAAGATCTGATGAAAACGGACAGCATGTCTGTTTTTATCAGATCTCACCCGATGCATATGCCATGGACGGATGGCGATGTATCGCCATCCTTCTGATTTAAGTGGATCGAGTCGGATGTCAGCGGACATGTCTCCGCTGACATATGATGCTCCATCGAGATGTATAGGAGCGGCCGTTCAGGTCCGCCGACAAAACTGACAGGCAGACCTGAACGGTCCGACCGTGTGAAAAGGGGCCTTAAAGTTCATGTGCGTATAAAGGCAGGCATCCCAATACCTTTGTCAATATTGTATATATACTAGATTTGCACGATCAATCGTGTAAAATAAAAAAAAAATAAAAAAAATCACAATCTCGTTTCAACCCCCCCCCTCACAATCCCTATAGAGTTCTAAAAAAGTAAAAAAAAAAAAAAAAAAAAAAAACTGTGCAGCCTACCAAGTTTTTCACATTGTTCCTGCTGGTAGATAACTATAAACATTGTAACTTTTCCTTCTTAAGCTCCAGTCACACCTTAGAGTTTTGTAGCTTAAAGCATAAAGCTACAAAAACGGTGGAAAAAAAAATAAGTTTATTTTTAGCATTTTTCTGCTTTTTACATTGGTGACCCTTTGACCTGTAGAAAAATTGCGGTAAAAAACGCGCCTGAAAATGAAACGCTCAGGTGTGAATGCAGCCTTAGATCAAAAGGGATGAACTTCGGACATTAAATGTGGGAAGTTTAACCACTTAAGGACGAAGGCTGGGTTCACACCCAAGATGGATCCGTCGCACAGCAGGGGTCCGATGCTTCCTGGTTCACCATTTCAGGTCCGATTTCTGCCCAAACTTTGGGCTGAATTCGGACCTGAAACGGACCAAAAAAGGCACACTATTTTCCTGCAAAACGCACCGGCCCTGCTGGGGAGATATGTGAACCGGCTCCATAGAGAGTCAGTCACATTTTCCTGCTATGCAAATTGGATGCGGGGAAACTTGCATCCAATTCGCATAGGTGTGAAACCCAGCCTAAAACTTTTTCTGACACTTGTTTCTTACATCAGTATTTTTTGCCAGAAAATTACTTGGAACCCCCAAACATAATATATATTTTTTTAGCAGAGACCCTAGGGAATAAAATGGCGATTGCTACAATATTTTATGTCACACTGTATTTGTGCAGCGATCTTCCAAACAATCTTTTTGGGGAAAAACACACTTCAACAGTAAAGTTAGCCCAATTTTTTTTTTGTATGAAGTGAAAAAATGAGGTTACGCCGTGAGAATTGTGAGAGAAACCTGATCTTTATCTTAAGCAAAAAAGATAAAAAAAATCGTGATTCTCATTTTAGTCAGAATCGCGCAGCTCTAATATACACAGTGTACACACACACACACACACACACACACACTAGTCTATTATATTAGAACTGTCATTTTACTCACCAAACACAAACATGCTGCTTCCATATACCACAGCTGAATGATGATATCTTGGTGCTGGGGGAGTTCCTGTTGTAAAAGCCCTATTAATTTAAGCAAATACAAATATTTATCTGTTATAGAGCAGTTTCCATTCTCTAGAACATACCCCAGAAATGACAAAATACATAAATTTAAAGATCCTGTTTTGGAAAGAGCGGTAAAGAGTTACTGCTTCTGTCCAGTTACATTTGTCATCTGTGCCCCATTTCAGGGAGATTTCCCTTCACTTCCTGTACATTTTAAATACTTCAAAAAATAATGAGCTGACACAGAGCAAATAAAGTTATAAGTAGCCACGATGCTGGCAGAACAAACACCTACCTGCACCAGGAGCAGTCTTTCACATCAAACCTCAGCAAGTCATTTAGCATGTTCTTCCTGTAGTAAGAGAAAAAAAAAGTTAAACACTTATTTCATCTCCTGACATCCTGTATTAAAGGAAAACTATACAGTATTTCCAGTCTTTACAGTTGTTGGAGTAACATTTACCTTAAAGTTAACTGTTAATGTGCCCATCATTTTGCATACCATTTTATAATGTGAGGATTGTATTTCAAAAACTATGCTGAATATTATTTTTGTCTCTAGTACCTTTATATCAGGCATTGCACTCTGTAGCTGTTACCTTTGACATTAAATCAGGGACCAGGCTATGCACTGTGGAGCAATTCATCCTCAACATGTACAGCCAAAATCACTGCAGCTCTTCAGGTCAATCTCTCAGCCATCTAGCTTGCCCGGCTCCCATTCACATACCACCTGCTCTGTGTTAGAGATTAGAAAGATACCCAATCAATACTGGGAAGGAGAGGCAAAACGAGCTGGGGAGAGAATTATTTGAATGACTTCAGTGGCTTGTTTTAAAGTAGAACTATAGGCAAAACTCCCCCACCCCCATTTTGGATAGAGCAAGGGATAACCCCTACCAGATTTTTTTTTTTACCATCTGTGTCCCATCGGGGAGATTTACCTTCACTTCCTGTTCTATAGCCAAACCGGAAATGAGAGGAAATCCTTGCAAATTAAGAGAATCTCCTGGGGACCCCCAGGTCACCAGAACTATTGTCCCCATTGGAAGATTTCCCCTCTATTACTTTTCCGCGGACAACCCAAAATTTGGGATTTTCTTTTACTCTCACAGGTAAAGAGGACAAATGGAGAGGGTGAATCTCCTTAACTAATTGAAGACCAAAGCACTTTTTCTTTACAAGTTTAAATCAGTATTTGTTGCTAGAAAATTACTTAGAACCCCCAAATATATTATCTATCTATCTATCTATCTATCTATCTATCTATCTATCTATCTATCTATCTATCTATCTATCTATCTATCTATCTATCTATCTATCTCAGAGACCCTAGGCAATAAAATGGTAATCATTGTAATTTTTTATGTCGCACAGTATTTGCGCAGCGGTTTGTGAAACGCAATTTTTTGGGGGAAGAAAATACACTTTAACCACTTCATACTGGCCACTTTCCCCCCTTCCTGCCCAAGTCTACTTTCAGCACCATCACTTTTCAAATGACAATTGAGCGGTCATGCTATACTGTACCCAAACAAAATTTTTATCATTTTGTTCCCACAAATAGAGCTTTCTTTTGGTGGTATTTGATCACCTCTGCAGTTTTTATTTTTGCTAAAACAAATAAAGACCGAAAAAAAAAATAAAAAAAAATAAAGCTTCTTTGTTATAAAATGTTGTAAATAAGTACGTTTTCTACTTCATTGATGGGCACTGATAAGGCGGCACCGATGAGGTGGCACTGGTGGGTATCACTGATGGCACTGGCACGCATTGCTGATGGGCACTAATTGGAATCTGCATGATGGCATATCTGGTGGGTGTCCTTTGTGGACATCCACCGGCGGGGGTTGGTCTGCGCTGATAATCAGCACAGACCCCCTTATCAGGAGAGCTGCCGATCTTTGTCAGACACGATTGAGGAAAAGCCGATAAACGTCTCTTCCTGTTAACACTGATCAGCAGTGATTGGACACAGCGCATCACGTGGTAAAGTTCCGCCTGTGTTGCGTCACGCGATCACGGCTTATCCTGCTGGACGTCATACGATGCCCAGTCAGGATAACTGAACCACCGCCCAGCCGTAATTTTTCTATAGGCCCGGGTGGGTTAATGAATTCAAAAACCACAAAAAAAAAAACACAAACATAAAAAATAAAAAAAAAATAGAAATAAAATACATACCCCATTTTGCTTTTCTAATATGAAAGATGTTATGCCAAGTAAACAGATACCCAACATGTCATGCTTAAAAAATGCGCATGCTCATGGACTGGTGACAAACTATGGTGCTGAAAAATCTCTATAGGCGATGCTTTAAAAGCCTTTACAGGTTACCTGTTTAGAGCTACAGAGAAGGTCTAGTGCTACACGTATTGCTACCGCTCTAACGTTTGCGGTGATACCTCACGTGTGTGATGCGAATACCTTTAAATATGCACGAGGTGACTTACGTATGCATTCACTTCTGCACAAGAGCATGGAGGGATGGGGGTTCCTTACATATTTTTTTTTTTTTTTTTTTTTTTTTACACCGTCCCTTTAACTTTTTTTAATTACTTTTATTCCTATTATAAGAATGACAGGTCCGCTTTATGGAAAGATATGGGGGGTCAAAAAGACCCCAAATCTTTTTTTTTACATTTATAAGCAAAAAAGATAAAAAAATTTAAATGTTTACTTCCACCCTGGACCGGAAAAGACGTCATGACGTTGCTCCGGTCCTCCAAGGCCATAGAGGTGATCAAAGACCTAGTCTTATTGCCTTATTGCCTTTGTGACCAGCCGGAGGCACCAAATCGTTTCTCAGGCGATCCAGTGGAAACCGCAAGCCCAGTGGGGAAATGTTCTCTCCCACCGCTTCTGAAAGCTCCCCAGCGGTTTATGAGCCGCTCTGAGCACTTTCAAGAGAAAGCCGGCTGCAAAAAAACAATACCGGGGTGAAAATACTGCAGGGAAAGGGTCCTACATTACTTTTATTTACACATTTTATTTTAACCTACCCGTTATCACCACCAAAGACATATATAGCATCTTTGTAAGCTACAACAGTGTGTTTACTGCGCCTGTGAAGAATAGAAAAAGCATATTTAGAAGTACAGAACAGAAATCCATAAACAAATGTTGAGTTACAAATCTGCATAAAGAAAACCTATCAGACACTTTAGTGCGATAGAAGGTAGTATACTCATCTTTTTCAATCCATCTCTCCTACTTTACCTCCATTCTAGTACTGCAGCCTCAAAAAGCCTTTTCAACATTTGTCACTTTCAGAAATGCCAGATCCTTCCACTGACCCAGATGTCATTGTTGATTCCCACAGTGATGTTGGGGGTCAGAAGGAGAAACCAGCGTACAGCAAGTGGCACACAACTGACACTGCCAGAAGTGTTGAAGGCAAAAATTTAAGCACTGTACGTTTAGGAGAAACAGGCTGTCATGGAGAAGAGTATACATGATTTTCTATCGCAGTGAAGCACAGCTCTTAGAGGCCTGACGTGGTATATTTAGCTACATAGCTGGTTTTCAATAAAACCAATGAAAAGCAGTTCCTGGGCTCTAGTCAAGTAACCGTTCCAAGGTACAATTACACTAAATCTGCTTGAGAAAAACATATTTAAAAAACTCCCTGTGGTCATTTTTCTTTCCACTGGCAACCTTAAAAGAGAAGTTTGTAATAAAAAAAAAAAAAAAAAAAAAAAAACAGTTATACTCACCTAGGTGCTTGTGACATCGATCAGATTCTGCATCTGTCCTCCACCCACTCTGCAGTGAGAATAGAATGACTAAACACTGCTGATTGCTCATTTTTCCCCCTTCTGCTTCGAGCAGAGAGCCATGACTGCCAGTCAGCACTCACTGGATTGCTGGGATGTGGAGGGGGCAAGGGGGGCCGACTCAGGCTCTCAGCAGATCGCAGAGAAGCTGAGCCAGGTTTCTGGGCAGATACTGAACATATGGTTGGGATCTTTCCTGACAGCGATTGTTAGTCTCGTCCAGGTTCTGTGCTCTTTTTAATACTAACCATAGAGGATCACTCACGTGACACTGCCACCAGTCACAGAACATCCTATATTAATTTTTATTGAATGCAAGGTGTTCTCCGATTGGATGACATAGGGAGTAAGGCTTCACCATCCCCCTCTCTACCACATTCAACCAGAGAACGTCTTGCAATCAATGAAAAAATAAAGTGTTTTGCGAATGGTGGCAGTGCCAAGTGAGCAACCCCTAATGGTCAGTATGCAGATGAGCACAGAACCTGCACAGCTGCAGTGATCTCTGTAGCAGCACTGACTACTACAGTGATTGTCAAGCTTTCACAGTATTCTGTCAGGTCTCAGATATACTTATTTACCTTGTGCCATGCTAGGCCAATATAACTTCAAAAATAAGTTGGTACCTGGGCTTAAGCAAGCCCGCCATCCATCGATAAAAATGTGCCCATTTCAGCAGGGACTGGCATCCATGTATAGGCACCCTAATTGTACAGCTATCAATCAGCTTCTGTACAACCAGCCTGTTGGGTTTGTCCCAATCGATTAGTGCCACCAGCTATAGCTGGCATCACTAATCATTGTATTCTGACCATGGGGGAGACGTTCCTGCTGTCAGAACACAATAGCACAGGAGTAATTCCCCCATTTACTTTGAATGGGGCACTCAGATAATTTCTTTCATTCAACTGTTCTGGTTGAATGAAAAAAAAAATAAAAAAAATAAGCAAAATTATTAAATCTTAAGATATGGGCTCGGCATTTTTTTAGTCCCACGTGCTTGATCCAGCCAGGAAGCGGACAATGCACATGGCTAATCACAGGCAGTAAGACATTTCCCGATCTGTGCAGCTGCTAACTGGGAAATATCTCACTGCCTGTAATTAGCTGTGTGCAGTGTTGGCTTCCTGGCGGGATCAAGCACATAGGATTTTTGAACACGTTCGAGCCCATTCCTAATGTATGAGTGTCCTTAGTCACACACGTTCACTTTCATCTAGCAAAACTCTTGCATTTTGCTGTATGAAAAGCATTACAAATAGAAATCTCATTAGTTTGTATTTGGCTGGTTCAGATAATGGGCAGCCATTGAATTATAAGGATATCATTTGCGGATTCTTGCTCAGCACTGTGTGATTTAATGAGAACCAGACCTGTCACCATCACTCACCTGGCTCCTACAAACTCATCACAGGGCAGCAATCTCCTCCAGCGGTGGACACTCTCAAAGGGCCCAAAGTTCAGAGTCAGGTACTCCACACTGTCTGAGCAGCTGTGATCAAAGTCCACACTGGGGGCCACCTTAGACTTGCACGCCATTGGAGCTCAGGCCCTGGACTCCTAGAAGAAGCAGAAATAATCAATAAGGTGCTGCCTGACAGCTTCGTCCTCCACCTAACCGTTCCCAGCCATAGGACAGCATGTCAGCCTGTGCTGCATGGGACACTAAGGGCTCCCCGCACATAACACGGGCCCCGGGTACAGGAGAGCCATCTGAGGGGCTCATATCAGGAAGAGTCACTGCATACAGGACTGGGAGCGGCGCCCAGCCGACAGGAAGGAAGAGGAAACGTGACAGGAAATGTCAGAGCCGTGTTAGGGAGACTATCTAACCGCACAGCTCTATGGTTAGAAAGCCGTCTGTAGCACATAGCAATGAGCTATGTCTATTATGGTGCAAGGGTGACATCTAGTGGTTGAAGAACAAACTGCGATGCAGGCACCTTCTCTCATGAGAGAAAAAAGCAGTTTCTGAAAATTTTAGCAGGGCTGTTAGACCCCTTTCACACGGAGGCGGTTTTTAGGCGCTTTTGTGTTTAAAAAAACAAAACGCCTGAAAAGATCACGAAAACCTATTTCCAGTAAAGCGGAGTTCCGCCGAAAAAATAAAATAAAAGTCAGCAGCTACAAAAAGTGTAGCTGCTGACTTTTAATAATCTGACACCAGTGGCGACTGGTGCTCAAAATTTTTGGGGGGCGCAAAAGAAAAAAAAATTGCAGTCTCACTGTGCCCAAACACAGCCACTGTTCCATGCCATCAAACGCAGCCACTGTGCCATCAATTTGCACCACTGTGCCATGCCATCAAACGCAGCCACTGTGCCATCAATTTGCACCACTGTGCCATGCCATCAAATGCAGCCACTGTGCCATCAATTCGCACCACTGTGCCATGCCATTAAACGCAGTCACTGTGCCATCCATTGTCACCACTGTGCCATGCCATTAAACGCAGTCACTGTGCCATGCCATCAAATGCAGTCACTGTGCCATCAATTCGCACCACTGTGCCATGCCATTAAACGCAGTCACTGTGCCATCCATTGTCACCACTGTGCCATGCCATTAAACGCAGCCACTGTGCCATCCATTGTCACCACTGTGCCATCCATTGTCACCACTGTGCCATGCCATTAAACGCAGCCACTGTGCCATCCATTGTCACCACTGTGCCATGCCATCAAACGCAGCCACTGTGCCATCAATTTGCACCACTGTGCCATGCCATCAAATGCAGCCACTGTGCCATCAATTCGCACCACTGTGCCATGCCATTAAACACAGTCACTGTGCCATCCATTGTCACCACTGTGCCATGCCATTAAACGCAGTCACTGTACCATCCATTGTCACCACTGTGCCATGCCATTAAACGCAGCCACTGTGCCATCCATTGTCACCACTGTGCCATCCATTGTCACCACTGTGCCATGCCATTAAACGCAGCCACTGTGCCATCCATTGTCACCACTGTGCCATGCCATCAAACGCAGCCACTGTGCCATCAATTTGCACCACTGTGCCATGCCATCAAATGCAGCCACTGTGCCATCAATTCGCACCACTGTGCCATGCCATTAAACACAGTCACTGTGCCATCCATTGTCACCACTGTGCCATGCCATTAAACGCAGTCACTGCCCCCATCTGAATAACAGCGGCAGCGGCGATAATAACATAGATTCGTGCAATGCATGAATCTATGTTATTTCAGTGGCGGTGAGAGCCAGAGGGGGCGGCGCTCCAGCGCCCTCTATGGACGAACCGCCACTGTCTGACACTCACCTGTCCCACGGTCCAGTGATGTAGGCTTACGAATCCTCGCTCCTCTCCCCCTTCTCTCCACGGTGCCGGAATTCTTACTGTGGGCGCCTGCCGGCTGTGGCTTCACAGCCGGGCAAGCACTGCCCATGCGCATGAGCGCTGCGTGCTGTGAATGGCCGGACAATCTTCTGGGACCTGTGACGTGTCCCAGAAGATTGCAGGAAGGGAGGAGGGGGGAGAGGTGAACTTCCTTTCGGTGCCGCGGAGGAAGTGGGAGCTGAATGCCTAAAAAAAAAGGGTATCCACTTCCCCCAAAAAAATTACATGCCAAATGTGGCATGTCAGGGGGTCACCATCGCTTAAAGCGGAAGTTCCATTTTTGGGTGGAACTCCGCTTTAAAGTGTAGTTCCACCCATTTTTTTATGTTTGTCTGTGCTGCATGCCCTATTCTCATAGTGTTCACAATGGACACTTTTTATTTATTTTGTTGCTTGTAAATACCTTTATTTTGTAGTCCTTCCTTACTTCCTCCTCCTTATTAGCCTAGGCCTAGGCTAATAAGGTCGCAAGGGTTTCGCAAGGGTTTCTGGGATAGGCATCATGTATCCCAGTAGTCCTTGCAAATAAACCTGACTGAAACCTAATACATCGCTTGTGCAGCACTGAGCATGTGCGAGATCTGCAAGGCTGAAATCCAGGAAGTCATACAGTCTGGCTTCATGATGCCCACACTTAAGATGGCCATGGTCTATTTCTAGATTATAAACAAACTAAATGCTCTAACAACCTAACAAAACGGACCTTAGTTTACAGACTAACTTTACTAGACTACATTAAGCTTGTGTATTACAGGGGTATTAATATTTAAAAAGTGAAATTGTGGGTGGAACTCCCCTTTAAGATCTATGAATGCTTTTAGGCTACTTTTACACTGGGGCCGTGGCAGCGCTAAAGCTTGTAATAGTGGCGCTTTTTTGCCGCTAGCGGGGCGCTTTTAACCCCGCTAGCAAGACGAAGAAGAGTGTGCCCCCCTTTTTCCATAGATTTGTTATATATAATACTGTTTCTCTTAACCATTTTCTATGGATGTTATGTTTTGTTTACATGCTGCCATCTAGTGATCTTTTGTGGTAATGCACAGTTTTCTGTATTTCTTTTGTCTGATCTATGACACACTTTCTCTCTGTGTAATGCTCCTCCCTTCTTCCTGAGTTTATATTTCCTGTTTAATGGAGAACAGTTTAACAGGCCTCATGTAACATGACCACATGTGTTCTGCATTGTAAGCTACAGGCAGTATCATCTTTTGACCGCACAATGCTACAACCTGTTCATCTGCTGTAACCTGTCATCTGATTTATTCTGATGTTTGGATTAAAGCACTTCTGTGAATGGAATCGGTATTGGTGAGTTCAAGCTATCTGATAAGGATTGTCCTCAGTGATTATATCTGCTTATACAGGCTAGGCATAGAGGTCTCACAAGGGATAAGTCGCTTCACAATAATCGGAGTCAGAATAAAGGGGTTAAATCCACCCATGTTGCAGCACTTCTGAAACGCAGCCCATTCATTTCAATTGTTAGGGTGCCCCAAAGATGCTACTTGCAGGACTTTTTCTAACGTCTTGCAAGCTCACCGCCCCAGTGTGAAAACACTCAGGCTTTCTGAGAGGCAGTTTTCAGGTGCTTTAAAGTCACTATTTCTAGCGCTAAAATGTCTGAAAACTGCCTCAGTGGGAAGGGAGGCTTACACTGGGGTGGTGCGCTGGCAGGGTGGTGAAAAAACTCCTGGAAGCAGAATCTTTGGAGCATGTTTGGAGTGCTAAAAAAAAGCTCCCCTCTCCATTGAAATGAATGGGAAGCGCCTGAAAAGTACCCAAAAAGCGCCCCAAAATGGTTCTTTTGAGTCACATGACCTTAAAAAAAGAGCACCGCTAACCCCTTTAGAAGCACTTGAAAAGCGCAGCAAAAGCGCCCCGCGTTTTATGGGCAGTTTTCAAGCACCTCAGTTCCTCTTCTTGGGGCCATCCTAACCATGTATGGAACTTTTAATGACACAATTCTGAGATTCAAAGTAAGAAGTCTGAGATTAAAACTCAGAATTCTGAGTTGACTTTTGATCTCATATTTCTGACTTTGAAACCCAGAATTTGGACTTTTAGGCCTGTTCACAAAGGCATACTTATGTGTACACTGGTTGTGAGGGCCGCCTTTGCTCCCAATTTGACATGCTTTGATATGCATGCAGCTTTGTGTCCCCAAAACACAGACAGTTTGAGCACACACACTTGCACCCACACAGATGTGAAAATGAGAAGAGTGGCTGTGTCCCCATTCACATGAATAGGACTGCCTGCATGTGGATGTGCAGAACACCCATGCATTGCGTGTGGGCAAAGACAACCCTTACACAGGTTTACACTGTGTAAGGGTTGTCTGTGTAAGGGGCTCTTTCACACGGGCGGACCGTATGTCCGCTTTTTGATCCATCCGTTTACGGATGAAAAAGGAATTGTCAATCCCCCCATCCCTTTCATTGGTGGTCTGTATTAGTGATAGTCCATGTCCTCACCCCTTTCATTGGTGTTCAGTGTTAGTGATAATAAATGCCCCCACTCCCTTCATTGGTGGTCAGTGGTAGTGATAGTCAATCCCCCCATCTATTTAATTGATGGTCAGTGTTAGTGAGAGTTAAAGCCCTCACCCCTTACATTGGTTGTCAGTGGTAGTAATAATAAACCCCCTACCCCTTTTAATGGTGGTCAGCGGTAGTGATAATAAATGCCCCCACCCCTTTTATTGGTGGTCAGTGGTAATAATAATAAATCCCCCCATCCCTTTCATTGGTGGTCAGCGATATTGATAATAAATGCCCCCACCCCTTTCATTGGTGGTCAGTGATAGTAATAATAAATCCCCCCATCCCTTTCATTGGTGGTCAGCGATATTGATAATAAATGCCCCCACCCCTTTCATTGGTAGTCAGTGGTAGTGATAATTAACCCCCCACGACTTTCAAGGTGGTCAGTGGTTTTCCTTAATTGATCACATGCTCCTGCACTGCTCCCTCTCTTCTCAGCATGTATGGTCGGGTTTTTTGAAAGACAAGAGTCTCATATTTACTTTTCAGATTTGTACCTAACAATGTTAAAGTATTGAGCTAACAAGCAAAATATAATCATCTTAAGCATGCACATTTTCTAATACATAAGATAAATTTGTAACATTCATCAGTGAGGAACTATGATATTAAGTCAAAAGGAAAGGTAACATAGTTTATAGAGAACAGATTTATGTATATTTAGTTTTATTGATATTTATACAGAGGTGTCAGTTTTAGCCTGGGAAAAGCATAATAAAAAGTTTATTAGCTGATACTGTATAAAACAGCTGAGTCTGAAAAGCATAAAAGAAAACAAATTACAATGGCACGCATATTCACATGCAATTCATGACTCTGCATTTCTTAAATGTCTCTGTTTATTTTGTTTTTTAAAAGGCAATGTAGCGGCTGGAACTTTTGTCTTGCAGCGCTGTGATTGTGTGTTCAGGTTCAATTTCTTGGAATTAGTTGCTTGGAGTTTGTATGTTATCCTCTTAATTGCGTGGTTTGATTGTTCTGTTTTATGAATTCATATAGTGGTTGACATACTTTCTCCTAGCAATGTAGGTGTTATGTTATGAGTTATGTAAGGACATTAGAATGTAAGCTCCTTTGGTGGCAGGTACTGATGTAAATGGGCAAATGTTCTCTTTAAAACACTGCAGACCAAATTGACAAAATTGGTAAAGTAAACAGATTTTCTATTTTTTTTCTAATCAGTCAACCAACCAATTCCCTCTCGATATTTATCTACATCGTGACTCTCTTCACATTATATTTTTGGGTATGGGGAAAGTATTGTCATCCCGTTTCCTAATAAGAAAGTAATCTATGCCTAAGCAACCGATTGACAAGTCTGAAATCAGTTAAGGTCCTATTCACACCTAGTTTTTTGGAAACACGTGTTCTTGTGCTTTCTTGCACATTTTTCCCATGACACGAATAGGGCAGCCAATTGATTTTGCCCTACGCGTGACAAATGCAAAAATGTAGCTCATGGAGCATTTTGCATGCTAGTTTGTGTGTTTTTTACTGCAGGTTTTGTCACATTTGTTGAGTGTTCTTGCACATGGCAAAACTCGCGTTTGCTTGCAGCGTTTGGGATGGCAATGCCATTAACAATTAATGGCATTGCAGGCTTGACCCGCAGATGTGGATGAAGCCAAAAACAATGGGCGCCGATGTCTACGTAGACAACGGAGCAAGCGCACTTTAGCAACGGCGATCGTGCCGTTACTAAACGAGGCCATGCCGTGACTGGCGGCTCCTGTGCGCATGTGGTGCGGTGTACGAGGACGGCTGCAGTGTATGAGGACGGCTGCGGGGGCTTCGATCGGTGAGTATTACATAATGGGCTGGTATGCTATGCATACCAGCTCATTATGCCTTTGTCTTGCAGTTTTTTTTCTTCTTCTTGTAAAAGTGGGTTTACTTCCTCTTTAAGCTGGCTACACAATATACAATTTTCTTGTTATATTTTCCTTTAGCATTCCATTTACATTTACCAAAACCATATAATACAAGGCCAAACACTTTCAAATTGTATGCAATCAGGCAGGCAGAAATTGAGCAAAAAAAAAAATTGTATAATGTGTAGCCAGGAAAATTGTATGTCACATTCTACAAATGTATGTGCAGTCAATTCTGTGTGTAAATGTAGCCTTGACTGCATGTATTAGCTTAGCAAGATGGATGGGGCTGCAGCAGCTGCACAGTGTTCAGGTCCACAGCCTGTCCAAGGAGAATCAAGAAGATAAGACACTCTTTGTAAGTTGAACTCTTGCTTTTGTGTCTGCCCAGCAGTAGAATTTGTCCTGTTACCTCTCTTGCTTTCCTCCTCTGTCCCTAATCCTTCCTTTCTTGGCACAGGCTGACTTATTCCTGTTGTTTCCTCCACCTCCTCAGCAGCAGCAAATCGTTATGTGGTCAGCAGATTAGAGACAAGTGACTGCCTCACTGCTCTGTCTATCGGCACAGTGCTGAGTATAGAGGACAACTGAGGCTGAGCAGAATGGGATGAGAGAATGACCTACTAGATTCTTTTTTTTTTTTTTTTTTAAGTGTATTTTGTGCGTGTAACCGAGAGAGGAGCCAGACTGCAGGAGTTGGGAGTAGGCAGGCCTCCCCCAGAGGCAATCTGCCACCTTTCTCCATGCCCCAGGTGGCAATGGTGGGTGTGTGAGGGGGTCCTCCTACACGGCCCGCCCTACCTGCTCCGCTTTGAAGCCCAACGGGGCAGAGGCACTCCGTATAAGGGAGTGAGAGGATCTAGCCCGCTCAACCAGCCCCGTTAGTCCTTCGCCTCTCTTTTTAGAGACCGCGTGGTCAAAGTGCGTGCATGTTAACCCAATTTAGAGTGCGTGTAAGTGTGGTGGTTTTTGCGGGAGGGGGGTGGGCGTACTAAGCGCAAGCTTACCTCGCATAGCACACCCACCGGGAGCCGGGCTGAGACCACCAAACTCAATTCACATGTAGCTGAGACCGGGATCCGAACCTCTAGCTGCAGAGGTGAATGGCTTGTCAGCGCAGTGCCAATCGCGTTGAGCCACCGCAGCTCCCCACCTAGTAGATTCTAAACAGCATAGGTATTTATTTTTTATGTTTTATATAGTTATACATACAAAAGGGGCCAGCAGCAAGCAGCCTGTCAATACTTATAGCAGTTTTTCACAGTTTAATTTCTTTTTAAAGTCAGCTGCTACAAATACTGCATCTGTAGACTTAAAAAAAAAAGGATACTTACCTGTCCAAGGATCCAGAGCCATTCTCACCTGAGTCGGTTCTTCTTTAGGTCCCCAATGCCGGTATGTTTAGTGTGGGAAGCCAGCTGTAACACCAATCCACAACTAACTTTCCAATTCACATGCACGAGTTGCACTGCGCTGTGTGAATGGTCCCTCAGCCTGCTGGTACCAGTGAAGTGTGCCAGAAGGGTGCGGGCAGGGAAGGTGGTGGAATCACCTAGACAATCCGTGTTGCAGTGGGTACCTATTAAACTAGATCCCCTTCCCCCAAAAAAAGTTCCATAAGGGGAAAGGAAGTGGAGGAAGAGGACATTACAATTCTGACTAAAGTTCTATTTTAATGCCCAAAGTTATGAAATAGTTTCATACCGTGATTTCCTGCCTTCTAACATCCTCAGTGGGCTCTCAAATCTCTTTTTCCCCCATTTCTTCTTTTGTTTGGAACAAGCAGTGCCCATTAGTTGCGATTATGTACTCTGCTCTATGAGCACTACACATTCCATAGTCCATAATCTCTAGTCCATCTCAGAAGTGGGAAAAATAGGGTGGCTACATTGTTTCATACAGTTGGACCATGGAGAATGAATGTAGCTATGCTCTAACAGGAATTTAGATCACAGCAGCCAAAAAAAAAAAAGGAATTTGGAGAGTTGGAGGAAACTGAGCGCAATAGAAGGTACTTTACTGAGTTGGGAATACATACTTGAATATAATTTATTTTTAAATCAGAGTTTAGCATCTTTCTTGTCTATGTATGTTGATAGAGATATGGTGGCTGCTAAGGCAACCACCAGGGGCGGGCTGACAACTCATGGAATCCCCGGGCAATAGGAGATTATGGGGCCCATGGGCAATAGGAGATTATGGGGCCCCAGGCAATAGATTATGGGGCCACACAGTATACACACACACACATACAGTATACATACACAGTATACACACACAGACACACAATATACACACACAGTATACATACACACACTGAAAAGGTACTGGAGTGGCAGGGCAGTTATAATCTTGGGATTTTTTTAAAAACACAGATTTTTACATACTGTCCCTGGTTTAACTGAGGTTGGCAACCCTGATGGGGCCCCCTAGTGGCATAGTGCCCGAGTACCCGAATGGTCAGTCCACCCCTGGCCACCACATTGTCATTTAGAATCAGTAGAGTGTGTGACTAAGCATGTTTATTTTCCCCATTGATAGTTTGAGAGGTAGCCATCCGAGAGGAAGGATCAAGCATAAGAGGGCTTCGGAATGAGTGTTAAGGAGAGGTAAATGATGTACTAAACTGTGAGCTGTGTGTGTGGCACAGTGGAGTGAATAGAAGGAAGGCTTGATAGTCGACTAAGAATAATGACAGTTTATGACAGACCACTAGGCAGACTGATAAAGCAAAATCAAACACAGACTCTGCCGCTTTCACTCCCACAATAGGATAAGCAAAGCGCTCCTTGAAGGGAGGGAAATTTATTCTGATAATTTGCTAAGAGAAGAAGATATATTTTTAAAGAGAAAGCAGAGATCGGCACCAAGGAGAATCCTGAATTACTTCAGCGAATAATAGAGAAAAGGCAAAGAAGGTAAAAATAGTTGTGTGTGTGTAAAAGAAGGATTGCCTGCAATTAAAATTTGGTTAAAAAAGGATGCAGAATTAGACCAATTTATATGTTGTTTAGTCTCACGCTTGATGAACTAAGTGCTTTTGGATTTTTAAAGACTCTGTCACCCCCTCAGCATTAGAGCAGTCTGATGAATTTTAGAGTTCTATTTTTTGATAAGGGTATAAAGAGAATCGTATGTCTAAAAATTCCATAGCTGACAAGTGTCCTCAATCCTGCAGGACTGTCCCACACTGTCCATGTCCCATAGACAGTCCTGTAGGACCAGAGGTGGACTGACCATACGGACACTCGGGCACTGCCTGAGGGCCCCATGCCACTAGGGGGCCCCATCAGGGTTGCCAGCCTCAGTAAAATCAGGGACAGTATGTAAATGTTTTTTTTTTTTTACATCTGTCCCTGAAATGTCCCTTACCGACATCCTTTTGGTCTAAAAATCCCAAGATTATAGCTGCCCTGCCTCTCCAGTACATATTCAGTGTGTGTATTCTGTGTGTATGTATACTGTGTGTGTGTATACTGTGTATGTATACTGTGTGTATACTGTTTGGCCCCATAGTCTATTGCCTGGGGGCCCCATAATCTCCTATTACCCCATAAATTGTCAGTCCGCCCCTGTGTAGGACCCAGGATGCAAGGCTCCCTTGTGAACAAGGCTTGGACGTCTTTACAAAGTGCCATCTTTACAAAAGAACCTGTGAAATGTTGTGGACTTGTGAATGGGATGTTTGTTGGGGTCTCAAGCTTGTTGGAAGAAGCAACAGCAAGTAGCTTTCTATATTGTGAACTGTATATATATGCATTATACCTATCTATCCAGCAGGTGGCACTGCACTGTTATTCTATGGTAATATGATCACAAGATGTTCTGTCTATGTTCAGTGTATGTACTTGTATGCTCTCTCTGCGCAATAAGGCCAACCATCTCTAAAAACGTACTTGCATGGGAACCAGGGATGGACTGGCCATAGGGACTACAGGGAGTTTCCCGGTGGGCCGATGGCTCAGTGGGCCGTTTTTTAAAACGGAGACTCTCTTAGACCCCCCTGTCTCTTAGTTCCCCTCCCTCTGTCTCTCAGTCCCCCCCCTCTGTCTCTCAGTCCCTGTGTCTCTCAGTCCCCCCCTCTATTAGCCCCCTCCTCTGTCTCTCAGTCCCCTCTATCTCTCAGAGCCCCCCTCTGTCTCTCAGATCCCCCCCTCTGTCTCTCAGCTCCCTCTTCTGTCTCATTCACTTCCTGACTCTTAGGCTGCTTTCACACTGGGGCGGGCATTGACGGTAAAACACTGCTAGTTTTAGCAGCACTTTAATGTAGTTTTAGCTGCACTATTCGGCTTCTAGCATGTGCTTTTAACCCCCACTAGCAGCCGAATTTAAGGTTAAATGCGCCCATGTAGCGCTGCTGCCGAAGTGCTTTGCAGGCGCTTCAGCTGCGCTGGCCATTAATTTCAATGGGCAGGAGCAGTTTGTACACCGCTCCTCCACCGCCCCAAAGATGCTGCTTGGAGGACTTTTTTTAACGCCCAGGCAGCGCCCCAGTGTGAAAGCACTCAGGCTTTCACACTGGGACTGCAGCGGAGGCGTTTTTCAGTCGCTTTACAGGCGCTATTTTTAGACCAAACGCGCCTAAAAAACGCTTCAGTGTCAAAGGGGTCCTACACTCACCCCTCTCTTTTACACTCACTCTCTTTTTCTTACACTCACTTCCCTCAACCCTCCCTCTCTCTCTCGCTCTCATTCTCCTCTCTCTCATGATATACAATAATGGATGTAGGGGCCTTTTGGTGGGCGTAATTTTTCGGGGGGGTGGGGGGCAGCATTTTATTGAATTAAAGTGGGCCGGTCTGGATGAAGTCCAGGGCCAAATTTTTGTCCCAGTCCAGCCCTGATGGGAACTGACTTAACAACCTCCAGGTAGGAAGGCGCAACTAGTTTTATGTTGACCTTATCATGGTGACTGACGGAGTATAGTGCTGTGAACTGGAGATCAGATGGGGTCGGCTCTGGTTAGAAAAATGTACCTAGCTTTGACAGGTTTCTCCTCTCCCCCTCCCTCCCTGCAGTCTTCTGGGACACATCACAGGTCTCAGAAGATTTGCAGGCCAATGAAGAGGTACAGCATGGGTATACAAAGGAAATTTGCGCTAGGTGCAAAAATTGTGCATAAATGAATAAATGTGTATATGATAGATTCTGCTGCTTTTGAACCTCATCAATGACAACTGCAAGGAACCCAGTCAGATGAACCTCCTTCAGACCCCAGCTGTAAACTAGACGATAAGTCTGAAGATGGTGAAGAGAAGATTGTAAGAAAAGGCATGAGGAGGGAGACGAACTAGAGGAGGAAGCCGCTCACAGCTGTGACAGTTGCCTTCAGGTGTTTGAATCACTGAGTGATATCACCGAACACAAAATCAGTCAGTGTCAGCTGACAGTATATCTGTTTCAACCCTGGAACCCATCTCTGGATCATATCCGGTTTACCCAATTGGCAATTGTTGCAGTATCAACTGTGAATGGTCGTTTCTGGAGGGTTCCCCTAAGGTGCTAGTGAGGACCATCTGCATCTCTGCTGAGCCTGTTCTGACCCCCCTGAGAAGGGTGGTCACTGGCTAGTCGGTAAGCCTCCGTTTCTTCCATTGGTGGTGTTTTCTTCACGGATTGGTTTTCACCTGCATATCAATATTGGAGATTCATAGGACTACTTTGAACCCCTATTCTTTTCACGGGTTCCTTCATTATGAACTTTCAGTGATTCACCGTACACATAATCACATTGGGCCAGATCCACAGAGCAAGTACGCCGGCGTATCTACTGATACGCCGACGTACTTTCAAATTTCCCGCGTCGTATCTTTAGTTTGAATCCTCAAACCAAGATACGACGGCATTTGGGTAAGATCCGACAGGCGTACGGCTTCGTACGCCTTCGGATCTTAGATGCAATACTTCGGCGCCCGCTGGGTGAAGTTCGCGTCGTTTTCCACGTCGGGTATGCAAATTAGCGATTTACGACGATCCACGAACGTACGCGGAGCCGTCGCATTTTCTAACGTCATCTGTAGTCGGCTTTTTCCGGCGTATAGTTAAAGCTGGTATTTTGCGGTGTATAGATAGACTTGCCATGTTAAAGTGGAGGTTCCATCAAAAAAACTATTTTGCTTTAAACTGTAGCTTACGACTAAAAAATAAAAAAAAATGAATTTTTTTTTTTTTACTCATCTGGAAATGCCTGTTGCTATGCGGTCCCACGAAATCTGCCTTTGAAACCACCTAGGATTCTGACATCATCTCCCTCTAATGCTCCTGGGAAATGTGTGTCATCATTTCCCAGGATGCAGTGCGCTGTCCAATTATCACTCCCCATCCAAGACTTCCAGGAAGTAAGTGCCTGTAGGCTTCACAATGCCCACAAGCAAAATGACAACGGTGTAGATATAGTTTTATAAACTATCTTTTTTGAATATCTATGCGGATCAGCGGCGGATTGTAAAATGGTAAGTGACCAGATTTATATTATAAAAACGCAGGATGAAAGGACATACATTTAAAAAATGCTAATTGTGGTTGGAACTCCGCTTTAAGTATGGACGTCGTTCCCGCGTCGAAATTTTTTTTATTTTGCGTAAGTCGTCCGTGAATAGGGATGGACGCAACTCGCGTCTAAGTTCAAAAAATGACGTTGTTGTGAAGTCATTTCGGGCAAAGCACGGCGGGAAATTTCTGGACGACGCATACGCAGTTCATTCGGCGTGGGGACGCGCTTCATTTAAATGAAACCCGCCCCCTGATCGCCGATTTTAATTCCGCCGCCAGAAATACACTACGCCGCCGTAACTTACGGCACGAAATCGTTGAGTATTCAAAATTCCGCCAGGTAAGGTACGGCGGCGTAGCGTATCTCTGATACGCTGTGCGGATCCAATTCTCTCTGGATCTGGCCCATTGTTTATATTTAGAATCACTTGGTAACATTAGATTCATTTTTCAACGCTACACTTATTGTATATAAGAGGCACAGCATGACTCGGGCATGCGTAGTGCGCACATGGCTGTGAAGCCGAAAGCTGTCACAGCCGGGTGCCGACAGTTGAAATGCCGACTCCGGGGAGAGGAGAGGGAGAGATAGTTCAGGTGACCACACCGCTGGATCCTTGGACAAGTGAGTGTGTGTTTATTAAAAGTCAGCAGCTACATTTTTTGTAGCTGCTGACTTTTAGGCCCCTTTCACACTCAGGCATTTTTTGGGCGTTATTCAAGCGTTTTTCAGGCGCTTTGGCGTTAAAAAAAAAAGCCTGTAAAGCGCCTGAAAGAAGCCTCATCTGCAATCCCAATGTGAAAGCCTGAGTGCTTTCAGAGCCCTTGCACACTGCCAGCGCCCCGAAAAACGCTGGTAAAGCACTGCTAAGACCCTAAAGTTTTAGGGCGTTTTTGCAGTGCCTCAGTGTGAAAGGGTAAGGTGTTTTTACAGCGCTTTCAATTCATTTCAATGGAGAGGGGCGTTTTTTGGAGCGTTTTTTTTCAACGCCCAAAAGCTGCTTCAAAGATGCTTCTTGCAGGACTCCGTGTGAAAGGGTCCATTGAGATACATGGAGAGCGTTTTATGAGTGTTTTAATAGCGCTATTTTGAACGCTAAAATGCTGTAAAAACGCTTCAGTGTGAAAGGGGTCTTAATGAACACAAAAACAACTGGAAAGTGGTTGTAAACCTCAGACATGAAGTGCAAACAAATCGCATCCCTGTGTCGTTTTTGTCTGCTGCTTTGTTCCTCTGCTATCAGCATGAATCACTTCTGACATGTTTCTGACATGTTTTCCTGACACCAAGAGAAAAAAGGTGACAGGAGGGAACTCCAGCTGATTGACAGTCTCAGCTCTGTTCCTGTATGCTGTGTGAAGCAGGGGAAGGGGGGTGAAGGGGGCGTCCTTTTCTTCCAATCAGCTCTCAAAGCGCTCCTTACTGTAAGGTGACCAGATTTTTAAAATGAAATCCGGGGACATATTTTTTCTTTACTAGTAATGGCGGCAAACAGCGACCCTGCCCGTCGCCGCCGGCCTCACAGCCTCTCAAGTCTTACTCTTCGGGCCCCGGCTACTACTGGATATCTCCGCCAGGGAAGGCAAGGAGATAGGCAGGTGGCTGGCCAGGATTTGAGCCAAGGCAGAACATGCGAGCGAAGCTGAATGGGCATGCACCCGAAACTGAAGAAATATTCCCTCCGCTCTGACCAGTACATGATCATCAGAAGGGGGCACAGATAATGGGAAAAAATACAACCCCCCATGCTAGTAGGCACGGGGGGGGGGGGGGGTGTAATTCTAATTTTTTTATTTTAATTCTGCACTGACTTTCTTTGAAATTGCCCCTGCCCCCTATTCAGAGCTTTTTTTCTCAGAGAATAGGTGCAGGAACTCAACCACGACCCCGTTCAGATTTCACAAACAGTAGAAGGGTCTTAAAGGGGCATTTAATACCAGAATTGCATTACATACAGAGTGCAGAGTTCAGGGGGGTTACATACAAAGTGCAGAGCGGTCACCTGTAAACACAGAAACAAGACTTCTGTGTTTGCAAGTGATTGTGGTGAGCAGGCAACAAAGGGTCTGAGCCAGAGGTGGTGGAACTGAGTTCCCCCAAGTTCCCCCTAAAAAAAAGCCCTGCCCCTATTAAATCCAATCTGGGGACAAAACCAGGGACAGACTTGGTCCGGGGACAGTGTCCTCAATCAGGGGACTGTCCCCTGAAACTGGGGATGTCTGGTCACCCTACCTTACTGAGCTCTGTAGAGTGTAACATCAGCCCCACCCCCCTTCCTTTTTTTTTTTCTGACAGCTCTGACAAGCTTTATTAATTCCGAACTTTGATTGGATGTAAAGCAGCAAAAACTGCTGATAAACAGATACAACCTATGTAGAAGGATTTGTTTTATCTCTGTATGCCAGCTGAGGCCAGTCACTTCACTGAGTACATGTCATGCCGTGTACACACGGTCGTTTTTTGTGATGAAAAAAACCCAAATTTTTTAAAAAAGTCATTTAAAATGACCGTGTGTGGGGAAAACGTTGTTTTATGTCTTCTGAAAAACGACCAAAAAAAAATTTGAGCATGCTTTAATTTTTTTTTTTTTTTTTTCACAATCAGGTTTATTAATGTAAAAAAGGATTACAAATTACATCTTACAAAGTATTTAAGTTAGATGTCCAGAATAACAAACATTATACAGAAAAAAGAATATTGTATTAGCAATGGGGTTTCTGACAAAATCTAGTAGTAATTATTCTATTCGTGTATGTGCATTTCAGAATATGAGGTTGGAGAGGGGTAGAGGGGTTAGAGGATGGGTGGTGAAGGAAGGGAGGGGTGAGAAAAAGTGGGGGAAAGGAGGAGAAAGAAAAAAAAAAAAAAAAAGGAAGGGAGGGAATGTATCATTTATCAGGTTGAAAAGCAGGTCTATATATTAAACAGTACATTGGTTTGTCAGGAGGATTGATATTATATCTGCCGCAATTTAGATACAGGTACAAGTATATTCATATCATTGTGTGATAAGAGTAACATTCTGTTTATTCATGTTAACAACAATTGGTAGTCATTGGTATACCTAAATAACACCCAGGGTTGCCAGATTTTGTGGAAATTTGTAGCGTTTTCTCTCTTCATGGCTATTAATTCATCCATTTTGTGCATATATTGCACTCTGTCTAACCAATCTTTAATGGATGGGCATTTGGAGGATTTCCAGTGTAATGGGATTAAAGTTTTCGCAGCCGTCAACAGGTGTCTTGTGAGGGACTTTTTGTAGCTACTAATCGAGAGATGGTTGGCGTGGATAAGGCAGGCGGCAGCATCTAGTATGATACTCGTGTCTGTGATTGATTTGATGCATCTTATGACTTGGGACCAAAAATCAGCTATCGGGGGGCAAGACCACCAGGTATGTAGGAAAGTGCCCACATCTTTCTTGCATCGCCAACAGGTGTCTGAGGTTGTCGGCGACCATTTCCTGATTTTTGAGGGAGTTATGTACCACTGGGTTAAGACCTTGTAGGATATTTCTTGGAACTTCGTGCTTAATGAACACTTGTGGGCGAAGATACTTGCCCTTTCCCATTGATCGTCACTCAGTGTGGTGTTTAGTTCCCTTTCCCATTGGCCTTTATGTTTATTTTGCGCCTGTTCATGTGTCTGGAAAAGCCATGAATAGGCTAGAGAGGTCGTTTTTAGGATCTGGGGTCCTGAGAGGCAAATTTGCTCCAATTGGGTAGGTTTTTTCCCATATTCTGATTTGTGTTTACTATTTATCAAGAAATTCTGGATTTGTAGGTAGAACCAGAATCCCGGGAACGACCCCCCCAGCTCATTTTTCAGAGTGTCTATGGTCTTGATTTTATTACCGGTGAGACAGTGTGTGGCAAGTAGCTTTTTTGTGGGCAGCACAGATTTAGGTATAGTTATACCTTGGCCTGGAGGGAAGTCAGGATTGTCAGTTATTGGGGTTAGTGGTCCCGGTATTGAGGCTAAATTGTGGGACAAGGCTACACTGTGCCATACTGACATTGTAGCAGCTATTAGCGGGTGAGTAATTTTATTTTTGGATTTTGATGTGTTAGACCAGGGGTGGAAAGCAAGTGTGCTAGTATCTTGTGTTAGCTCTAGTTCAGGGGTATTGAATTAAAATTCATGGAGGTCCGATTAGTAAAATTTTCTTCCAGCCGAGGTCCGCATCGCAGTTTTGTGCGATTACCCCGATACTTTACATCGCAGCCCAGGGGTGCAGGCATGACACACCATTCGTTTGAATGGGCTGCTGCGCCTGTGTTTCTGCTGGGAAAAGGTCCTGGCATCTTTTTAAAAAGGCAGCCACATGGAAACTGCATGATGCGTTTGTACCATGCAATTTCCATGTGCAGAAAATTGCACTTTGCATTTTAGTGCATTCACGTTTTCTGTGCAGCACCTCATTTTGTGCGCAGCTGCATGTTCCCTTCACATCTTCCCCACCACAGCCCTGTCCCCCTTCACATATCACCCCACACAGTATTACCCCCCTACACAGTATTGCCCCATCACATATGCCCCCCACACAGTATTACCCCCCTTCACATATCCCCCCACACAGTATTGCCCCTTCACATATCCCCCCACACAGTATTGCCCCATCACATATCCCCCCACACAGTATTGCCCCATCACATATCCCCCCCCACACAGTATTACCCCCCTTCACATATCCCCCCACACAGTATTGCCCCTTCACATATCCCCCCACACAGTATTGCCCCATCACATATCCCCCCACACACAGTATTACCCCCCTTCACATATCCCCCCACACAGTATTGCCCCTTCACATATCCCCCCACACAGTATTGCCCCATCACATATCCCCCCCACACAGTATTACCCCATCACATATCCCCCCACACAGTATTACCCCATCACATATCCCCCCCACACAGTATTACCCCATCACATATCCCCCCCACACAGTATTACCCCATCACATATCCCCCCCACACAGTATTACCCCATCACATATCCCCCCACACAGTATTGCCCCATCACATATCCCCCCACACAGTATTGCCCCATCACATATCCCCCACACAGTATTGCCCCATCACATATCCCCCACACAGTATTACCTCCTTTACATTACCCCATCACATATCCCCCCCCCACAGTATTGCCCCTTTACATGACCCCCATCACAGATCCCCCCACACAGTATTACCCCATCATAGATCCCCCCCATACAGTATTGCCCCATCACATATCCCCCCACACAGTATTGCCCCATCACATATCCCCCCCCACACACAGTACTGCCCCCATCACATACCCCCCCACACAGTACTGCCCCCTTTACATGACCCCCCCTCCACACACACAGCACTGCCCCGCTCCCCATCCTTAACATTTTCATACATTTTCCTCCCTTCCCTCTCCACTCCTACCTTTCACAGAGCGGAGGGTGGGAGGCGGGACAGTCGTGGACTGAAGGCGCGGGAGCTGTCGGGTTGACTTCCCGGCGAACTGGTGATTGGCTGCTAGGACCGCCTCCTAGCAACCAATCACCTCCATCTAACATGACAGGCAGCTACCTCTCTGGTCCCGCCCACGGTCCGGGATTGTCCCGCCTCCCGCCGTCTGCTCCTCTTCTCTGCTAACAAAAGCGGAGAAGGCTGGGGACAAAAGCGGCAGCTAAATGGCGCGATCGCCGCGGTCCGGAAAGAGCAGCAGCTCGGTCCGGACACGGACCGCGGGCCGCCATTTAGTGATGCCTGCTCTAGTTGAACCCAGTCTTTAGTCGATTGGTGACAGTGCCAATCAATAAGTCTGGTGACATGTGCTGCGATGTAATACTTCTTAAAATCTGGGAGGCCTATTCCACCTTTTTGTTTGGGTTGTGTGAGTTGTGAGAAGTTAAGTCTTGGTCTCTTGCCCGCCCAAAGGAATTTCAGTTGTGCACTGCGTAATTTTGCAAAAAAGGAGGCATGTATTTTGATGGGTAGAGCATTAAAAAAATATAGCAATCTTGAAACAATCGTTATCTTCAGAATAGAGGCCCTGCCGAACCAGCTGAACAACTTGGGGGACCATCTTTGTAGGTCTTTGGAAATGGATTGCAGAAGAGGGGAGAAATTTGCTGAGAAAATTCCATCTATTGTAGGGGTCAATTTTATTCCTAAATATTTGAGATTTTTTTGTTCCCATTTAAAATTGTGATTACTTTTTAATAAGTCATATTCTCTAGCTTCAAGGGTCAGATTGAGTGCTTCAGACTTATTGTTATTTATTTTGAAGTTGGAAATATATCCGAAGTTATTGAAAATTTTGAGGATGTTGGGCATGGATATATGCGGTTTAGAGACAAAGAACAATAAGTCGTCTGCGTGGGCAGCAATTTTAAACTCTCTACCTTGTATTGTGAAGCCTCTGATGTCACAAGAATTATTTATTGTTCTAATTAGGGGTTCTAAGGATAAAATAAATAAAAGTGGGGATAAGGGACATCCCTGGCGGGTGCCGTTTGTGATTGTTATTGGTTTTGAGAAAGTGTTATTAACCTTTACCAGAGCCCTGGGGTTAGTATACAGTGCGCCAATCCAGCTAAGCATGTTGCCCTCCAGACCTATGTGTGAGCAAGTGGCCTTCATATAGTCCCATGAGACTCTATCAAAGGCCTTCTCCGCGTCGGTGGACAGGAGAAGGCCCTTGATTCCCGAATTTTTGGCATAGTGGATTAGACTCAGAGCTTTGGAGATGTTATCTCTCGCTTCCCGGCCGGGCATGAAGCCCACCTGTTCTGGGCCGATCACTTGGGAGAGGAGTGGTTTTAGTCTATTTGCAAGTATTTTCGCTAGTAACTTGATGTCTATGTTCAATAGGGAAATAGGCCTGAAGTTGGCGCATTCTGTATGGTCTTTATCTGGCTTGGGTATTACAGCTATGTGTGCTGTGAGTAATGAGGTAGAGTTGTGATCATTTTTGGCTAGGTGGTTTAAAGCTCTGACCAAGGGGGTTGAAATTATTTGTAAGTATGTTTTGTAATATTGTGATGTGAACCCGTCGGGGCCTGGGCTTTTACTTTCTTTTAGTGATTTTATAACTTCCTGTAGTTCAATTAATGTGATTGGGTTCTCTAAAAGTTCTATGTCCTCTTTACGTATGGAGGGCATGTTACTTTCTCGTAGGAACTCTGTGATATGTACTTCTCTTGGGGTTGTAACATTGGCAGGTCTGTGTTGTGGGGGAAGATTGTATAGTTTCGAGTAAAATTCGTGAAAGAGTGTTGCAATACGTTCAGGGTCATGTTCGAGAGTGCCTTGCTTGTTTCTAATGGCTTGAATACAATTTATTGCAGTCACGTCTTTAAGTGCCCTAGCTAAGTATCTACCACTCTTATCACCGTGTTCGTAAAAAATGTTTTTTTTAGATAGGAGGGATTTTTGCGTCTGTAAATTGAGTAGTTGTGCCAAAGCTTTCCTTCTGTCAGCAAGTTCCTCCTCTACTTGGGATGAAAGGGTTTTTTTATGTTGTAATTCTAATTGGGCTATCTTGCTGGAGAGCGAGGCAATCTCTTTATCTTTTTCTCTTTTCCTAATAGATCCCCACTTGATGAGGTCTCCCCTGATTACGGCCTTGTGGGCTTCCCAATTGTTCAGCGGGTTCGTATCTAGTTCCCCATTTTCTTCAAAGTAGTTTCTTATAGAGTCTTGTATGCTGTCCCGTATTGTCAGGTCGGTTAGCAGGGCAGCATTCAGTCTCCAATTGAAACCCCTGTTCCTAGTTGTTACAAAATTAACAGAGAGTGCGACTGGGACATGGTCTGATATGGAAATGATGCCTATCTCTGCTCTAGCTAGTTTGGGTAAATCTCTTTGGGTGATGAATATTAGATCAAGTCTTGAGTACCTCTTGTGGGGGGCAGAGTAGTAGGAGTAGTCCCTATCTGTGGGATGTGAGGACCTCCAAGAGTCTACCAATGACAGTGATTGCAGTTGGGCTTTTAGTTTCTTTAGGATCTTGTAGGTTACATGAGTGTGACCGGTGGAAGTATCTTGTAGGGGGGAGAGGGGGACGTTAAAGTCGCCTCCTAGAAGCACACATCCCTCAGCAAAGCACTTTAATTCAGAGATGATTTTCTTGCAAAAGGTAATGTGGTTTCTATTGGGGAAATATACATTAGCAAGTGTGACAGGGTTACCTTCCCATGTTCCTTTCAAAAAGATGTACCTTCCCTCTTGATCAGTCAAGGTTTGTTTGAGGGAAAAGGGGGCGTTTTTATTAATTAATATTGAAACCCCTTTTGTCTTGGCGTTGGGGTTCGTTGCGTGGTATGCTACAGTGTATAGATTGTCAGTTATTTTAGGGATGTTTTGACCTTTAAAGTGGGTTTCTTGTAGGTATATGATTAAGGGTTTAATTTTCCTGATTTCTTTCAAAAATTTAGTGCGTTTCTCGGGGATGTTAAGTCCGTTGATGTTGTGTGAAATTAATGTGGGAGATTTGCCTAGGAATGCATAGGCCATTGTTGGGGTTGGGGAGGTGAGAGAAGAGAGAAGAGAGGTGAAAAAAAATAAAATAAAAAAAAAATAAGGGGGGGGGGGGGGGTGGGGTGGATGAGTGATGTGAGGGGGGAGGAAGGGAGGATGGTAGAGAGGAGTCCGTATGGAGCACCAACAGACACCTCGCGTGAGTCTCAGCCCTAGTTGGGGTAACGGGTGTTAGGGCCCGTAGACACTCTTGTTTATGAGAAAGACAAAAGTGTCAAAAGATGACTCTGGTGGGAGTGTGGGAGGTCACTTTGTGGATGGGTTAGGTTCTTGTGGTCCGAAAAAGAGAACACAAAACTTGGGGTTAAAAAAGGAGTTAACATTGTGGTCCGGAGTTGGAACAGTAAATTTAAGCAAAAATAAGAAAATAGTTTTAACATAACCGTCTCGAAGGCAAGTAGCACAGAGTTGGTGGTGTGCACTGTTTATTTAGGACATTTGTCCCCTAAATGTGGATTTAAGCGGTTATAACTTGGGGTTATAAACAACCTTGAACATATAATAATGGTGTAGATCCCGGAGGCGGAGTCAACCTTGCATGTCAGTAATGTATGCTCGTATTAGCCCATAACAGTAAAACATGGAACTTAGAACTGGTTCTATATCTAAATCCTACTGAGGCAACTAGTGACATTTCCTCTGCGGGAAGTTTTCAGCTCTCATATAAGATATCCTCAATTTAATACCAGGTATACAGTGTCTCAGAGTCTTGAGGATCTATGTAGTATTTAGTGTGTGTTTTTCAGGTGGTGATGGAGAAGGTCATCTACACCTCTAGGTATTAACACCCAATACTCTATATCTCCCGACTACAAGAGTAGGTGTACATATTTTATTCCAGGGAGGGTGTCCCAGGGTTGCGTGCATGTATGACATGTCTACAAGTGGTGGTCTAGTAAGCACATCCTTTTCTCCAGATTTACATGCAGTCTAGTTAAGCATTGGGCACAGTACACTTTAATGTTTGATGGGTGTTTGAGGTAGAAGAGGTGAAAATTAGGCGAGTAGGGAGGTTTCATGTATTGACTAGCTTGTCACTAATAATGTCTGGGCTCCATATGATGGTTGTTGGAGTGCCTGCTTATATAGTAATGGAGTTATATGTTCTATCAGGTGTGAGGCATTGTACTTATCCCATGTCACAGTGTTATCTCATATCAGCTAGGGATTATATCAACTGTGACATTCATCATGATATGTGTCAAGATCTGCGATAGAGTTAGGGGTCCCCCTAGTGGGTGAGACAAGTATTATAATATTAGAGTTATCTATAATAAAAGTCAATAAAGCCTATCTTCCTCGTGGCAAAATTGACCTATCGTTCTGCCCTGGGTTTGCACCAGTGTGGGGAACATAGCAGATTGATAGCATTTCTACAAGCAGGTTACACGTGGTCTGTACGACGCGTCCCTTGCTTTGCAGGGATTATTAAATTAAACAAACTGCGTGTCTATAGTATCGCATACCTCTTAACCACATATCATGTTAGTTTACTCTAAACAAATCTTCTGCAAATCAGTTTAAAATACATACAGTGGAGATAAATATGGAAATCAATAAAATGTGAAAATATAAACGGGTTAATCATGAGGAAGCAAACAGTGTACGTGATTTTACAGAGGCCATTGGGATCAAGGTGGAGGGGGGTTATTCGGTTCCCAGTATCTAGTGAGGCGTTAGCGCCTTTCCGTATGACTGCAGGTGGGGGGGGGACCTTGGGGAACACGGTGGGGGGTATCTCTGACCTGAATCCCGGAGCAAGAGGATGTGTTTTCAGGAGTCAGCCGAGTAGCCATGTGTAGATTCCACGACGTGGCGTGTGTGGAAGAGGGATTCAGAGCGTTGAGTCCTGTGCAAGGTAATGGAGTAGGTGCGTCTTTGGTAGAGCTGAGGTATGTTCTTCACCGCCGGCGGGATACTGGTAAATACACAAAAATAATACTGATAAAATAAAAAGAAAAAGGAAAAGGAACCGCTGTAGGGGTGCTTCTTAGGCGCTGTTACATTGCACACCACATTAGGAGATCTGTGCTTTATCTTGCTTCCCTCGATCTTGGAGTCTTGGCTGCTGGCGAGGTCTGGTTGCCTCTGTAGTAGCTTTTCTTGAGCTTTCCAGCATGGTAAGGTGACTTGGCCGGGGATGGGTCATGCTGAAGAGGTTGATGTATGAAGGCTGGAGGTGGTAGGAATTCCGCGTACCAGTCGGGTAGCTCTACTGGTGCGATCTGCAGGTTCTCACAGAACTGTCGCAGCTCATCCGGAATCTTGAGGAGGTATTGTTTCCCGTTGAAAGCAGCTTGCAGGGCAAATGGAAACTTCCATCTATAGCTGATTCCTTTAGACCTCAGCACTTCTAGCAGGGGTTTCAGGGCCCTTCTGTTTTTGAGCGTGATCGGCGACAGGTCCTGGAATAGTTGGACATCAACCTCGTTGTATATGATCTGGTCATTCACCCTGGCCTTTTGCAGAATTTCTTCTTTCAAAGGGTAGTTGGAAAGGCAGCATATTATATCCCTGGGTGGTGTGTTGTCAGGGGCTCTCGGTCGCAGCGCTCTGTGTGCCCTGTCGAAATCGATAGGCGAGGCTTCAGGCCTGTCTAACAGGCCGTTGAAGATGGTTGTGAGTGCCGGCTTGATTTGTTCTGGGAGCACCGATTCAGGGACACCTCTCACCCTGATGTTGTGTCTACGTCCGCGGTTGTCCAAATCTTCTATTTGGCGGTTGGCATCGATCAGTTGTTGGGAGTGTACTTCTGCAATGTCATCTAATCTTGTAAGAGCTCGGTCCCGTCTCTTACCTGCTCTTTCGTTTACCGCCATTTGTTCTGACATTCTGAGCAGTTCTGTTTTTATGTCCGTTATGGCTACAGAGAATGAGTTCTTGATATCTGCTGCAATCTCCATCATGGTAGCGTAGTTTAGTGGGCAATCGGGTGGTACGTTGTCCCTGCTTGAGTCCTCTGAGGCTGGGAGGGATACTTCATCGTCCTCCATGTCGTCTCTCCTGTCTGAGTTGTGAGCCAGCGCCATCTTGGGTTTCAGATGCCCGCTGTTGTAGCGATATTTGTTCAGGCTTGCGGGTGTAGTCTTTCCTTTAGGGGTACCCATCGACCTGAGTTGTCTGTTAGGAGTCCCCCTTTTGATGCGGGTGCTCATACTCCTTTGTTAGACGGTTTTTGCAGCTTCTGTTCCAACTCTGGGACCGGAGCTCCTTCACTCAGCGTCCATCCACGCTGCTCGCCAGGCCACGCCCCCCGCTTAAATTTTTTATGTCGTTTTTCAAAACGTCGTTTTTTGTGTCATAAAAAATCACTGGCCCAGATTCAAGAAGCACTTGCGCGGGAGCAAGTGTGATTTGCGCCGCGCAAGTACTGATTTGCTCCCATGCAAATTTGCGGCTGATTCTGTAAACCAGTTAAGCCTGAAATGCGGCCATTTTCCCGCGCACGCAGCCTAGCTGTTCCTGCGCAATTTTCGCGCAATTTTGCGCTGGGTGTAAGTTGCGCCTTCATGGAATTCCCTCAGCGAATATGCAAATTAGGTACTGCCGATGATTCAGAAACATGCGCGTGTGATGCGCATCTTGCGCTGGAAGCGCGCAAGCTTTTTTCCCTGGGCAAACTTGCTCCTGCTAAAAGCAGGGGCAAGTTAGCAAAAGATGGCCAAATGTCATCTGAAGGAGCGCGCAACTTCAGCAGCACCTAGACAGACGAGCTGAACAAGCAGATCACCCACATTTTCGGGACCTCACATCTGTGCACCAACATGCCAGGGGCAGCTATGGTTCTTGATATTCTATTGACTGAGCCGACTCGTAGGAGGGCACGGGAGAGGATTTACAGAGGGCGCTACAACCTTTTTCAGATGAGTGATAATGAGGTGTATCGCATGTTTCGCTTCAGCCCTGAAATCATCCTTGAGTTGGTAACAATCCTGCAGGATGACATCAGCAGCCCGACCCATCGGGGACAGGCAGTGCAGCCACTGGTGAAGGTAGTGGCAACCCTTCATTTTTTGGCAAGTGGCTCATTTCAGCGCACAGGTGGAGTGGTGGCGGGGATGTCCCAATCCAGCATGAGCAGGTGTGTGCACCAAGTGATCCCTGCAATACTCAGACAAATGGGCACACAATTTATCAAACCAACCACGGCTGACCTGCGGCAGAAGGCAATCAGTGATTTTTATGCATTAGCCAGATTTCCACGCACTGTGGGTGCAATAGATTGTACCCATGTGTCACTACGCCCCCCCCCCGGCTCCTCGAGCATATCTACTGCAACAGGAAACATTGGCATTCGATAAATGTGCAGATGATTGTGGATGCACATGGCCTCATATGGCATGTCCGTGCCAAACACCCAGGGTCAAGCCATGACAGTTTTATTTACCGACACAGCCCCATCCCAACCGAGTTTGACCAGAACATGTATGGAGACAGCTGGCTGATTGGTGAGTGACATGGGTGTCAGGTATGACTGCCCCCCCCCCCCATGATGCACACATCACAAGGGGCACATGCACGACTAACATCCTCCTGTCTTTTCCCTTCCAGGTGACTCTGCATATGCCCTGGGACCTCACATGATGACCCCATTTCGTAACCCTCAAACACCAGGAGAGGAAAGATATAACGAAGCCCATGCACGTACCCGTGCGGTGGTGGAGCGCACATTTGGCATCCTTAAATCAAGATTCAGATGTCTGGCTAAATCAGGGGGGACCCTATTGTATTCACCCAACTTTGTATGCCAAATCGTAGGGGCATGTAGTATTCTCCACAATTTAGCTCAAAGAAGGGGCATGCACATAGAGCTACGCAATGACCTTACCCCCGAACCACGCAACCCACCCCCCCCAAGAAACACTACCGGATCTTCTGAGGGAAGAGCAATCCGGAATGGTCTTGTGGAACGTCTCTTTGCACATTAAACACACCCTGATCTTGTCACAAGTATAATGCATGTATGTACACCACTGTAGTCCCTAGCACACACCCGACACATGCACCCCCAATTGGATTAGACCCAACAATACCCCATGGTATTAGGGAGCAGCAACGCCGCGTCAAGGCTCCAATTATGTTGCTGTCCATTCATACACCTTTCACATGGCAGAGGGTGACACCCCTTTTCCAGCAGGAGTGCCACCCCCCCCCATTCACACACCAGTCACACTGTAGTATACACTCCTCACCGTGTGTAGGGACTACAAATAAATATAAAAACTCATATCCTGAGCATATAAAATAAAAAAAAACTCATACCCTGAGCATATATAAAAATATTAAAAAATTCATATTCTGTTGAAAAAAAAAATGTAGACATAAAATTATTTTTTTGTTTTTTTCTTTGGGCCAAGGGTGCCCCGGCTCCGGCTCCTCAATCTCCGTGGTGCGGAGGAGGCATGGGGTGGGGATGGAGGGGGGGGAGGAGGGGGGGAGGAGCATCAACCCCTACTTCCACACTCCTTGCAGGTGGTGGCTGCATGCCCTCCATGGCGTTGGCCAGACGGGCAAGGATGGTGTTGGTCTGGGCCAACATCCGCATTTGGCGGGTGGTGGTATCCCGCTGATGCCGGCGGGTAACTCTCGCCTCCTCCTGCACTGCAGCGGTGTTGGCCTGCACAGCAGCGGTATTGGCCTCCACCGCAGCTGTCATCCTGCTTAATAAAGCTGGTGTGGTCTCCAGAGCCACCAAGCAGGTGACTATGGCCTTAGAGTTGCCACTAATTTCCCCCAGGCTCTGTGCGACATGTTTGTCCCGGTCCGCATGCAGGGTGAGGGCATGCTGCATAGAGGTGGATGCCATGCTGTCCGCCAGACGACGCACCTCTCCCACCATGGCCCCTATATGGCGGGTCTGCAGGGCCTGCTCCTCCAGCAGACCGTCACGGAGGCTGGAGGGTATATGCCTAATTTTGGACAGAGCCTTCCTGGGAGGAGAGGCTTGGCCACGGACAGAGGGAGAAGGGGAGGGGTCCACAAGGGAGGGGCTTGCCCTGGAGGGGGATGACGTGCTGGGCGGGGGGGTGGTGGGTTGCCCAGGGATGGTGGTATCCTCCTGGAGGGAGCCAGAGTCCTCCTGGATGAGGAAAAAGGAATCCTCCAATACCACTTGCTCCTCCATACTTGGCCCCGGTATGATCTCCTCCTGGACCAGCATAGCCAGAATGTCCATGGGGCCTGACTGGACCCCTGGCTCTGGTCTGGATGGGCTGGGTCGAGCCGCAGCCGAAGACGGCCCAGCTTCTTCTTCCTCATCACCACCTGTGGATGACACCAAAACGAAATATTTTGCTGGTGCAACACACTTCTCACATGTTCACTTGTACCCCCTCCCATGATGCACAGCAGATATGAAAGAAAAATAATACTTACATCTTCACTTCTACCCACAAATATGTTCACTTGTACCCCCTCCCATGATGCACAGCAGATATGAAAGAAAAATAATACTTACATCTTCACTTCTACCCACAAATATGTTCACTTGTACCCCCTCCCATGATGCACAGCAGATATGAAAGAAAAATAATACTTACATCTTCACTTCTACCCACAAATATGTTCACTTGTACCCCCTCCCATGATGCACAGCAGATATGAAAGAAAAATAACTTACCAGTCCCCAAGTTCCCAACAGTGGAGTCGTACCCTTCAAGTCCCTCCACCTGCTCCTGCACGAACGTTTGGGCAATAAGCTGCTCCTCCTGATTGAGCCGGATCATACATCGCGGCCCACCTCCCGTGCCACCGGTATGTTTCCTGATAAGAGCCAGTTTTTCCCGGACCCTGCGCCTCATATCATTTAATTTCTTCTGGATGTCATCCCAGGTACGCACTTCATTACCCAGGGCATTGATGTCCAGGGCAATGGCTTCATATATAGCCCTCCTTTGGGCAATGGTGGTGTTTGCCCGCTGGGCACCATATAGGACTTCCTTATGCTGCTGGAGTGCAGCAATTAGGATGTCCATCTCCGCAGCCACAAAGTTGGCCTTCCTTTTTTTGGTCCCTTTGGGAGGTGCCATGTCTTGCAAATGGGCTGAATTTCCTTGCTCAGGGGGGGGTAGGAAAAAGCAGGATGAAATTCAGCAAAGAACCTGCGCAAATCTGCTCCTATTTATTTGCTCAGTGCAAGCAGCTGAGCAGGATTTGCCCTGAAATTATGCTAGGCGCAGTTTGACGCATGCGCAGACGGCAGCGCTCTAACTGCGCATGCGCGCGCCCGGCGCAAACCTCTGCTGAGCCGAAAATTCCTCATTTACATAGGGGCACACCCACTTTGACTTGCACGGCCTTGCGCCCTCAGCTTTGCCTTAAACAGGAGCAAATTAAATGAACAAACGATTCCTGAATCAGGTGGCAATTTGGCAAAATTGCTCCAGCGCAGAGAAATTCAGCTGAGCGGCTCAGGTGTAAGTAATGGGCAAATCTACCTGAATCTGGGCCACTGTGTGTAGCTAAAACGACGTTTAAAACAACGTTTTTAAACCCGCGCATGCTCAGAAGCAAGTTATGAAGCGAGCTTAAATGGAACAGAGTGCCGCCGTACGTGCTGAACGTAACCGCGCTTTGCTAGAGCATTTTGAAAAAACGATGGTGTGTAGGCAACGTCGGTTTTTAAAATGAAGTTTAAAAAAAAATTTCATGAGAAAAAATTACGTTTTTTTTCAGCACAAAAAACGACCGTGTGTACGCGGCATAAGGGTTTACAACCGCTTTAAGAAACACTATACTGCATCTACTAATAAATAGCTTGTGTATGGAAGGAACTTAGGCATTCCACAGTTATCAGCACAGTACAAAGCACACAGTATACTATCACTGATGTTCTTTTGGCATACAATCATACGTTTTTTTTTTTACATTCTCTGAGTCAGGCAGTTTAAATCAAGCTATCCTGAGCAATCTTATTTTTATTATTATCAGGGAAGATGTCAATAGTTCCTAAAGCTGTCAGGTAATTCTGTCCATTGCACAATATCTACAAACACTCATAAACCTTACACAGCCCCGTTGGCCATTTACTTACCTGTCTTAACAATTTTTTTTTTTAGCTTGCTTAATATTCAACCAGAAGGCCTGAGACATGTGATTGCTCTTTAACACTAATAATAATAATAATAATAATAATAATAATAACTAGGTGGCAAAATGGCAAACATTTCTTAAACGCAGCTGAAATGTTATCTTTTAATAGGGGGTTGCAGTTAGGCTGCATAAAAGGTAAATTATTTGTGAGTTGTTTTTATTTTATTTTTATATGTCACTGCTTTACTACTATATGAACCTGCCCCATGATAACTTTCTGGTGACCCAGGCCATAGGTAACAGCTGTAAACACAGAGCTCAGTGGCTCAGGAGTCTTTAGCAGTCCAAATGTCAAAGGCCACCTAAATAGGCCTTTGGCCTCAATATTTTTTGAATTATGGACCCAGAACAGACATGCAGGCACCATAGTAGTGATGACCTGAACATACCTTCATTCGGTTCGAGCACAGTTTGGCAAACATGAATTCAGGTGTCGAATCTGAACCTCGCTGAAGTTAGTCATTTTCTAGGCTACAAGGCAAGGATTTTCAAACAAATAATGTATGGGGCTGGGCATTGCCATGGGTCACATGTACCAAAGCAAAACAACCTTTAAAAAGTGATTTTATAAGTAATGGTTAAAGTGAAACAACAAAAATGCAAATCTTCATTAAATAACATGTCGGAAGAATGCCCTGACCCTGCCTGTGAAGAGGTGTATCCTTGCAATGTATACAACCTACTACAACAACTCTGATATTTATGTAGCGTTCACCCCCGAAGGAGCCGCTGGATAGAATAGGGATGGCCTGTTACCCCTATGGCTCCGACGTCTAGGGTAGTTGATGAGAGTAGCAATGATGGAATGTCCAAACAGCAGGTGTCTTTCTTGTGCTTTTATTTTGCCCAACACGGCAAACAGTAAAACTTGAGGTAGATAGATCAAAGATGGGTGAGGAGGAGGAATAGCAGATTCAGGCCTAACAGAACGGAAGCAGTCCTACTTCCAACGACACTTTACTTTTGTCGCCACTCCAGCCGGAGTGGGTATAGTGTACCTGGACAGGCCTCTCACAACGACCTGGCAGCCAGGGTATCACTCGGAAAACTTGAGGGAAACAAGTCTCTGCCACAGACCCTGCCCTAGAACGTAGATCACGGTGAAGATTCTCCTCAGCAGTACTGCTGCCACCTATCGTCCTGGGGTGGAACAACACCCCAGAAGCAACAGAATGAGCCCACAGCACGGCCCAGCTGAAGCAGAGACCCAATTTAGACAAATCACTTGGATGAGAGCTAACTAACTCTCTCATCCCCCTTTAAATTTAAGATAGCACCTGTACCTGAAAGTACACAGGCGCTACACATACAAAGAAAAGAGTGTGTTTAAATTGCTGGCAAAATGACAGCTCCCAGACACATTCTTTCATATGTAAACAAAACAGCCAATTTTTCCTTTCATCTACAGTGCTGTGAAAAAGTAATTGCCCCCTCCCATGCTGAATCATGAATGAACTGTGATTTACCACAATTTTTTGGAAAGCTAAGTTGAATTTCACTTGCCACACCCAGGCATGATTACTGCCAGACCTGCTAAATAATAAATCACATAAATAGAAGCTGTCTGACAACTTGAAGCATGCTAACAGATCACAAAAAGCCACACATTATCCCACAATCTAAAAAAATAATAATTAAGATTAGAAATAAACATCGGTCTAGGAAGGGCTTCAAAGCCATTTCTAAGGCTTTGGAACTCCAGTGAACCACATGGAGAGCCATTATCCACAGATGGAGATAACTTGAAACAGTGGTGAACCTTCCCAAGAGTGGCCGGCCTACAAATAATTCTCCAAGAGCATGACAACTCATCCAGGAGGTCATAAAAGAACCTAGAACAATTCTAAAGAACTGCAGGCCTCATTTGCCTCAGGTAAGATCTGTGTTCATGATTCAACAATAAGAAAGACAATGGGCGAAAATGGCATCCATGGGAGAGTTCCAAGGCCAAAGCCACTGCTGACAAAAAAGAACACAAAGGCTCACCTCACTTTACCAAAAAAAACATCTTGATTATCCTCAAGACTTTTAGGCAAATATTCTGTGGACTGATGAGACAAAAATTGTACTTTTTGGAAGGTGTGCGTCCCGTTACATCTGGCATAAAACGAATACAGCATTTCATAACAAGAACATCATACCAACAGTCAGACATGGTGGTGATAGCGTGATGGTCTGGGGCTGCTTTGCTGCTTCAGGATCTGGATGACTTTCCATAATTGATGGAACCATGAATTCTGAGCTCTACCAGAAAATCCTAAAGGAGAATGTCCGGCAATCAGTTTGTGACCTCAAGCTCTTGAGTTGGGTTATGCAGCAGGACAATGATCCGAAACACAACAGCAAGTTTACCTCCAAATGGTTCAAACAAAGCAAAATTTAGGTTTTGGAGTGGCCTATTCAAAGCCCGGACTTAAATCCAATTGAGATGCTGTATAATGACATTACACAGGCCGTTCATGCTGGAAAACACTCCAATGTGGCTGAATTAAAACAATTCTGCAAAGAAAAGTGGGCCAAAATTGCTCCACAGCAATGTGAAAGACTCATTACCAGGTATCGCAAATGCTCGATTGAAGTTGTTACCACCAAGGGTGGTACAACCAGTTATTAGATTTATTGGGCAATTACTTTTCACAGCATTGTAAACCAGACCATTACCCTTTGGGCCCTGTATAGATTTAAAGGGGAAATGGCATGCAAAAAAATATGTGGGGTCCCCTCAAGAATCCATACCAGGCCCTGAAAGACCAGGAAAAAGGAAAGGTATGAGTGTGCATCCCCTCATAACCATACCAGGCCACATGTCAACATGGGGGAGTACAATAGAGGGACCGCCTGGCAAAACAGCCTTTTCCCAACTTGATGAGGACAAGGGCCTCTTCCCCACAACTATGACCCGCTGGTTGTGGGGGAATTATTGAAATCTGGATGCAACTTTAACATTGAGTGGTATCCCAGATTTCTCCCCCTCCATGTGAATGAGTAAGCGGTATACATGAGCATTCATCCATTGAACCCGTCATTTGACAGGATAAGATGTGTATTGGTGGGTGGCATTTTATTTTGTTTGGCAGGTTGGTGGGTATTGAGCATCATGCTTGATGTGGATCTATATCACTGGATGACATGATTGACAGTGGGTGTTCATCGTGTGACTTCCAGATCTCAATGAGTCCCCCACCTGCAGAACCCCACAACCACCAGGGTTGTGAGGAAGAGTTACCCCCCATATTGTGGGCATGTGACCTAGTGAGGTTCAGGAGATGGGGAACATGGTCATCATAGCAGGAATTCCCCGCCATGTAAGTCAATTGACCAGGCGGCATCGCTAGTTGTTAAGGAACTTTACTGATAAATGTAAAATGAGCAAACAGGCAGGAATTTTAATACAGAAGAGACATGCTTTGTCTCTTGCGCATGAAACTTACTTACCTACCTGTCCACCCTTTTACAGTGAGCCGCACATGCGCATGCTCACTGTACAAATCTCACTGAACTCCGACTCATGTGCAGGAGTGATGCCCGCCCAGCCAATGACAGGAGCAATCGAGACCCAGAAGCCGGCTGGCTGAAGTGGTCAGGAAGGAAGCTTGGAGATACTGGGGCTGAGGTGAGTATAGCTCCACTTTAAGGACTCGGAGGTAGCTGCACCTGTCAGCATTCTTATCAACCATTGACAAGGGGAAGATGCCATGTATTATAGCAGAAATAATACTGTAATTATATATGAAGTTCAGCTACTGCTGAATGGGTAGTTGGGTACATTTTTAGAAATTTGCCTGAACTCCTGAACAGCAAGGCTTTGGTTCAAGCTTGTGTTTGGAGCTCATCCGTACAGTGCAGTCAGAGAAAGTCTGAATTGCTGATTCCCACATGTTTTCCAGGACAGTGGCATATAATAAAATATCAAATCCTTTCAACAACCCAGAGAGGACATTTCCAGGTCAGCGATAGAAGCCTAAATGATTCTGTCACTACAGGTTTCTTGTTCTGCTGAATTTTTCCATAATGTGCAAGTGTGCAAAGCATTTGGAGACTGACCTTAAGAGCTGTCCCTCATTGCTGCCCGTTTCTTCTGCTGGGTAAAATCCTTTTTCTTTTTGGCCATTTGGTGTCCACCTCTGATGGCACAACCTCTGCATATGTGCATGTGGTGCAGTCATTGTACATCAGGAGCAAGAGGGAAGGTTTTTTTTGGCATTTTTTTTTTTTTTACAGAAAGTTCAGCTTAAACACTTTTATTTATTTAAAATGTAATATTGCAAAGCATTTATTCTAGAAGTTTGTCTGATTTTTACATGTAGCGCCGTGCTCCCAATGAGTAGAAGTAAATTATAGTTGTCTGAGCGGTAGTTTGGCTCAGAAGGATTATGTTAAATTGATGGTTCTGTTTCAGTTCAGCGGGGTTGCATGGTCAAGGTTGGAAAGACAACAGGCTGGATGCATTGGGTACCTCTTTCCAGAAGCAGCCCAGGGGGCGTGGTCAACCCACTGCGCATTCTGGGGGAGGGTACTTAAGGAACGGACACCGATTTGGTTGGGTCTTTCGATCCTGACTTGATGGCCCTCCTGGCCTCAGGTGATGCATGAGCTGTCTTAAGGTCCTGGGGCCGGCTTGCCCGAGGCTTCAAAACTGAGAGTAGGTCCAGAGGTTGCTGGGGCCTACTAGTCCAGGGAGGGTCCTTCACTTTCTTGTCTATGCCAAGGGAGCTGAACCACTGGGATTCATTTGAAGGACTTATCCTGTCAGTTTTACCTCACTGAACTGCCGAATTTGGCTGAAAGATTCTTGGCACTGTGAGTCTTTTACTCTATTGAAATTTCCACAAAGTGCGTGAGTAGTCGCATGATCTTGTGTCAGAAGATCGTGAGACGGCCGACAAACTTATCAAGTCTGTGGCAGAGATATTAGCGAGCTTCGCATCAGTTGCTAGGCCGGTGAGAGTATGCCGTGATCCGCAAAGCAAAGGTACCTGAGTCTCCCCATCCCTCTACCCCTCTGTTGGAGAACCTTTGTTCAATAAAACCCTTGAAAGAGACTTTGTGTTGGTGCAGACATTTCTTATGGACAACTCTTCAAGGAGAACACCTGAAACGAGTGCATGGAACAGTAAGGTAACAGCAGGCCCAAATCTAAACCAGCAGCTCCTTCGGGGGTAGTGCTACATACAAATTGTCAAATTCCACAAGGATTTTAAAATGTATTGCCTCCTAGCTTTAATGATCTGTGTGAAACCTGCTTTTTGATGGGTGTTTGTGATGTCTGATCTGATTTAAACTCTGAAAAAACAGCCAGATTATCCCATAGACAGATCTGTATATGCAGACATACAATACTAATAAACAGCTAGGAATTTGTACAACACTTTAATCATGTAGAATTAGGCTTTCTGGAGAATGAATAGGAGCATTCATATTTCCCTCTCTATAGTTCCAATGTGCCAGAAATTTACAACTATCCAAATACAAAATGGTGGACCTCTCACTATCAAGTATATGAATTATATTTTCTGTGGTAATGGGCCTTATTTACTAAAGTGCATAACCATATGTAACACAGCAAAATCGCTTATAGGAATATTCGGCAAATATTTCTGGACTGCAATGAGTTAAATGATAAGCTAATAGGGAATCGGAATAATACACACTTGCTTTCATTAAAGTAATTGTAATGTATTTATACTTACCTTTGTAATTGTAATGTATTTATACTTACCTGCGCTGTGCAATAGAATTGCTCAGAGCGGCCCTGGGCCTCCTCTTCTCGGGTCCCCTGCTTGGACTTATGGCTCCTACGGTAAGTGCCCCCAAAGAAAGACACTTTCTATGGTGGCACTTGTACAGGCTTGTTGATGAGCCTTGCTGTCTGCATCTATTTACACAGAGAGCAGGCCTTGCCCCCTGCTTCCTTGTCACTGGCTTTGATTGACAGCAATGGCTCCCACTGCCTCAGTAAAGCCAGTGTGACCAGGTAATGGGGAGAGAGAAGAGTTGCAGACATGCACAGACTGGATTGAATGAGGACGCAGGTAAGTATAAGGGTGTGGGGGAGAGAGAAGGCAAGGTAAACATTTTTTACCTTAATGCAAGGAATGCTTTAAGGTAAAAAATGTTCAGGCTTTATAACCACTTTAATATATTCAAACAGGTCATACATTTATTTTCCGTACACTAAATAAGCCTTTTTGTTAAATGTGTAGCGCTACCCCCTCAGGAGACGTTGATTGTTTTGGGATCGGCATATTAAGTTACCTCTATGTGTTGTCTAGGGGTGAAGGTAGTGAGTAGAGCAGTAATTGAATGTCCAGTCTGCAGATGAAGTTTTCTGAATGCTTTATTTCTTGGTCCAACACGACCAACATCAACTTGAGGTAGACAGAAAAGGTTGATGAAATAAAGGAACTCTGCGGTATCAGGCCTTGGATAAGGAAAAGCAGTCCTGCTTTTCTACAGCTGTAACAATACGTCGCCACTCTAGCCAGAGTGGGTGAAGTGCCCCTGGACAGACCTCTGCCACAGGCCTGGCAGCCGGAACGTCACTTTAGGTTGCTGGGAGGAACAAGTCTCTGCCACCGACTTGGCTCTGATTAGATTAGGATGCCAGATAAAACCTCTGCCACAGGCTCAATGCTGACAATGTGAACAGCAGAGCGAATCCTCCCAATAGATCACTTCAGGGTCACCGGTTGACAGTGCAAGTGTACCTGTCAATGTCCGGTCACCAGATCCCCTATGGTTCGTTCAAGCCCTTTTGGATAACCTGCCTCCGGGTTTTCCTCAAGCTGATCCCCCACCGAACGGCATATCTGGCCTGGGATCTCCTCAGTAGAATTGGGGACCCAGTAAGTCACTGGGGCCCCTTTGTGGCATCAGTTGCTCCAGGCCAGGAGGGCCCAAAATCAGGAACTCCGCGTTGCGCGCGACCCCAGGCCAGATAGGCCATAGTGGTGGGGCCCGCGATGTGCGCACACCCTAAAGGTGGGTGCCACACCTGGAACCAGGAACCCGCGAAGAACTCAGCACAACAGCCTCCGCCACAGAAATACCCCCTCCCAGCATGCACAGCGAGGCTCAACTCCTCTCATTGGCTGCTGGGAAGAAGCGGCTCCACCTGGATCCCTCTGGCGCCATCTGCCGTCCAGAGATGAGACCGTATCTCTGGACGCACAGACTGACCCACAAGACAATCCAGGATTTGGCGACAGCCACATTTAACAAAATTTAGAATGAGAGCAACTTACCTCTCTCATTCTCCCACTAACTTTAGCGTAGTGCCCTTACTGAAAGTAAAGGGGGCGCTACATACTCCCCCCACTTGAAATGACACTGTCCCCAGTGTCCTAAGGCATTCAAGCCTGAATGCCAGCCTGATACCTCCTAAACAGTAAAGGAAAGTAGGAAAAAAGAGAGAAATATAAATGTAAAACATAGGATTACAAATCTTAGTGCTTTTAAAACATGACATGACATTACACAACCCTATCTATCTATGCTGCCCATTCTCTGCAGTGTTGATAGTAGGTGGGTCCAAATAACTTGCATAAAAAATATAAAAGAGAACATACACAGAAAACATACATCCTGCCGGAGCGTTTCTTCCTCCTCCCAGTACCGTAGAGGGCACGTTGATTGTTGTTTAACCATATGGGTTAATAATTTGCTTGCTTGACTCCCTTGTTCATAATTCTGATGATTTTTGAGAAAAAATCTTCTTTTAGCATGAACTTCGGCTTGTAGCTTTTACAGCTGTATACATTTCTCCCACCTTTCTTCATTATGCCGCGTACACACGATCAGAATTTCCGACAAGAAAAGTTTGATGTGAGCCCTTGGTCGGAAATTCTGACCATGTGTAGGCCCCATCAGACTTTTTCTGTCGGAATTTCCGACAGCAAAAATTTGAGAGCTGGTTCTCAAATTTAGGGATGGGAAAAGTTCTTTTGTATGCAATTTTGACGCACAAAAAAACATGCATGCTCAGAATCAAGTCGACACATGCTCGGAATCATTGAACTTCATTTTTCTCGGCTTGTCGTAGTGTTGTACGTCACCGCATTCTTGACAGTCAGAATTTTGTGTGACTGTGTGTATGCAACACAAGTTTGAGCCAAAATTCCATCGGAAAAAATCCACGGTTTTCTTGTTGGAATTTTCGATCGTGTGTATACGGCATCACTCCTTGATGGATCCCCTATATATTCTATCTCTGCTTACACACATTTTTCAGCTAGTTCTTCCTCTTCTTGCCTATTCATTTTCTTAATATATGCTGTTGTAGATCTCAAAGCTCCCCTAAGGTATGCATCCCAACAATTACCATCCATTGGTAAATCTCCATGGGCTTCCAGGAACATTCTCAGCTGGTCCGGTATTCGATCATTACTCCCTATTTGCGATAAGCAATAGGGGTGCATCTTCCATCCTGGTCGTCTTCCCCCTAAACCTCCAGCCAGTTCAAATAGCAGTGGGAAATGATCTGACACTCCTCTGGTAAGATATGTATTGGACTGCGCCAATGGTAGTGTCTTCTCACCCAGTGCCAGATCTATTCGGGGGAGTGACCCTTTCCCCATAGACTCACACGAGTATACCCAATTATCTGGGTCTCTAGCTCGCCATAGATCTATCCACCCCATCTCTTCTACTAACTTCCCAAATATGCTTACTCCTACCTTGTCCTTCTGCTGAAATATTCCATATTTATATTTTACTGGATCTAACCACATAATAAAATCCCCCACAAATATAATATAAGCACCTGGGAATTGTTTCATAAACATTACTGCGTCTTTTACTACCCGCAAAGTGGCCGGTGTAGGTTTATAAATACCCATTATCACAAAAAGTATTGAGTACAGTTTAGCAAACACAAATACATATGGACCTTCTGGGTCGCTTTTAACCTGAATACTCTCCCATACTACTGACCGATTCACCATCAGCGAGACTCCCCTTGAATATGATGTGTGATAAGAGTGGCTAGACCACTGTATCCATGTTTTTTCAAGGCCACTCATTCATTCTTTAGTCAAATGTGTTTCCTGTAGACATATTATTTTTGCCTGCACCATACGAATGGTTGAATATACTTGGGTCCTCTTTAGCCTTGTCCCCATTTCCTTTACATTCCATGACAGAAAGGTACATTTCTCATCAGTATTCACCATTTCTTATTAACACCTATTACAAATCTATTAGCTAGATTCAGGTAGATGGGCGCATCTTTGTGCCGGCGTAACGCAACGTATATGCGCTACGCCGGCATAAGTCAGAGAGCAAAATAGATGATTCACAAAGCACTTGCTCTCCGAACCTAAATATGAAGGCGTAAGCCGGTGTAAGTGTAAGTGGGTGTGAACTTATGCAAATGATGCCCTGAGCCTGGTGCAGTGGATTAAGCCCGGCCTATCTTCAACGGAGCATGCGCAGTGATGTCGTCGTTTGCTCGCTGCCTTGTGCGCATGCGGACAACTAGGCCGACCAAATTTCCCATTTTAGGACGGCCTACCTGCTTGCGCCGAGCGCATAAATACGCCCAGACATGCGTCCGTCCGACGCAAAATTACATCCTGCTTTTTCCCCCCTTGAGCAAGGTAATTTTGCTGGTGGCTTGTTTTTTCTGGATGATGTCTGCTCCCGTCAGCAGGAGGAAGAAAAACTTTTCCCCACAGGAGAAGGCGATAGTAATTGCTGCCATGGAGCAGTATGATCGCTTCCTCCATGGTGCGGAGAGTAGGGATACCACCCGCGCCAGGAAGCAAGAGATCCTGGACACCATCGCCACGCAGGTTAGTGCCCTTGGCAATGCTACCCGCAGCACCAAGGACATTAATAAAAAAATAAATGATCTGCGGCTTCGTGTGCGGGAGAAGCTTGCTACCATACGGAGGCACCAGACTGGCACTGGGGGTGGACCACCCTGCACCATTGCACTGACCCCGGATGAGGAGAAGGTTGCCCAGTGTATGGAGAGGGAGCATTTGGAGGGAGTTGAGGGGTTTGATTCCCGGGATGATGCCTCGAGGACAGGTAAGTGTGTTTTATATTCCCTATCTGGTGTGTAGCATGTGAGGGGGTGGAAGGGAACATGTGACAAGTGTGTGGGTCCACCAACATGTGACTGCTTTATGTCATCCACAGATGTGCAGGAGGGAGCTGGCCCATCTGGTGGCAGGGGCCGACCCATCACATCTTTCCCAGAGCAGCCTCAGGAAGACCCCCAAGATGCTTCGGTGGAGGGGAGTGTCCACACTTCTCCTCTCGAGGAGGTGGTGGAGGAGTCTGTGGACCTTGGCCAGATTGGCCTAATTATAGAGGAGTCCAGCTTGGTGGCTGGGCCCTCTCACACCTCCACCCCCATCAGGGAAAGCCCCTCTGTTTCTCCCAACAGCAGGGGAACCACCTCAAGGGGATCCCCATACACCCGCTCAATCGCCTCTTCTGCCCCAAGAAAGGCGACCAGGAAGACGAGGGGTGTACCTGTTAGTGTCCAGGACCAAATAGCCCTTGACCAGGGCCAGCAGACCCGGCATATGGGGGTTAAAGCCGGGCACCAGCAACAGATGGCACAGAAGGCTGGACAGATACACGACACAATGCTGGATGGCACTGCAAACAGTTCTACCGTGGCCACCTGTGTGGTGGACCTGCAGGCCACCACTGTGACCCTGGTAGAGAAGGTGGATAGCCTTATTGAGGCCGTAAATGCCAATACGGCTGCCATCCAAGAGGAGGGGAGACAGCGGCAATGCAACCAGCGTAACAACATCACCCGACAACTGAGGATGCAGGCCCAGACAAACCTGTTCCTCAGCCGTATTGCGGTGGCCTTGGAGGGCAGGCAGCCCTCACCTGCCAGTAGTGGCCCACCCAGGGATGAGCCACCTCCAGATGTCCCACCCCCCCCCCCACACCAGGCTCCCCCCAGGCAGCTGAGGAGCCAGAGAGGTGCCAGCAGTCACAGCCCACGTCAGCACAAATAAGTGCCTTTTTTTTATTAAGTTTATTTATATACTCAGATCATGAGTTTTTTTTTATATATACTCAGGTGATGAGTTATTCTTTATTTTTATATACTCAGGTGATGAGTTATTTTTTTTTTATAAAGCACACGGTGAGGAGTGCTGCTACAGTATGACTGGTGTGTGAATGTGGGGGGGTGACACTCCTGACAATAAGGGGTGTCACCCTCGGTCATTGGGGAGAATTTATCCCCACGACCCGTGTGAATGGTGTATGAATGTACAGCAACATAATTGGAGCCTTGGCGCGGCGTTGCTGCTCCCAAGTCCTGAATGGTGGACTTGTGCTAATCCAATTTGATGAGGATGTGGGGTGTGAGCTAGGGAGCACGCCTGCCCCTGGCATGTTGGCACACAGATGTGTTCTCCTGCAAGTGTGGGTGCTCAGCTTGCTCAGCTCGTCCGTAATGCTGCTGCTGTAGCTGCTCTCCAGCTGACCTGGGCCCGTCTGGTGCAAAGATATTCCAGCTTTTTGATGGAATAACTTTAGGCCTGCCGTACGAGTTAGGCGCACCGGGCTTAGCCTGCGCCGGGCGCACTTACATACGTGAATCGGCGTATCTCCCTCATTTGCATATTTGAATAGGAAATCAATGTTATCGCAAGATCCAGATTTCTGAATCCACCTATATATATTTGAAAATGTATTTCCCTCTACTTATATATATCTTCCAACATGAATCATAACAATATCCTAAAACCAACTTTACTTCCTTCTCCATTACATATCTTTACCATCCATAGCCATACTTTAGCCTCACACCCATTCCATTCCATTCACCCAAATTACAATAGGGCATTGCCATCCTGTCCCTACTACTAGAAGGATGGCAATATGTTGTGATGCAGCCTTCACAATACTGCAGACCCATTACTTAATCACATGAAATTACAAACCAAAAAAAAAAAGAAAAGAAAAAGGAGCTGTAGCAGGGCCCCTTAGGCCCCGTACACACGACCGAACATGTCTGCTGAAACTGGTCCGCGGACCAGTTTCAGCAGACATGTTCGGTCGTGTGTATGGCCGACCGGACAGGTTTCCAGCGGACATTTGTCCAGCCGACCGTTTTCCAGCGGACAAATGTTTCTTAGCATGCTAAGAAACATGACCGCTGGAAGCCTGTCCATCAGACATGTTCGGTCGTCTGTACAGACTCACCGTACATGTCCGCTCGGCCGCCATCCCTCGCATGCGTCTAAGTGATTCGATGCATGCGTGGAAGCATTGACCTTCCAGGGCCGCGCACGTCACCTCGTATCGTGTACGCGCGGATTTCTGTCTGATGGTGTGTACAACCATCAGACAGAAATCTCCGGGTGGACATGTCCGCTGAAAACGGTCCAACGGACCGATTTCAGCGGACAGTCCGTCCGTGTGTACGAGGCCTTAGAGGACTGCTTAGAATTACCTGCTCATCTGCAGGACCATGACCTGGTAAACTTTCCAACTCACCTGACACTCTGGGGTCAGACATCCTGGTATCACTGTGGCAATAATCAAACAATTCAATGTATTTAGGTTCTATGAATATTTTACTTGAACCAATAAATGGGAAGTTGTCATAAGAGAAGGTAATAAATCTGCTGCATTCTAGGCAACAGCTCCAACTCAGCAAAAGAATTCCTTCGAAAGGCACGAGACAATATTGTAACAATGACAGTACTATATACATATATGTACACTTCCTTTAGATGTAATGTTACCCCCTAGACGGATGTTTCAGTTAACTGCTTATACTGCCACACTAATAAAGATGGAACCTGGCCAACCTACGCGCTATCCTAGGGAGGGAGAGCGGGTCTAGAGAAGAGTAATATAGGGGCCTTTATATATTGTAAGTAATAGCAATAAAGTTTACGTTGCAGATCTGATGTTCTTCACCGGCTAGTCAGAGCTCATTAACTGTAATCCATTAGGATGTGGTGGAAACTGTAGATTTCTTGTAGTCAAGAAAACTAAAAGTGTCTTAGCACAGTGTTCAAATAATGCAGTAAAGTGATCTTGGAGTAAAGATGTCTGTGCAAAGTGTCTCAATGTAACTGTGGCAAAGAATAGATAAGGGTCGAGCAATTTTCCCTCTCACCAACGACCAGACCACTCCGATAAACTCCAAACAGGAACTTGTGTAGCGACACTCGTGCAGCAAATAACAGAGTGACGCCCCTCAGGCCACGGGTTAGAAGACTCTGTATGGTAGGCCGCGACCTCTCTCTGCATGTTGCACAGAGAGGTCCATCTTGCGTCAGGCCCAAGAGGAAGAGACCTTCTGCGTGGGCTTCTGCTGCCTTTATAGCTACTCCCAGCATTCCTCAGATGACAGCAAAGATCCCTGAAATATGTAGTCCTGGCACACAACCATGCAAAGCAATTATTTGGCCTGGGAACTATTCGTCCCACAATCCCTTTTATTTGGCACACATATATGATGTCCCTGGATACATTGATCACTAGAGGGACAGGCAATACCTCAAAATGCTAAGCGATAAGGTGCTTTATGTTTGTAGTCCACATTGCTACAGAGCGAACAAATAATCAAGCCAGAAAAAAGGGGGAGATAGTGGTAGAGAAATCGAAACACATCCAGAACTAGGGGCGATTTAAATATATTTTCTATATCACTCTCCTCCCTCTACCACCACATTTGCTCCCTTCTTCTTCACCCATAACAGACATGATTAATTTACTCCCAGCCACCTTAGGCCGCGTACACACGGTCGGACAAAACCGATGAGAATGGACCGAGGTTCAGTTTCATCGGTCCAAACCGACCGTGTGTATAGCCCATCGGTCGGTTGTCCTTCGGTCCAAAATTTTAAAACATGCTTCAAAATCGAACCGATGGACCGCTGCCCGATCGGTCCAAACCGATGGTTAGTACAGAAAGCATCGGTTCAAAACCCGCGCATGCTCAGAATCAAGTCGATGCATGCTTGGAAGCATTGAACTTCGTTTTATTCAGCACGTCGTGTGTTTGACGTCACCGCGTTCTGACCCAATCGGTTTTTGGAACGAAGGTGTGTATGCACATCAGGCCACTTCAGCGGTGAACCGATGGAAATGGCCCGTCGGACCATTCTCATCGGTTTGGAACGACCGTGTGTACGCGGCCTAGGGGGAGCCAATCGGAGGGAAGAAGGAAGAAAGGGAGGGAAGAGAAAACAAAAAACTCAACTCCAATTATTTTCCATAGTGCTACAACCCTTCAATCCTTAATATCTGTGTCTTCATGTTCCAATAAGTATTGATATTAGAAGGTGCACCAAAAAAGTGCAGGGAAAAGTGACGGAAGACATGCAAAAAACAACAATGAAAATCTGACATCCAATCTGACAGAGCTTAAGCTATTTTGCAAAGAAGAATGGGCAAAAATGTCACTCTTTAGCAGTTGCGGCTGGTGCTCAAAATTGTGCTTCTCCACGTTCTGTTTGAGGATGCCCCACAGATGCTTAATAGGGTTTCGTGCTAGAGACATGCTTGGCCAGTCCATCACCTTTACCCTCAGCTTCTTTAGCAAGGCAGTGGTCATCTTGGGTTGTTATCATGTTGGAATACTGCCCTGTGGCCCAGTCTCCGAAGGGAGGGGATCATGCTCTGCTTCGGTATGTCACAGTACATCTTGGCATTCATGGTTCCCTTAATGAACTGTAGCTCCCCAGTGCTGATGGCATTTATGCAGTGTCACACCATGACACCCCCACCACCATGTTTGACTGTAGGCAAGACACACTTGTCTTTGTACTCCTCACCTGGTTGCCGCCACACACGCTTAACACAATCTGAACCAAATAGGTTTATCTTATTTTGTTCAGGACATGGTTCTAGTAATCCATGTGCTTAGTCTGCTTGTCTTCAGCAAACTGTTTGCGGGCTTTCTTGTGCATCATCTTTAGCGGAGGCTTTCTTCTGGGACGACGGCGTATGGTTTGCGCACTGACAGGCTGACCCCCAAACCCTCCAACCTCTGTAGCAATGCTGGCAGCACTCATACGTCTATTTCCCAAAGACAACATCTGGATATGATGCTGAGCATGTGCACTCAACTTCTTTGGTCGAGCATGGGGAGGCCTGTTCTGAGTGGAACCTGTCCTGTACAATTTCTGTATGGTCTTGGCCACTGTGCTGCAGCTCAGTTTCAGGGTCTTGGCAATCTTCTTATAGCCTAGGCCATCTTTATGTAGAGCAGTGTTTCTCAATTCCAGTCCTCAGGCCCCCCCAACAGGTCAGGTTTTCAGGATTTCCCTCAGATGAAAAGGCTGTGGTGATTACTAAGGCAGTGAAACTGATCAAATCACCTGTGCAAAATAATGGAAATCCTGAAAACCTGACCTGTTGGGGGGGCCTGAGGACTGGAATTGAGAAACACTGATGTAGAGCAACAATTCTTTTTTTCAGATTCTCAGGGAGTTCTTTGCCATGAGGTGCCATGTTGTGCCAGTGACCAGTAGGAGAGAGTGAGAGCGATAACAGCAAATTTAACAGACCTGCTCCCCATTCACACCTGAGACCTTGTAACACTAACGAGTCACATGACCGGGGAGGGAAAATGGCTAATTTTCACTTAGGGGTGTACTCACTTTTGTTGCCAGCGATTTAGGAAGGCCCGGAATGGAAATGACAAAAAGGAAAAATAATGCAGGGCCGGCATGACAAGGGATAGAGGAATGGCAAGGCAGGGGTTAAGTTTCAGAGCAGGGAACTGAGAGGAGTAGGAGGAGGAAACGAATGGGCACATGGGGAGGAGCATTATAAAAGGTGTGGGCGGGAGCGGAGGAGGCATTCGGGGAGTTTTAGACAAAGGAGAGGAAGCTTTCCCACCCACCCTCCCTAGGTTTTGTCACATGGGTTTTGTTGTTTTTGCTGTGTTGCTGGTTTTTGTTCTTTTCTTTCAGGTTTTCTGGATTCTGGTCGTCATTACAGCTGGAGAAGGCGGTGTCATTGGTCTTTGACAGTGGCTAAAATCAGATGGTATGGTAAAATGGTGGGGGCTCATAGGTGGTATGTGCCCTTCGGTTGTATTCCAGTGGAATGGCGTCTACTGGAATACGGTGATGGTTGCACTGCGGGAGGGGGTTGTCTCCTGGCTGGTTACGGCTGGAGGCCTGGTTATGGAAAATTATGTTCCGCAGTGTAGTGGTGGAAAGAGAGAAGTTACCAGGGTGCCGTCAGAGACCAATAGACTGGGGAGTAAAAGAAATGTCATTGAAAATGTGGTTTTACATGTTAACGGTTTTACATGTTAATAAAAGTTATTTTATTAAAGTTTTAAAAGGGAGTGAATTTGGAATATTGGTTAATAAAAAAGGCTGTTGTGGCCAATTTATACTCCAACTCTGGTGTGGTCTATTACTTTAATAGTTGTATAAGATGGGGTATTGGTTGGGGTAAAGGGGGTACGTGAGGGAGGTAATAGACTGGGGTTACAAAGGTAATGCAAGTGGGATTATCTCTAATACACTGGTCAAGACATTAATGACTGTGTTGAGTTATTTTGAGGAGACAGAAAATGTACACTGTTATACAAGCTGTACACTCATTATTTTACATTGTAGCAAAGTGTAATTTTTTTAGTGTTGTCACATGAAAAGATATAATAAAATATTTACAAAAATGTGAGGGCTGTACTCTCACTACTTGTGAGATACTGTAGCTACACTTGCAAAAAGGGCAAGCCTGAAGTGATCTAGCAGAACTTACGTTTCTAACTAAAGTTCCACTTTAAAAACTGGTTTTCAGAGGCCTTTAAGCTGCCTGCCAAACAGTGGACCTGTTACATTCCTGCAGAACAAGCCTGGAAGGAGGTGAAATAAACTTGTTTTAGTTGCATAGCCAGCACTACTGTAGGTGCCCAACTCAAGTACATTCACAGTCTGCATTACATATAGACTGTACAATGCAAGCTGTTTTTTAAACAAAAACTGCCATACAGTTTTGTACATTTTGAAGCTGCATTGCAATTAATGGATTTCTGTTTTTTCTGTATTTATTATGAATGGGCCGCCAATGCACCTCAACAGACAAAAAAACAGACATGAACCTTTTTTTTCTTCAATTCATTGGACCACAACACATGGTATGTGCATGGTGGAGAGCTGCAGTGTGTTGCGCTCTAACATACAATGGGCCAGATCCACGTACCCTGGCGCATATTTCTGTCGGGCGTAGCGTATCTCTGATACACTACGCTGCCGTAACCTACTTTTTTTTTTTTGGTAACCTCAAAGAATGCGCGCCGTAAGTTACGGCGGCATAGTGTAACTTTGGCGGCGTAAGGACGCGCAATTCAAATGGATGTGATGGGGGTGTGTTTTATGTAAATACGTCTTGACCCAACGTAAATTAAGTTTTTTTTCAACTGCGCATGCGCGGTCCGTGGGGGTATCCCAGTGTGCATGCTCGAAATTAAACCGGAACAAGCCAATGTTTACAACGGTGACGTCATTCTACACAAAGCCCTATTCGCGAACGACTTACTCAAACGACGTAACATTTTCAAAATTCGACGCGGCAACGACGGCCATACTTAACATAGGATACGCCTCATATAGCAGGGGTAACTATACGCCAGAAAAAGCTGAACGCAAACGACGTAAAAAAATGCGCCGGCCGGACGTACGTTCGTGGATCGCCGTATCTAGCTAATTTGCATACTCAACGCGGAATTCGACAGAAACGCCACCTAGCGGCTAGCGTAAATATGCACCTACGATCCCTCATTCAGTCGTATCTTGTTTTGTGGATACAAAACAAAGATACGACGCAGGAACTTTGAAATTACGCGGCGTATCAATAGATACACCGGCGTAATTCGTTTGTGGACCTGGCCCAATGTGTTTGGGTGCCATTCACAATGAATGGCACTGCAATGCAACACACATATAACAAGTGCAATGGCATGCGTTTCAGTAATTAAAGTGGTTGTAAAGCTTCGTTTTTTAGTCTTTAAAAATAACAAACATGTCATACTTACCTCCACTGTGCAGTTAGTTTTGCACAGAGTGGCCACGAACACTGTCTTCGCGGCATCTTCCCACATCAGACAACCCCCCTAGGAGAAGCGCCCACCCGGTTTACCTTGCGGGCGCGCTCCAGAGTCCAGCATTTGCATCCAAAGACACGATTGCCGGACTCGGCCCCGTCCCCGCGTCATTGGATTTGATTGACAGCAGCTGCTATCAATCTATCCAATCAAGAGCCGGAGACCCCGTGGAGAGAGGGACAGTGTGTCCCCGCTGAGGGAAATTCAGGGCTAAGGTAATTACAGCGGGTGTACAACCACAACGGGTGCCGGCGGGGGGCGCTCCCTAAACTCTGGAGCAAGCAGTGACGTATGGGTACGTCGCTTTGCCTTTGCAGCCCACCCGTTTGCAGTACATTGCGGGCAGGCAGTCCGCAAGTGGTTAAAACAAATGTTTTCTTTTTTTGCTGTCTGTGTTCCCATTGGGGGGATTTTAACTTTCCCTGTGGTCATATTTCACACATTTTTTCCACATATGATTCAATTAAAAAAATGTTTTAAACTTGGGTAAATCTTAGGTGAAAACTTTAATAAATAGACCTAATAGTACTGCACTGTATGAAATCATCATCCTTAAGCTGGCCATACATTATGCAATTTTCATATTCAATTTCCTTTATGTTTACTATTACCTATGTAGTGCAAATCCTGGTAAATCTAAAAGGAAAATTGTACAAGAAAATTGTATAATGTACTGCAGCACTACCCCCGGAGGAGCCTCTGGTGAATGTTGGTTATCTTCCACCCTACACAGCCAGGCACATGAATTTCTCTATCATTCCTGAGACAAGAAGCAGGCCTTGCAAAAAAAAATTTCTTTGTTTTTTTTTATTTAGGGGAACTGAACTTGGATCGGGTTATTATGAGGTACCCATTTGATCAGTGGAACTTTTCAGGGACACAACCTTTATACATCCAGTATATGCACACTCCTCTTCTTCTACCTCCAGCACAAACTTGATTGTAGAACTACAACTCCCAGGATCAGCTAGCACTGATGTGGTGATCTAAAACTGACTCAGTCAGATCCTTGTAAATGTCCTTTGCAGGCAAGGACCACAGGTCCCTTTTTGGTGTAGCAAAAATTGAGGTCTTTGGTGCTAGCTGTCCTTTCCTGTGGCTACTGTTCCCAGTACCACCTCTTCAGGCACTGCCAGCCTGCCTGGCTGCAGCTGCCCCTTTAACTTGCCCTCCTGGTTACTTATTCACAGTTCTCCCACACTGACTCTGCATCCATCCCAGACTGCTTTCACCCAATCCCTTCAGGCATGGCTCTCAGTCTTCTGACTGTAACACTCACCAGCCCCTGTGGCTGTCTTTCTCCCTGGAGATTTGCTCAGCAGTGTCCTCCTCCTGTCCTCTCCTTGCTCCAATGCCTCCTGGTCAGGATCCCTCTGTGTGTCATGAAGAGGGGTCCCTTCCACACTTGAGCCCAGGCCTGAGTCCAACCCCCACCCCCCCAGACTGGGGAACTACACTCCAAGGCTCCGACAGCCTAACACTCCATCTCCATCTTCCAACTGAACTCCACACTGCCCCTGCTGGGCTGACCCTGAGTATTTGAGGGGGTCTGCCCCCTGCCAACCCATCTGTTGGGGATTGGTCAGGGTCCTCTGCATACTCCAGCTAGCTCCTCCTGGACTCCTCCTATCTGCTTCTGGAACATTCTCCAAGTTTCCAGCAGCAGGGAGTTCACCAGAGAAGCTACTGCTTCATCTGGCCTACCTGAGTCACTCCCCCGACCCAGAAAAAACACAGGCCAAGCCTAAAAAAAAATCTACACTAACATAAAAAAATCCTATTCTAGTACTCTAGCAACGCTACAGTATGGTCAGCCTTAAGGAGATGGACACTCTGGGTTTGCCTCCGACTTTTTGTTACCATATCTGTCATGGCCTGAACCGGCCAATTCTACTTGAATTATTTAATCTGACACAAAGAGAATGTATGCATGTAGACATAGACCATATTTCTGTGGCTGGGAATGCTTACAAATTAGTGAAGGACATTAGTGATTAGCAAAACTGTCCATACGCTGTAGACAAAACATGTCTACAGTATTCTCTAACAATCATATTTAAAAGAAAAGAAAATGAATATGTGCATAAAAACATAGAAGATCAAGTACAATGAACTAACCGAAAACCAAGTACTAGTATGAAAATAGAGCTTTACAGTGACACTAAACTTTAAAAAATAGAAAATAAAATAAATGCATTGTGTCCAAAAAAAAAGGAGAATGCACCACATATCTCTCTTGCTTTGTTTCACACAGGTCCCAGAAGACAGCAGTGACCAGTGAGGATGCGCAGCGCGACTCGTGCATGCGCAGTAGGGAACCAGGTTGTGAAGCCGCAACACTTCACTTCCTGATTCCCTCACCGAGGATGGCAGCGGCAGCAGCCGAGAGCCGGGCGGCGACTGATCGGCTTCGGCTGCCGACATCGCGGGTGCTCTGGACAGGTAAGGAGGCAGGAGTTTTTCAGGCGGTATTTAGGCGCTCTTTTTGGCACTAAACCGCCTAAAAAACTCCTCAGTGTGAAAGGGGTCTTAATGTCTAACTTATGTTCATTCATAAGTTAGGCATAGTAAGCTATTCCTCTCCAATCATTCTGTGCTGCTGAGGCAGAGAAGGAGACAGGGGCCCTAAAAAATTGTAAAAAATAATAATAATAAAAAATAAAACTGTAAAAAAAAATTATACAAATGGTAAGAATTAATATTAAAGAAAATAAACAAAAAAATACTAAACCAGTGTCGGAACTACCAATTGTTTGGTGAAGGTCAGATTCACTGGTTTATAAATACACCAGATTATAATAAACAGATTGACTGCATGGTGTAGTCTAACCAATTGCCATACTCTACTTAATAGCTCTACTTTTTTTACTGTAAGGCCCCTTTCACACGGGGCGGATCAGTAATGATCCGCCCCGTGAACCTCCGCTTGCTCAGCGGGGATCGCTCCGTTGATCCCCGCTGAGCCGGCGGATGACAGGGCGGTCCCCGCACACTGTGCAGGGACCGCCCTGTCGTTTCTCCGCTCTCCCCCATGGGGGGATCGGATGAACACGGACCGTCTGTCCGTGTTCATCCGATCCGATCCACAGACGGAAGGAAAAATAGGGGTTTCCTCCGTCTGCAGAATCAAAGGAAGGCGGAGGCGGGCGAGATAGGGTGTCAGCGGATGTTTATCCGCTGACACCCGCGATCTCATAGGGACCAATGTATGTCCCTTTTTCATCCGTACACGGATGGATGAAAAAACGGACATACGGTCCGCCCGTGTGAAAGGGGCCTAAAAGCAGATTATTAGTAATTGGGTAATTACATATGTGCTATGTATTGGCTTTCTTTTTTGTATTTCAACATTTAATGTAAAGAAATGTAGAAGATACAATGTATATTGCATTGGTCAAAAATAAATACACTTTCCATCATTAATTAAATGCAAACTTTGACTACCAAAAACATTTATAAACGGTCCCAATATTATTCTGTCAATTTACTGTAATTGTAACAATTCTTTCTATACATACAGGGGCAGATCCTCAAAGAAATTACGCCGGCGTATCTGTTGATACGCCAAGTAATTTCAAATTTTGCGCGTCGTATCTTTGTTTTGGTATCCACCAAACAAGATACGACGGCATCTGTGTTAGATCCGACAGACGTACGCCTTAGTACGTTGTCGGATCTAAGATGCAATTTTCCGGCGGCCGCTGGGTGGCGTTCACGTCGTAATCCGCGGCGAGTATGCAAATTAGCTATTTCCGACGATCCACGAACGTACGAGCCGCCGTCGCATTCTTTTACGTCGTTTCCGTTCGTTTTTTTCCAGCGTATAGTTAAAGCTGCTATCTGGTGGTGTACTCAATGCTCGTTCCCGCGTATAATTTTGAAAATTTTTCTTCGTTTGCGTAAGTCGTCCGTGAATGGGGCAGGACGCCATTTACGTTCTCGCCTGAAAACAATGACGTCCTTGCGACATCATTTAGAGCAATGCACCCTGGGAGTTTTGACGGACGGGGCATGCGCAGTTCATTCGGCGCGGGGACGCGCTTCATTTAAATGAAACACGCCCCCTACTCGCCGCATTTAAATTCCGCGTCCTTACGCCGCGAGAGATACACTACGCCCCCGTAACTTACGGCACAAATTCTTTCTGGATTCAAACCAAAGCCAGGTAATTTACGGCGGCGTAGCAGATCTTTGAGAATCTGCCCCACAGTATATGCAATGAGCCCATTTGGTACAGGAAATGAAAGGCAGATTATTATCTCTAGTTATGTTTTAATATGAAAAATGATTACCAAGGATTAAGCTTGAATTGACACCATACATGTTCTTGTATGTGTTATAATCTGAAGCCATGTACTTTTTAGACAGGATTGTAAATCTTGAGACACACATTTCCCAGAACTGGTCATTTAGGTAGGAGGTGAGGATATCAAGAAAATCAAGTTTTACCAGGACACAAGATTGGAGGTAGCCTTAAGGGGATTGTTATTCAATCGTAAACTACAAAAATATTGACCTGACTGACCTAGAGCAAGCATATCCATTGACGTGACAGCAGGACACCTGAAATGTATATGCTTTGAGTCAGCAACAAATACCAAGAATGTACATTTTAGTAGATTGGTGTCCAGGGGCGAACTGACCATTTGGGCACTCGGGCACTAACCGAGGGCCCCATGCCACTAGGGGGCCCCATCAGGGTTGCCAGCCTCAATAAAACCAGGGACAGTATGTAAAAATCTGTGTTTTAAAAAAAAATACCAAGATTATAGCTGCCCTGCCTCTCCACTACCTTTTCAGTGTGTGTATGTGTAATCTGTGTGTATGTATACTGTGTGTGTATATTGTGTGTCTGTGTGTATACTGTGTGGCCCCATAATCTATTGCCTGGGGGCCCCATAATCTCCTATTGCCGAGGGGCCCCATAATCTCCTATTGCCTGGGGGCCCCATGAGTTGTCAGTCTGCCCCTGTTGGTGTCACATACACAAAAATTACCGTAATCTGAAATTCTCCTTAATAACAATATTTTGCTGTGAGTACCGATCACTTGATACAAGAGATGGGCTATTGTGATATACTGTTACGCCTTTGCCCGTGCCTGTAGTCTGGCCTAATGCCGCGTACACACGACCGTTTTTCATGAAGAGAAAACTGCAATTTTTTTGATCGGTCGTGAAAACTGGTCGTGTGTATGCTCCATAGCAGTTTTCGCGCCGAGAAAACTGCCCGCAAAAAAATTAGAACCTGCTCTATTTTTTCTCTTCGTTTTTACCATCATTCTTTTTCTCGTCGCGACGTATGCTTTTCCGAGGGGAAAAAAAATGTGCATGCTCAGAAATTAGCAAAAGCGTCCCAAAGGGTGGCGCCATTCAAATGGAACTTCCCCTTTATAGTGCCGTCGTACATGTTGTATGTCACCGCGCTTTGCTAGAGCGTTTTTTTTTCCATGAATGTGTGTATGCAAAGCAGGCTTGAGAGGAATCACGACGAATCACGTCGAGAAAAACATTGTTTTTTTTGCATGACAGGAAGTGTGTATGCGGCATCAGACTTCGATGAGTTGACTATACTGTTTATCTTATTCTGTCTATTGCCACCCTTGGTTCAGTTTGAGGGTCTTGTCAAACTAAAACAAAAATAAATAATTTAATAAAAAAAGGATCCTGTATAGTTAATACCTCCATATGAGACTTAATTGTACAAATGAAAACAGCTTTAAAGGGAAACTCCATTTTTGTAGGAAAAATATATATATAAAAAAAAAAATTATATAGCATATACGATTGCGACACAAGCAGGGGCGGACTGACCATTGAGTCACTCGGGCACTGCCCGAGGGCCCCATGCCACTAGGGGGCCCCATCCGGGTTGCCAGGCTCAGTAAAACCAGGGACAGTATGTAAAAATCTGTGTTTTTTTTAGATCTGTCCCCGATATGTCCGAAAATGACATGCTTTTAATGTGAATATCCCAAGATTTTAGCTGCCCGCCTCTGCACTACCTCCTGGCGTGGTGGCCATCTGTAAGCCAGAGGGGCCCCATACTCTTCTATTGCCCGGGGGCCCCATGAGTTGTCAGTCGGCCCCTGGACACAAGTCATATTGTAATTGAATGTTATTAAAAAATCTACTTTCCTTTTCAATCTGCAGCTCTGTAATTTTCTGGAAAATGTAATGCAATATGGCAACTTGTAGGTGTTCTGTACACAGAGTGTGCCCCCCAGAAACATAATTTCCTAATTGTGTGAGTAAGTGAAAAAGGAGAAAAATTGGGCCAAAAAAATTTGCAATAGTACCCCTCTAAGCCCCTTATACAGGGGTCATATGACCACTTACAAAAACAGGAAACAATGTATTTATAATGTTGTGTATATATATATATATATATATATATATATATATATATATATATATATATATATATATATATATATATGTATATATATATGTGTATATATATATATATATATATATATATATATATATATATATATATATATATATAACACACACACCTGGGTTATTTTACAAGGTAGGGTTTCACATATATTTTAATTCATTTAAAATATCATCAACATTTTATTATTATCAGATTAGCTTTCACTATTTTAAACTGAAAAATAAAAGTCATCCTAAGCATTAAGTACAGCTCAGCAGCAATGCAGCCCTTGCCAGTTGTGTAGAAAAACCCATAGAAAACATTGCAGTTCTCTCTGTGGGGATGTTCCCGAGTGAATGAGAAGACAGAGATGAACTCATTAATTAATCAGCAGGTTGAGAGGCCCCATGCTTTTAGCATATAGTGCTTCCTCTGTGGGCTACAAACTTTATAAAGGTTCTTATTTGTTCATACTGGAATCTGAATTGAAATCATTACAGTAAAATTACAATTATAGCCATAAGCGTAAAAAAATAAAAACAAATATTTAAAATTAATTTCAGGAATAAAAAAAATAATAAAAAAAAATAATTGGAAAGCTAGTTTGCATTTAAAGGCAAAGTTTTATGAAAGACTAAATAAAATACAGAAATATCTATACAAATAAAGATATATGAGAATAAATCCAAATTTGAATAGATCTGTGACTTTGTCCTGAATGTGGATCTCTCCATAGTTTAAAACATCATCTTATATATTTTACAAAAAGGGTATTATATTGTGTTTGTGTGCCTAAAATTCATTAAATGTTTTTTTTTTTCCAGAAAATTTGCATTTGAAAAATCGCTGCGTAAATATTGGGTGACATTACAAATTGCAAACCCCACCATTTTATTCTCTATGATCTCTGCGAAATTATATATATATATATATATATATATATATATATATATATCTATATATATATATATCTATATATATATATATAATCTCAATATATACACTCACTGGCCACTTTATTTTGTACACCTTGCTTGTACCATGTTGGACCCCCTTTTGCCTTCAGAACTGCCTCTTAATTCTTTGTGGCATAGATTCAACAAGGTGTTGGAAACATTCCTCAGAGATTTTGGTCCATATTGACATGAAAGCATCACGTTGTTGCTGCAGATTTGTCGGCTGCACATCCATGATTCAAATCTCCCATTTCACCACATCCCAAAGGTGCTCTATTGGAATGAGATCTGGTGACTGTGGAGGCCATTGGAGTTCAGTGAAATCATTGTCATGTTCAAGAACCCAGTGGTGAGATGATTTGAGCTTTGTGACATGGTGCATTGTCCTGCTGGAAGGAGCCATCAGAAGATGGGGACACTGTAGTCATAAAGGGATGGACATGGTCAGCAACAATACTCCATGCTTTCATGTTGTTTACACCAAATTCTGACTCTACCATCTGAATGTCGCAGCATGAAATTGAGACTCGTCAGTCCAGACCACGTTTTTTCCAATCTTCTATTGTCCAATTTTTGAGCCTGTGCAAATTGTAATGAGTGGTTATTCAAAATACTGTTGTCTATCATCTCCAACCAGTCTGCCCATTCTCTTCTGCCCTCTGACATCAACAGGGCATTTTTGACAACTGTCGCTCACTGGATATTTTCTCTGTTTCGGACCATTCTCTGTAAACCATAGAGAAGGTTGTGTGTGAAAATCCCAGTAGATCAGCAGTTTTTGAAATACTCAGACCAGCCCACCTGGCACCAACAACCATGCTATGTTCAAAGTCACTTAAATCGCCTTTGTTGCTGCCATTTGATTGGCTGTTTAGCAGTTTGTGTTACCAAGCAATTGAACAGGTGTACCTAATAAAGTAGGGTGACCAGACATCCCCGATTTCTGGGGACAGTCCCCGGATTGAGGACACTGTCCCCGGACCAAGTCTGTCCCCAGTTTTGTCTCCAGATTGGAGTTGAACAGGGGCTGGGGCAATTTCAAGGACAGTCAGTGCAGAATTAATAAAAATATTTCTGAATTACACATCCCCACTCCGCCGCTCCTACTAGCTTTGGGGGGTGTATTTTATGGTTGGAGCGGAGTGAATATTTCTTCATTTTCGGATGCCAGCTTGCTTGCATGTTCTTCTGCCTTGGCTCAAGTCCCGGACAGTCACCTGTCTGCTTATCTCCTTGCCTTCCCTAGCAGAGTGATCTTCCCCTACTCCTCACCCAGTAGTAGCTGGGGGGCCCGGAGAGTAAGACTTGACAGGCTGTGAGGCGGGCGACGGGCAGAGAGTTGCTGATTGCGGCCATTACTAGTTAAAAAAAATATGTCCCCGGATTTCATTTTAAAAATCTGGTCACCTTATAATAAAGTGGCCGGTGAGTAAGGATATAAAATGGCATTTTATATCTCCTTTGGGTCTGGCATAGATTTTAAGTGGAACTCCATGGCAAATTTAAAAAAACAATTGGCGTGGGGTCTCCCCCAAAATCCATACCAGACCCTTATCCAATCTCATGTGCCATCAGAGGGGGGTGGGGTCATCCGGTTACGTCAGCGGGTGGCCCCGCCCTTGCCTATATAACAGCTGTCACAGCGAAAAGACAGCAGTCGGCAAAACGCCTCCCATGGAGGCGGAGTATTTTAATTTTTGTCTATTTTTCAAGTCCATTGGCGCTGTGATTAAAGATGGGTGGACATCACAGGAAACTTTATTTTTTTATTTTTTTAATAAAGGAATTGTTAAAAACCATGTATTGTGGTATTTTCGTTTTTTTTACACTATTTATGTTGAATGGGTACCTATATTGCCAGGATCCGGCAATACATCACAGCCGCGAGCAATTGTAAAGTATTTTTTTTTCCTTTAGAAATGTAATTTTGCTGCGGCACAGTAAAAGACATGAGAGAGATGCACTACTTTACAGGCAGAATAAGGGGACCCCCCCACCTGCAGTAACCGGGTCCTCCTCTTCTGCAATTGCCCCCATAGAAAGCCACTTTCCATGGGGGCACCTGTGCATGCTCACTCCCAAGCCGCCCTGCCTGCGACTATTGACGCAGGGTGGGTGGCTCAGTCTCACCCCCTGCTCGCTCAGCACAGAGTTTGATTGACAGCAGCGGGAGCCAATGGCTCCCGCTGCTATCAATCTGCCCAAGGGGGAGTAAGACAGTGGTGAGAGTCGCTGCTCTCGTACACATTGCTGTTTGGGATCAGGCTCAGGTAAGTATAAGGGGGGCTGGGGGTAATTTTGCAGCATCGTGGGTTTTTCACCTTGCATAAAATCGGACGTAGCTGATCAAAAGATCGGGGTAAAGAGCCAATCACGGCAGCTCTTTACCATGTGATCAGCTGTGTTCAATCACAGCTGATCACAGTGTAAACAGGATTTGCCAGTTATCAGCAATCCTGACAGCGTGTGAGGAGAGGAACGCCAAAAACCAGCAAATCCACACAGGAGACATCTGCACTGACAATCGGGGCAATGATCATCTGTGTCCTGATGATCAGTGCAGCCCCAACAGTGTCCACCAGTACTGCCAATCTGTGACCACCACTGCTGCCAATTTGTGCCAATCAGTGCCCATCAGTGATGCCTATCAATGATGACCATCAGTGTCGCCTATGATTGCCTCCTATCAGTGCCACTTATCAGTGCAGCATCATCAGTGCCCATCAGTGCAGCCTTATCAGCCCACATCAGTGAAGGAGACATTTTTTTTATTTACAGAATTATTTAACAGAAACTAAGAAAATCTTTTTTTTTGTTAAAATGTACTGTGTTTTTTTGTTTGTTTTGCAGTGGTGGTTAACCACTTCCCTACCGCCCATAGACTTATGACGTCCACAGATGGGATCTCCCATCCTCGGTGGACGTCATTTGACATCCTGTGTTTCCCGGCCGTCTAGGGGGTGCGCGCGCCCACGGTATCGCGCGGGACCCGGTGCGCATGCCCGGCGGCCGCAATGTCCGCAATCACGGCAGGACTGTGGATCTGTGTGTGTAAACACACAGATCCATGGTCCTGTCAGGTGAGGAAACCGAGGTGTGTTCCCAGTACAGAGGAACACCGGTCTCCTCCCCTTGTGAGTCCCCTCCCCTTCCCTGCCCGTCACATTTACACAGTTATCAGTGCAGTTTTATAGCACTAATCGCTGTATAAATGTGAATGGTCCCAAAAATGTGTCAAAAGTGTCCGATATGTCCGTCGCAATGTCACGGTCACAATAAAAATCGCAGATCGCCACCATTACTAGTAAAAAAAAAAAAAATGCAATAAAACTATCCCCTATTTTTTAGACGCTATAACTTTTGCGCAAACCAATCAATATATGCTTATTGCGATTTTTTTTTCTTTTTACCGAAAATATGTAGAAGAATATGTATTGGCCTAAACTGAGGATTTTTTTTTATTATAGATTTTTGGGGGGATATTTATTACAGCAAAAAGTAAAAAATATAGAATTTTTTTCAAAATTGTCGCTCTATTTTTGTTTATAGGGCAAAAAATTAAAACCACAGAGGTGAACAAATACCACCAAAAGAAAGCTCTATTTGTGGGAAAAAAAGGACGTCCATTTTGTTTGGAAGCCACGTCGCACGACTGCGCAATTGTCAGTTAAAGTGACGCAGTGCCGAATCGCAAAAAGTGCTCTGGTAAGGAAGGGGGTAAATTCTTCTGGGGCTGAAGTGGTTAAACATCACTAAAATAAATCTCTATCTGTCAAAAAAATTATAAAAATGTAGTTTGGGTACAGTTTTGCATGACCGAGCAATTGTCATTCAGAGTTTGACAGTGCTGAAAGCTGAAAATCGGCCTGTGCAGGAAGGGGGTGAAAGTGCCCAGTAGGCAAGTGGTTAAGTACCGTATTTATCGGCGTATACGTGCACTTTTTTCCCCTTAAAATAAGGGAAAAATCATGGGTGTGCGATATACGCGGATCCCCGCTTCCCAGTATATGTCGGTGAACGCCGTCACCGACATATACTGAGCGCAGTACACTTAGGTACACTCGGCCAGGCTCGGCTCCCCTCGCGGTCACGCCCTGTGCGGCACAAGGCGTGACCACGAGGGGAGCCGAGCCTGGCCGAGTGTACCCGAGTGTACTGCGCTTGGTATATGTCGGCGGCAGTGTTCAAACACAGCGTGGGAAGCGGGGATCGACTCAGAAACAGCGCGGGAGAAGCGGGGAGGACACCACCAGGGCCGCAGACGGACAAGGCCGCGATGGACCCCGGGCAAGACACCGACGAGGGACATTCAAACTGTGAGTATTTTCTTTTTTTCCTGAAATTTCCCTTCCAGGTTGGGGGTGCGCGCTATACGCCGCGGCGCGTTATATGAAGATAAATACGGTAATTGTTCACATACTAGCTCAAGCTACCTGACGTTTTGAAAGCCAGGTCTAATCTGGAAATAATTTAGCCACAAAGAAAAACCAGATCAAGTCCAAAAGGGTTTCCATCATAACATTTGTGACCAAATCTAGTTTTATTTATTTGTAGATGTAGATTAATGTCCTTTCCAGTATACAGTTTTCTAGAAATTTCAGAAAAGTATTTCTACTATTGCTTGCCAACCACTTCACAAAGGTCTGTTACATTTTCTAATAATATTGTATTAGGTAGATCTTCTAATTTGTATAAAGCAAGTTCTAAATTCATATGTGGTACTACTGCATGAGGTTTTAATGGACTCCATCTCATCTTTTTTAAACTATGCAAATCATCTAGCATAAAAATAATAGTAAATTAGCTGACTTTGTTTTGAATGAGTTTTAGCCAAAGTTAGATAAATAGTTGTTTTAACCTAAGTGTTACAGACAGGAGAATGTGATGCATAGACCTGATAATCACTGCAGGAAATCCTTCTTTAGAAAGTGCATGTTACATTTCTAAATAGAGGAAACCAAGAAGACCATAGCATTTATCAGGGTTTTAAATGAAAACAACAGCCATTTCTAGAAAAATAATCACTTTATGATAAACAAAGATTTACTATATCAGAAAGTTTTATCATTACAATACTGTAGGTGCGCACTGAAAAGGAATTCAGCTTACATATTATTTGGAACTAAAGCTTTATGTTACAAATGGCCAAACCCAACCTGTAAGTGGAACTATGATTGGGCAGGTGTTGGCGACAATTTGTTCCCTGCCCCACTTCTTTAAACATAAATGTAACTTTTCTGTGACATATCACATTGACATTCTAGTAGAATCTTCAGTGTGGAATGCTGCATGCAAGGTTAGATTTTCTGTAGCCGTCATTTCAGCACAAAGTTCAGGTACCCATCTTTTAGCCATCTTCCCTCTACTCCTGCATCCCTTTCCATGGGAGCACACAGAATTGGGACCAATTGCCCACGTGTACTAAATCCACAGCATTTAGCTTCCATCACGAAGGCCCCGTACACACGGTCGGACACAACCGATGAGAATGGACCGAACGGTCCAAACCGACCGTGTATAGCCCATCGGTCTGTTTTCCTTCGGTCCAAAATTTTAAAACATGCTTCAAAACCGAACCGATGGACCGCTGCCCGATCGGTCCAAACAGATGGTTAGTACAGAAAAGCATCGGTTCAAAACCCGCGCATGCTCAGAATCAAGTCGACGAATGCTTGGAAGCATTGAACTTCGTTTTATTCAGCACGTTGTGTGTTTGACGTCACCGCGTTCTGACCCGATTGGTTTTTGGAACGATGGTGTGTACGCACATCCGACCATCAGGCCACTTCAGCGGCGAACCGATGAAAACAGTCCATCGGACCATTTTCATCGGTTTGGAACGACCGTGTGTACGGGGCCCAAGTCACAGTCAAGGCACTCTTATTAGTTTACCATTCTCTTTCCCATGTCTCCTCCATAGCTCTGCCCAGCCGAACTTGCTTTCAGATGATACATTTACTCCCAGGCTTCACCACTGCTTATACTGTATAGAGGACCCTGTCCAGGCCTCCAATGCAGTATGCACCCCACTACAGGACCTGCAGAAGAAGGTCAGGGGAGACAGGGTGACTACAGCAATTCTTCCCATGTTCTGTACCAAATCACCTAGGGCTTCAGCCCTGCAATGGGCCTTTTAAATCAGCGACACCGAAGACTACATCTTAGCAGCTCTGGGGTATCTCTCTCCATGCCCTGTCAATATTGGACTAAGGAGGAACTTTTCTAAAAGGGGAGCTAACACCTAAGTACAACTTTAATGTCCTCATCCTGCAGATCCATTTCCTTGCCTTTTCCTGTTCTCCATTTATCACTTATACCCTTCATTAAACCCAGACACACCTTTAAGCATCTGAACTCACTTGGAAACTACCTAAAGGCTCAATAGCCTCATTGTCAAGTACTGAGTCAATGAATGCTAACCTTTTACTTCACTTTGATGTAGGTATGTACACTGCGTTATGTAGAGGAACCCACTAGATGTGACCCAATGAATATATGATGACTTGAGTTCTCCCTTACTTGTACAGAGGCTGATGGCACACCAAAGCACTAGCTTTGACTAAGCACTGAAGCTACAGTGCGAAACGTTAGCTTTTGTTCCAATTTTTTTGCTGTGGCATATTCATTTTGTGATTGATTTGAATTAAAATAACATTTTTGGAGTGCGGTCTAGGAGAATTTATTTTTATGATTTATTGCTAGAACTTGAACAACGGGAGAGGGTGCAGGGTATGGGATACAGGGCCGATCCTAGGCAGGGTGCACAGGGTGCATTGCACCCAGGCGCCTGCAGAGGTGGGGGTGCCGAACATCTAACAGACCCTCTAACAGAAGCCCTCTCTGTGTCCATCACAGAGGCCCTTCTCCAGGTCCCAATAAAGTACTTTGCTTCTCTTCCTGTATTTTGTTTATTGTTAAGGGATCATGTAAGGATCCCAGGTTAATGAAGACTTTGGGGGAGAGCATCTCTGTGGTTGAGTCATTGCAATAGAAACATTTGTAAAGGGGAGGTGTTAGTAAAATGATGATGCCCATGTGGGGGCAGCAGAAATATTTCTGCACCCAGGCGCCTGTAACCCTAGGATCGGCCCTGTTGGGATACTCCAGACTGCAAAATTCAATAAGAGGACTCTTCTGTGCTACACTCCCTAGAGATAGATTCTTGCTAAACTTCAGCATACAGCTCCCCACAAGAGAAGAACTACTTGGCTCAGATCTCCAAATAGTACAGTCATCATGGTCTTGTAGAACAGTCAGTACTCAAATGGCCAGGGAGCAGCTGTACCTATTCAGCTTCATCTAGATCAGTGGTTCTCAACCTGGGGGTCGGGACCCCCTCGGGGGTCAAATGATGATTTGCCAGGGGTCACCAAATCCTGGGCTGTTTCTGAATCCCGCATCGCTCTCCCAGCCTTCTTGCGGATGCTCAGCAGGGTTGTCTCTGGAGCCAGTGGCCACCCAGCTGGGCTGTTCTGGAGCACACGGCTGCCCACTCAGCCTCTTCGCAGCCGCCCATTCAGTTCATGGCATGGGTTGGGGGGCAGAAACTAGAGGTCCGCTGACTGGTGAGGATTGTGAGATGGGAGGGGCTGGAGGAGACCCTATCTCCTGATTTCAGCATAGGTGTCACTGCTACGGGACACCACAAAGTCAGAGACACACTGGGTAACACTACCTATGATTATAGTTGCCATTAAAAGTCCCCACTACAGTTCTCAGATCAGCAGATGACCTTGATCAAGAGCACCTAAGTTGGCTGATCAGAACTCCCCCCAGCATTGCCACTCATCCCATTCCCCCTCCACCAAGGAGTAAGAGAAGGAATTAAAATAGAGAATACATGGAAGGGAGAGGAAAAGAGGGGGAGGAAGAAAGAAAAAGGGAGAGAAAGAATAAGAGAAAAAAATAAGAAAGACGGCTAGAGAGAGGAATGGGGGGAAAAAACAAGAAATTAGGATAGCGAGAGATAAAAGGGAAAAAGAGGAGAACAAAGAGAAAGAGTGGTGCATCCTAAAATGTACCATATGAGGTTTTAATAATGTACAAGTGGTGGGGACTCAGGGAGCGCTAAATTTCCATGGGTTAGGTTGCCCAAATTACTTGTCTTGCCTTGGGTGCTGACAACCCACGCTACGAAAATAATTTTACTTTTAGGGGTCCCCACAACTTGGGAAATTTTATCAAAGGGTCACGGCACTAAAAGGTTGAGAACCACTGATCTAGATGCCTTCACGTGAGGCTTTGCAGACTGAATTCGACAGGTGATGTTTTGAGGTGTCGAGCATAACATTGGAAAATACCCCCTCTCCAGCTCTGCCACAGCTGGAACCTTGATGAGCAGCAACTTATCTTAGTAGAGCTCTTCTGCCCTCAATAAAGGAGCTCAATAAATATTCAGACTATCTAATTAACTCTCCCCACCCTATGTTCTGGCAACATGCAGAAATCAGTACGGAGTAATCAAATCTACAGCCTGTGAACTCTAGCACAGTCTAAAGCAATTTAAAGCCAATTCAGTGGTTAAATTGAGACAAAAAAAAAAAAGTAGCACTACCCCCACAGGAGCCACTGATGAATGAAGGTATCTCCACCCTGCACAGCCAGCCACATTACATTTTCCACCACACGCTGGAGTCAAGAATCAGTCTTTGCAGCTTTGTTTTTGCATTTTATTATAGGTATTGAACTTGTTGAGGGTATTATGGGATGCCCGCTTAATTTAAGATGGTATCACTCATCTTCAATGACACAACTATATACAGCTTGTATATGCACTTCTACTTTTACCTCCAGCGGAACCTTGCTTGTAGAACAACAACTCCCACGACCAGCTGGCACTGTATAAATGGCCTGAAAATAGTACAATCAGACCAGTAGCAAGGACCATGGGCCAATGCTGGAGCTAGTAATCTCCTAGAGACAGAGGGCCTACTGGGAGCTGACCCACTATTCTGGCACAGTGGGGGGCGATTTCCGTATTTATCTGCGTATAACATGCACAGGCCTATAACACGCACCCTGTCTTTAAGAGGCAAGTTTCAGGAAAAAAACTTTCCACAGCCCCCTGCGTATAACACGCAGGCACAGTTTACCCTCTATTTTCAGGGTAAAAAAGTGAGTGTTATACGCCAATAAATACAGTAACTAAAGGTTAATCGACTGTGCACTGTGCAAATGCAGTTGCTCCAGAGTTTAGTAAATAATGGGGAGCTCTGCTGACTTCCATCATCAAATCATAAGCAAGCAAAAATGCTGTTTTTTTTTTTTTTGAATGAGATTGAGTATTCTTTGTAAGTTGAAGTTTTAACAGATTTGCTAAGCTCTGGAGCACCTGCACTTGCAAAGTGCACAGTATATTTGCCTTTAATAAATCTACCCTAATGTAGCACCCTGGTTGTTGGTAGGGTTGCTAACAGATTTAGTTTGCTAGGTGGTAACTAGCCTGGCTAATTGTTAGGGGGGTCCGCTGACTTTTCTCTAACTCTGGATTTGATGCACCTCTCTCTTCTGTCACTAGGTGGCATTGTTGCCTGTGTCATTAGAATGACAAAGGCATAGTGAATTCAGACTAGGAGTGGATGGGTTGTCTCAGACAATTGGCAGGGCCTTCTTTGGCCCCTTGGCCTGCTGGGAGAGCCTATTTATTCAGGAGGAGTCAGGTGGAGTCAGGTGATCAGGTTTCTGTGCCAGCAGGACAGCTGTCTGGGTGGACGTGTGTTACAAGGCTCAGGTGGCTAGGCCAGAAGCCAGAGGCCTATCCCAGGAGCACCTGGCTGCTAGTCTGTCTAAGGCCTATCCAGGTTTCAGAGAAGCAGAGCAGGGTTGGGACTTCAGGCCTATAGCCCAACCAAGTTGCAGAGGTTCCGCCAGATGGGGAACTGAATTGTTGCCATAAGGAACGACCACTTCTGTCGCCAGGGACAAGTGAGGATCAAGGCCAGAGGTAAAGGGAAAGCAAGCGTACATACTCACCAGCACACCATGGATCGAAAACTTCCATCCAAAAGTTTTAATGAAAGAGACCACATCACAAAGGAAAGTGTACTTTCCTTTGTGATGTGATCTCTTTCATTAAAACTTTTGGACGGAAGTTGTCGATCCATGGTGTGCTGGCGAGTATGTACGCTTATTTGATGTTTCCAGGACCCAACTGGTAATCGCTACAGCACCCATTATATTATGAGTCATATTTACCAGGAACGTGTGCAATAGGAATATTGTTGAGACTGTAAAGGGGAAGCAGTAGCCACCAAGGGACAACCACCCCTGTTATCAGAGGCCAGTGTATAGAAGTCTGAAGTACGGGGGCAGCCGGGGACAGTGAAGAAGTGGGAAAGCTTCAGCAGAGTGTCCAGCCAGGGACCAAGGCGGGTTAGCAAGGGTTAAGCTTGAGGAGTATTCAGCGGGTTAGCTGTGGAAGAGCTCAGGGGATCCAGTGATGACTGGGATTTTGAAGTCTAGTGAGAGACCAGAAACTCAGTGAAGATCTACAGTGGGATACTGTGAGATGTGAGAGAAGATCTGTAATGGGTTACTGTGAGTTACGTGTATAGATCTTTATTGACTGTTGAAAGTTCAGTTGCCATAGGAGACAGCAGTTCTACAAATACAGTTGCTACATCCAGCTTAAAGGCCCTTCACCTGTATAGCTGTCTGACTATTATGTTTGCCTCTGAGTATGCTCTTGCATCTGCCTAAGGGTGTCCTGGCCCTAACCCTCTCTCCACCAGTTCTATTTAAGAGAAAATACATCTCTTTTTCTTGCATTCAAAAAGTTACTGGCGCCCATGTTTCCAACTAGCATTACACCAACCATGCGAACTGTGCAAAGTTTGTATGGCTGGACATTTGCTAAACCCAGTGAGAATTCTGAAAACCCCAAACATGGCACCTGAACTCCAACGAAGTCAATAGAGCTTAAACTTTTTTTTTTTTTTTCCTGGCCTTTTCCAAGGTCAGTTTGCAAGCTTCTGTTTAACAAAGGGGCATGGGTAGCTGGGCACTGTCTTGGGGAACATGAGTTTTCCTTTAGGGCACACTCGTTACCCCCCTCCTCACCAGTCCACTCAGACTGCATATCCGGATAAGAGTCTGGTATGAATTTTAAGGGGGAGCCTATGCAAGAAAAAAGACAGATAGATACATTAGATTGAACAGGCATACATATCTTCCCCTAACAAACATACTGAGGCTGAATGTCTGGAAGCACAAGATACTTTGAAGTATTTATCCAGCTGTAAAGCAGACAATAAGAAATGTATTTTTTGTATGGGTGGCCTTTTGGCTATTATTGTGAAATTGCAACAAACCGCAAAGTTTATTGGGGTCTTAATATCAGTCCTTAAAGCGGGGGTTCTTTTTTTTTTGTTATATGCATCTGCCGCTCATCCCATATTTAAGTGTGTACTCACGTGTCTTTATTTCGTAGGCCACCGCAATGTCTTTCAGCCACAAAAGATAACTTATAAAAATAGTTCCTGGAGGCTTCCATCTTGCTTGTGGGCACTCTGAAGTCCACAAGCAAAACCTTTCCGGGATGCCGTGGCACGATCTACCTAGTTGCCAGCAAATAAAATGGCGGAACCGCCCTCATCACGTGACCTGCTTCACGGGTCACGTGAAGAGGGAAATCCCGCGATATCGAGAGAATCTGCCTAATGACTCCTCTCCTGGGAAGCATGACGCTGTGCTCCCAGGAGACTTTGCGATGGAGTCCCAGAAAACGACACGCCCACTCCCGTGGGAAGGATACCCGGAAGTGTCTGTTATTCCAAGGTGAATAAAGGTACTGTGATTGTTTAAAAAAAATTAACAGCGGACTATAAATGTGTTCAATGTGACGGTCTTAATTAGATAAAGTGTCTCTTGAGGGTGAACCTCCGCTTTAAGGAGTTGTGGTTTTAAAATAACTACCCCAATTATATCATACTATACAAGTCTAGGATGCCCAGGCCATTATCTTAACTATGGAATTTTGTAAAATGTAAAAACCTACAGGAATTTTTTTACCCATGGAACTTTGATATGTTGTGCCAAATAAAGTTAGTAAAAATATTCTTAAAAAATACAAAATGTATTCAATATTAGAATTAAAAACAGACATACTAGACATTACATATGTCATAGTGAAACAGACAAATTATACAGTGCCTTGAAAAAGTATTCATACCCCTTGAAATTTTCCAAATTTTGTCATGTTACAACCAAAAGCATAAATGTATTTTAATGGGATTTTATGTGATAGACCAAAACAAAGTAGCACATAATTGTGAAGTGGAAGGAAAATTATAAATGGTTTTAATTTTTTTTTTTTACAAATAAATATGTGAAAAGTGTGATGTGCATTTGTATTCAGCCCCCTTTACTCTGATACCCCTAACTAACATCTAGTGAAACCAGTTGACTTCAGAAGTCACCTAATTAGTAAATAGAGTCCACCTGTGTGTAATTTAATCTCAGTATAAATACAGTTGTTCTGTGAAACCCGCAGAGGTTTGTTAGAGAACCTTGGTGAACAAACAGCATCATTAAGGCCAAGAAACACACCAGACGGGGCAGGGAACAAGTTGTGGAGAAGTTTAAAGCAGGGCTAGGTTATAAAACATATCCAAAACATCTGAACATTGGGGGAAGCAGGGTTTGAGAGATTTCATCCAGGATTTCCACTGTACAAATCATTTGCAGACATGTGCAGACTACAGATTTATATGAAGCTCTAGAGGCCAATGTAGCAAGGTCTTTTACTTCTTTTGGTCTAATGAGGACCTCCAAGGTCAAAGATAGCTGACATCCTTCTATATGTGGTGGGTTGTGAGGCATAGTGGGTCCAAAGATGGTGAAAGTCAATGGGCGCCAGAAACGTCTTGGATTAAAAAATATTTATTTTGACAGTCCTTTTTATATATTTTGGAGGAAAGAGGGTTAGGGCCAGGACACCCTTAGATAGTTGTAAACTTGATTGGCAGACACAGAGTATTCAATAGGAAGAAAGCCGTACAGAGAGAGGCTCCAGCAAAGCACAACTTCTGCACATGCAGGATTTCTGTCTACTATGGTAACAGTCTTTTAACAGTTAACTAACTCAACTTATCAGTTCTTTCAGCTCCACTACAACTGCTCCTTGTAGTTCTTCAATACAGAGCTCCTGGTCTCTCAATAGATATACTGATTCACTGACAATGAATCCCTTGAGCTCCTCCAAGGTTTGCGGTGGTAACCTACGCAAGTGTCACCTCCGCTTCTCTGCTAAGTCCCTAGCTTGGCACTCCCGATACTTTTCAAGCTTCACCCCTGCTGACCGGCTCAGTCCCTGGCTTGACACACAAGGCTGCTCTGCAAGTGTCACCTCCGCTGGTTGGGTCCCTAACTTGATCACCGCCTGAAGTTACACCGTGCCCTTCGGTGAGAATATGATTCCGGTACTTGCTTCAGTAACTCACTGTGGTCCCTGGTAAAGGCGAGTGGTCCCTTTGTGGCGATAGCTTCTCTTCTACCTCCGACCACTGACAGGTTCTCCGGCCGGCAGAACCGTCACTTTTGGTTGGACTGCAAGCCGCAGTCCCAACCCTGCACTGCCCTCTTACTTCTGGATAGGCCTTTACACAGCCTGGCAGCCAGATGCCCCCAGGATAGGCCTAATTTCTGGCCTAGCAGCCTGGTGCAGATGACACATGTCCACCTAGACGGCAGTCCGGGTGGCACAGAACACAGATCACCTGACCTCACCCGAATATATAGGTTCTCCCAGCAGGCCTTTGGTTTAAAGAAAACCCCTACTCATTGGCTGGGACACCCACATACCCATAACCTGACCTTGGGTTGCCCTTCTTGTATCTAGTACCACCAAGTACCCGGCCACCTAGTAATAGAAGAGAAAAGTGCAACAAGGACAAGCTTAGGAAGAAATCAATAGATCCCTATCAATTGACCAAGATAACTACTCTTGGCAAGTAAATTTGTGAGGAGCGCCCTGACTAAACTTCAGGGAATTACACTAATATGCCAGCTTTGTCTCATAAAATCCTGTCTATGTATACCTTGATGCACATGATATAGTGAAAACTTGTTAATGGCAGAGAGTTATGCTATACATCACTGTTTGGAATATTCCACATTTTATGGAACTCGATAAGTTAAAGCTAATATAGAGATTGGTGGTCCAAATTTCAGGTTCAGGAAATACATAAATTATTGGGAAAACAGAGAGCTGTAAACATTCAGATCATTACAACAACAGTTTTAAATACCCAAAACGACGTAGTTTCTGTTTATACAGGTTCTTCAAGCTTTTCAGGTGCTGGAAAAAGAGCAGACTGGGGGACTTAGCCCAGCACCAATATTTAATTATGTTAGTCAAATGATCAAAGGTTTTATCTTGAACTATATAGAATGATTCTAGCTGGGAAAGGGATAGAGGAGTATACAGTATTTGGAATGATGTCCTGGCCATTAATTGTCCACAAGGCCCTTTTAAACATGTCTTAACTCTACATTGTAATGATATCTCATTATACCAGGGGTCAAGTCCTGGGGAAAAAAGTGTGGGAATTCCCACCCAAGATCCACTCCCCCACCAAAAAAAATAAATAAATGATACGCTCATATGCATAATTACTAAACCGTATGTTTTTTTTTTTCCGATCCACTGTACCTTAGTAATCCTTTATGTTACTGGCCGCTTCCTGTATATGGATTCATGGGGTAGTGTGCGGGTATTCTGTCACTTCCTGTATATGGATTCATGGGGTAGTGTGCGGGTATTCCGTCACTTCCTGTATATGGATTCATGGGGTAGTGTGCGGGTATTCCGTCACTTCCTCGATGCCGCAATGTCTCCTGGGAGCTTTTGTCATTGTTCCCAGGAGACATTGCCGAGGTCTGCCGCGAGTTATCACGGGAAGCAAGTTCTTTCTAAATACTGCGATAACTCGCGGCAGACCTCCGCAATGTCTCCTGGGAACAATGACAAAAGCTCCCAGGAGACATTGCGGCATCGAGGAAGTGACGGAATATCCGCACACTACCCGATAAATCCATATACAGGAAGCGGCCAGTAACATAAAGGATTACTAAGGTTCGCATGCCCCTGACAGTGACTCGAGCTGGGCATCGGCGCTTAGTGAAGGATTGGCTCGGTCGGCTCGGCTGCTCTTGTCCTGCAAAGGGAACTGTGTTCCTGCTGTGAAAAAAGTGCAGGAACTCCGTTCCCACGCGTTCCCGCAGGACTTGAGCCCTGCATTATACACATACCTGTACAAATGATTTAGAAGGTATTAAACAATGAAAGAGTACTTTATACACCTACAGTAAGTGAACTCCAGGGGCATGAGACAGAATCAAAAAGACATTGGGCCGGATTCAGAAAGAGATACGACGGCGTATCTCCTGATAAGTATGGCCATCGTTCCCGCGCCGAGTTTTGAATTTTTTACGTTGTTTGCGTAAGTCGTTCGGAAATACGGCCGGACGTAATTTACATTAACGTCGAAACCAATGACGTCCTTGCGACGTCATTTGGAGCAATGCACGCTGGAAAATTTTTCGGACGGCGCATGCGCTGTTCGATCGGCGCAGGGACGCGCCTGATTTAAATTTTAGACGCCCCCTAACCGCGGAATTTGAATTCCGCCGGGGGATTTACGATACGCCGCCGCAACTTTAGAGGCAAGTGCTTTCTGAATAAAGCACTTGCCTCAAAAACTTGCGGCGGCGTAACGTAAATCAGATCTAAAGATCCGCTGACCTATCTGAATCTGGCCCATTATGCCTCTCTGTCTCAGTTCCCATATTTCTAGTCTTCACTAACCACCTATAATTACTTGTTACCCTTGTTGATAAATGTTGTATGAGGTCCTTTGTTTTTCCTGTCTTATACACAGTGGTTTACCATGATGCCAAATGGATCCTCACACATGGGCTACATGCTCCAGCATACTGAAATATATTTTTTCCCCTTTTTTTTTTTTTTTAGTACCAGCATACTGAAAAATCTTCATTTTGGCATCTTGCTATTAACCTCTTAATTACCCAGTTAATTGCTTTCATTTACTACTAGGGATGAGCTCCGGCGTGTTCGCACACTCCATGTGCAGAGCCTGCCAGGAAGTTGGCAAGGCGCTGCGCTAATCACAGGCAGTGAGACATTTCCCGATCTCTGCAGCCGAGCATCGGGAATCTGTCTCCCTGCTTGTGATTAGCGCAGCACCGTGCCGACTTCCTGGCGGGCTCTGCACATGGTGTGTGCGAACATTCCGGAGCTCATCCCTACAATTTACCATGCAAATTGATTTTGGGGTGGAGCTTATATGAGTATAAATGTATTGCCATTTTTATTTTTAACATGCTACGACTAAGGCTGCTGCCAAAACGCTTCAGCTTTTTTGCTTGTCACTTCATGTAACAAACCATTAAAATCTATCTATGGACTACAGAGTTGCCGGCTCAATCCTTTTACTTGTTAGAAGCAAAAAGTAACTGACAATATTTTCCTGCACATAGTGTAATTCTAAGTTAAAAAAATCTGTAGTCAGAGGTGGATATTATTTTAGTACCTTGCTACCATCTAGGACTGTGGTTGCTTTCAGAACACTGTGAGAAACAGATAAAACAGAGGGTGCGCTGGCCTAGTGCATTATCCAACAATTTAATTAAAAATAAAATGTAAACTGCAACTACTTACAAACATAGGTAGTGAATGCGCTCATCCGGGCCACTACATGTGGCTACAATCTCCTGGCTTGCCAAAGCTTTGAGCTCAAGGAGGACCTCACCAGGTTGCCTGCTGGCTGACGTGTTTCAAAGGTATGTCCTTCTTCATCAGGGTTTCCAAAGTGGACATTGGTTCTGGTGACCCTGGTTGCACACTGGGATTTCTCCACTTCGTAGGGATCTACTCTCACTTCCTGTTTTGGATAGGGGTCAGAAAGTGAGGGGAAATCTCCCCTATGAGATATAGATAGGATAAAACCCAGCAGGGGTTATAACCCCCTTACTGTATACAACATGAAAAACAAGGTTCTGCCTTTATTTACACTTTAAGCCAACATGTTTCATCTATAGATGTGTGGCTATAAAGTCAACAGTGTCTGGCTGAAATATGTTAATGTAATGATAGCCAGTCCATGACATCTTTCAGTTGTCTCTGTGGATTGGTGGCCTTCTGTCTGCAAGTGCTTCACTTCCATTTTTGAGCCACCTTATTTGCATGTGTAAAGTAAAATCTGTAACATTATGTATGTTTTTTTCTGGCTGCTTGAATTCTTTACCATTATCTTGTATATTGGAATGAACTTTGATACAAGGCTTCTGAATATAGTGGCTTACAGAGTCGTTATTTTATGGAACAGTGCAATAATACTGTGATAGAAATCTCGCCGTGATGGCTGTCTCTTACATGTGATAAAAGGCTAGCGCAGAACTATCAGCTCATTGCCTTATCAATTTATGGAGTGCACATTGATCTTTACTGGGAACTGTGCTATACAGTAGGCTATCATGTTGTGCTGTATATAATTACACTGGTCTGGACTAACTTTTCATTACAATTATTATTAAAGAAGCACTACTTAGTACTTAGTGATTGTTTTTTTTATTAAATCTTGTTTCTCATATGATCATGTTATCCTAATTTTGTTATATGGGTGCAGCACTCCCTGCTTATTGCATTTTTATTTGCAGTCTTCATAATGGACCATGATTAGATGTTTTATTTCTTAAGCTTCGTACACACAATCAGATTTTCCGACAACAAATGTATGATGGCAGGGTTTTGTCAGAAAATCCAACCGTTTGTATGCTCCATCGGACAATTGTTGTTGAAATTTCCGACAACAGATGTTTTATAGCAGGCTTTCAAATTTTCCGACAACAAATGTGTCTTTTCGGATTATCCAATCGTGTGTACACAAGTCCCTCATAAAAAAAATCAAAAAGTACAAACACGCATGCTCCGAAGCAATGCTAACCATAAGACAACATTAGCAAAACTTGCCCAAAGAGTGGCGCTAAAGAGCTGAAAAAACAGGTAGTTTCATGTATGTTGGCTGTATGAATATCACGTCCAACGCCCTTCGCACAAAATTCCTCGGATTTGTCCGATGGAAATCCGATCGTGTGTACAAGGCTTTGGAATGTTTGATAGGAATACAGGTCCTGATTTATATCACTGTCCTTAATATTGACCTATCAATTAGGCAAAAGGTAACAGCTGCCATTAGGTCCTCCTTCCATCATCTTAGCAACATTAGAAGAACCAAACACTTGATTCCAACAGAGGCTGTGGCATTAATCCATGTTTTACAACATCCAAATTGGATTGCTGCAGGGTCCTCACTGGGAAAGAACTACATTGTCTGCAGCTAGTACAGAATGCATCAGTCAGGATATTTACCCACATCACCCAATTCTTCACTCCCTACACTGGCTTCCAAGATATCCTTTTAGGATTGGCCTAATGACTTTTAAAGCCCCAAATAACTTGGGTCCTGCCTATCTGACAGGTTACCCACACTTCATACGCTCCTCAGAGAAAGGAAAATGACTTATTACCAGAGTCATCTTAAAGCGGGGGTTCACCCTATATAATATTTTTTTTTCCCTCTAGCATTAAATTCGGCATAGTAGCGCGAGCTACAGTATGCCTGTCTGTATTTTTTTATCCCCGTACTCACTGTGCTATTGTACATTGAAGATTCCGGGGAATGGGCGTTCCTATGGAGAGAGAAGGTGATTGACGGCCGGCCCTGTCACGTCACGCTTCTCCGGAAATAGCCGAAATAGGCTTGGCTCTTCACGGCGCCTGCGCATAGCCTGTGCGCAGGCGCCGTGAAGAGCCGAGACCTACTCCGGCTGTCTTCGGGGAGCGTGACGTGCCAGAGCCGGCCGTCAATCATCCTCCCTCTCCATAGGAACGCCCATTCCCCGCGGCAGACGGAATCTTCAATGTACAATAGCACTGTGAGTACGGGGATAAAAAAATACAGACAGGCATACTGTAGCTCGCGCTACTATGCCGAATTTAATGCTATACTGTTGTTAAGGAGGGTGAACCACCGCTTTAAATAACTTTTGTATCTTGTGCATTTTGTCATGCAGCACCCACAATATGCATCTCACTCCCACCCATTGTCAGGAAAGCACCCTATTTGGGTGTTTTTCAAATGTAGATTCAAGACACATCTATAATTATCCTTTTTTTTTATGTGTGGTCTAATGCAGCCAATTAGATTCAAGCTTTCCATTTTCCATTGGCACCCAGGGTGCAAAACATTTATTTGTTTATATTCCGTGTAAGGTTATACGTGGCCAGATAGTAATTTGATCATTTGAGCAATTTAAGACCAGTCCTCGTGATTATAGGGTTGTGTAGACATAATCTAATGGCAACTACTCAAATTTTCTAAGCAATGGATATGCCCATTTTTAAAAAAATTGATATCATAAATCAAATTCCCTAGATCAGCCTCAATGATCAGTCTCCTGTTAAAAAGTATACGGTAAGTACCCACTGAGGGTAATGGCTGAGGGTAATGGCTGGACCATACCATGCTACATAGGTGTGCATTAGGGTGTGCACCCCAAAGCTCAAACACACATTACCGATAACTTACAATGTTCATTCAGAAAGGAAGGGGCCGGTGAATTAAATATTTACTGACCCCTTCTCCCACACATCCTAAAACATCTCCACAGTAACAGCTGGCGGGAAAGGAGAGGAGGGAAGCCGGAGGCGCTGTGGGAGGAAAGGGGGGCAGTAGGGGGAATCTGTGCTGCACAGGGTGATTAAGGTGTGCTTGGGCACACCTGGCACACTCTGTGTGCACACCTATGCCATGCTACCTTGTATATGTGCATGGGATGGCCATTATTTTCTGACCTGATGTCTGGTATGTGGTTTATGAGGTAGGCAGGGAGAGGGCAAGAGGATTCCTTTTACAATTTCCCTTTTGATTTAATGTTGAGAAGTCCATGTGAATAGATGCTGATTCTTCATTTTTCTGTATTGAAACAGTAAAGCCGCGTACACACGATCGGTCAAACCGATGAGAACGGTCTGATGGACCGTTTTCATCGGACCAAACCGATCGTGTGTGGGCCCCATCATTTATCCATAGGTTAAAAAAAAGCAATCTTGTTTTAAATTTACCCGATGGATACCTAAACGATAGAAAAAAAAAACTATCGTTAGTAGGCACAACCATCGGTTAAAAATCCACACATGCTCAGGATCAAGTCGACGCATGCTTGGAAGCATTGAACTTCGTTTTTTTCAGCACGTCGTTGTGTTTTACGTCACCGCGTTCTGACACGATCGTTTATTTAACCGATGGTGTGTAGGCACATCAGACCATCAGTCAGCTTCATCGGTTAACCGATGAAACGGTCCTTCAGTCCGTTCTCATCGGTTATGACCGATCGTGTGTACGCGGCCTTAGAAACTTCTTACTATGCATGTATCACATCTACACATTCCAGGATACTTCTGGCTGACCATGTGTAAAGGAAAAATTATAATTTTAAACTTTTTTTTAACAGCCAGACCATTATTCTCTCTGCTGGGTGTGAGTGTACGTAAGGGGAGTACGCAGTACTACTTGACTGAAACAATTATGTATGTTTATGTCACAATTGTTGCACTAAAGTGTCACTATGTCATGTTCCTGGCAAGTTTATACTGGAATGATGGTTGAGATGACCCAATAAATGCTCTGGCGAGATAAGCAATCTCTTTTGTCAGCCATTCAGGTGTGATTCCACTAAGTAGGGAGTGACACAAGGGTTATTACTCCAGGGAATTGTTATCTTGGAGGTAGAGCTGGTTCATGCTAGGGGATAGACTGGGTGGGAGGGGTCAGAGTGTTTGACAATTCTTGCTGTGCTTGCATCCTGACTTACTTCATCAATACTGCATGCAGCTGTAGGGAGCTGGCTGTGTTCTCTGCTGCAAACCCAGGACTAGCAATTCTCTCTCCAAATATACCTACCCCCTCCTCCTCTCTTCATCACAGTCTTAAATACTGAGTGGAATACAATGCAAAGAATTTGCAGTCTTGCCAATGTCAGTTTCTGCATGCTCTGAATAAGCCAAGAGGAGCTCTAAACAACTCAGACATGTTCCCTCTTCTAAGGTAAGTCAATTCTGTTTTTACCATCACTACTACAACAACATAATGTCAATAAACTTAGTAACTAGATCCAGAATGAAGGAAGCCTGCACACTGAAGACAGCTTTACTGTGCATTGCAGATTGGGATATGTCAGAATGCAGGTGCAGGCATCATGCCTAATGGTATAGGTATGTGCACCCTGTACTTTGCCGGATGCTATATTCAGGAAATGATCCAAAACATGGCATTGAATTCCAGTTAACACATTACTATTCTCTTTGAGAAAATACTCTGCTGGGCTGGAAGCATGCAGGGGCATCTGTCAGATCCCTTCTGTTAAAAAAGCAGCAATTGGTGCAGTTGGTATGGCTGAGCACATTGACCATTTAGCATCTGCACCAAGAAACTTACTTGGTCACACTAAGGCAATTAAATGCATAACTTGTACAACACCATTAACTGATGTCTACAGGGCCGGATTAACAATGGGGCTGATGGAGCTGCAGCTCCAGGCCCCTTTCTCAAGATAGGCCCATTTGCCCAACATACATTTTTTTTTTTTTTTAAGATTTTTTTTTTTCTAAGATCGAATTTGGGGGGTTGTAGCTCGATGACCAGAGGTCACAGAAACCCCACATTTGGGGGTAGGCATGGGAAGAGCTACCCCACAACTGGTTAAAATATGGGACGGCTATCATTTATGGTTCCGGAGATACGGGCCTGCTTGCACAGCCTGTCAGAAGCTACATTCAGAGCGGCCAATATAAATACAAGCTGACACACTACAGCAGACTGATAGGATCACAGGGCTTATAATAATTATTTGTATATTACTCATGGTAATTAACCCCTTGCCACCCAGGCCAATTCTGACACTTCTCTACTACATGTAAAAATCATCATTTGTTTTTTGCTAGAAAATTACTCTATGGTGGTCTTTGCACTTTTTATGTTGCACGGTGTAGAGCTGCACAATTCTGGCTAAAATGAGAATTGCAATTTTTTTGCTTAGAAGATAGATCACGATTCTCTCACGATTGTTGCGGCGTAACATCATCTTTCACATAAAAAAAAAAAAAAAAAAAATGGGCTAACTTCACTGCTTTGTTTTTATGGTTTTTATTATTCATTGAAGTGGGAAAATGCAGTGTGACATAACATATTGCAGCAATAGCCATTGTATTCCCTAGAGTCTCTGCTAAAATATATATAATGTTTGGCGGTTCCAAGTAATTTTCTGGCAAATAATATTGCTTTCTAACTTAAGAAACAAGTGTTGGACTTTAAGTGGTTAAATTTAGTTACAATGTTAGTTAGTTACAATGTTTCATTTTGTTTACAAACTTCGCAGACTGCCCAGATTTGTTCTTTACACACAGAAGTTTATCCCTTTGATCTAAGAAGGAAGTGTTAGTTACAATGTTTCCTGTTAAAAACTTGGCAGACTGCCCAGATATTTTCTTTTGACAGCTGAAAGTCTCTCCACTTGTTATATGAAAGAATCAGCAAACTCTGCATTGAAGATCGTCAGGGGGGTTGAATCGACATCACGATTTTTTTAACGATTAATTGTGCAGCTCTAGCACGGTATTTGCGCAGCAATTTTTCAAACATGTTTTTTTTGGAAAAAAATGTTTCATTCATTAAAAAAACAGTTAGTTAGTTAAGTTAGCACAATTTTTTTTGGTATCCTAAGCGATGCTTTACATTTTTTTAGGTTACATGTTTAGAGTTACAGAGGAGGTCTAGTACTAGAATAATTGTTCTCGCTCTAACGATCGTGGCGTATGTAACCTGTGTGTATCTGGCTCTGATACTACCAGTGCCTACCCAGCCACTGACTAGTATCTCTCCCCAGCCTGTCCCCACACACCCTCTCACCTGCTGACCTGTGGATGGGGGAATCACTCCTGCAGTGTTATTGTGTTCTGCCAGTGCGTACAATGATCAGTGTTGCTAACTTTAGCTGGCAGCACTGATTGTTTTAAGAAAAAAAAAACAGGCTGGTTGTACTCAAGTTGATTAATAGATTGACTTGTGTAAAACCAGCTAGCCTATACATAGATTGACTATGGCTGGTCTCTGCATAATTGGCGTAATTTCAATCCATGTATGACCCGCTTAACCACTACTCAGTCCCTAAATATCCTTCCACTCCTGTACATAGTGCTCACTGTCATACTCTCCACACTCCTCTCCTGTACATAGTGCCCACTGTCATACTCTCCACACTTCTCTCCTATACATAGTACCCACTGTCATACCCTACACACTCCTCTCCTGTACATAGTGCCCACTGTCATACCCTCCACACTCCTCTCCTATACATAGCGCCCACTGTCATACCCTACACACTCCTCTCCTGTACATAGTGCCCACTGTCATACCCTCCACACTCCTCTCCTATACATAGCGCCCACTGTCATACCCTTCACACTCCTCTCCTGTACATAGTGCCTGCTGTCATACACTTCTCTCCTGTACTTAGTGCCCACTGTCGCACCCTCCACACTCCTCTCCTATACATAGTGCCCACTGTCATACCCTCCACACTCCTCTCCTATACATAGTGTTCACTGTCATACCCTCCACACTCCTCTCCTATACATAGAGCCCGCTATCATACCGTCTACATTCCTCTCCTGTACATACTGCCCACTGTCATACCCTCCACACTCCTCTCCTGTACATACTGCCCCATCATACCCTCCACACTTCTCTCTGGTACGTACTACCCTCTGTCATACCCCCTCACTCTTCCTGTACATACTGCCCATTGTCATACCCTTCACACTCCTCTCCTGTACATAGTGCTTTTTTCCGTACCCTTTGTACTCCTCTCCTGTACATAGTGCCCACTGTTAGACCCTCCACATTCCTCTCCCTCACCTGCACATACTTCCCACTTATATACCGTCCATACTCCTCCCCTATGTCGCTTACCCACAAAAACAGTTCTTTAAAATTATACTGAATACCCTCAATGTTACCAGCTCTAGAATGGACACACTTTTGTTAGTTCAACTAAAGGAAATCTCAGTTCTCATATTTGTTCTGCCCCATTATTAGTACTCATTTAATTTTGTGATTACTACTATGATGTATAGAGGAACATCAGGGATCTCAGCTACTCTAAATATAGCACTTATATAAAAAAGTGGCCCTGAAAATATTTTTTAAATGTTGGCAACTGTGCACTTAGGCACTGCCCAAGGGCCACCGTCCACTGGGTCAGTAGGGGGCCCCATGAGAGGCTCCTGGGATCCTGTGATAATAAAGCGGTAGTAAACTTTCCTGACATTACTACTTTTTAGAGGCCCTGGGGTAGGTTATGCCACAATGTACAAGTATGCACAGCATATTAGCACATTAGTGTACACTTCAATTTTCAGACTGAGCCCTCCAGTGCTGCGATGAATCAGGCGGGGCCCGGGCGCTTACATCTTCACCCGGTCTTCCTTCTGGGTTCTGTGCCTTTGGTCACTTGCCTTGGCTGGGCTGCGTTCATGTCATTCCCACGCATTTATTTATTATTTATTACACCCCATTCACACCTCCGCGACAAAACGCCCGACGTTGGCCGCTCGTGCCGCTGGAGGGGAGAATTCCCATTGCTGTCTATGAGATGGTTCACATAGACGCCGTACACCTGCGGCATGAAAAAAGTCCCGGACCCTTTTTTTCAGGCGGCATTGGCGTTCGGCCATACAAAGCAATAGGAAGGATTTGTAAAAAAAAAGTTACACTATTCGCGGCAAAATACGCTGCGTACGCGGCGTTACTTGTCACGGAGGTGTGAATGCAGCCTAAAAGGCCCCACCAAAATCCTCAGCACCAGGCCCATGATGTTCTTAATCTGGCCCTGGATGTCTAGTCTAATATTTCTTATAATATGCTTATTATATAACCTGCTGCAGTTACTTATTGTGGCAGAGTGTCACATAATAAGTGACATGAAAGGACAGGATCATCCATTGGTATGTAGCACTGCTGCCACTGTCAGAGAGCTAGCTGTCACTCTGTACTGCACATGTGAACTATATATAGAGCAAATACATACAGAGATACAGGTGAAAGTGGTGCATTCTATTAAAGGGAGAGTCAAACATTTTTTCTTAAACAATTTCCAAAACATATGATTTTTTTTTTTTTTTTTAACCACTTAAGCCCCGGACCTTTAGGCAGCTAAATGCCCAGGCCAGTTTTTGCGATTCGGCACTGCTTTGCTTTAACTGACAATTGCGCGGTCGTGCGACGTGGCTCCCTAACAAAATTGGCATTCTTTTTTTCCCCACAAATAGAGCTTTCTTTTGGTGGTATTTGATCACCTCTGCGGTTTTTATTTTTTGCGCTATAAACAAAAATAGAGCGACAATTTTGAAAAAAATGCAATATTTTTTACTTATTGCTATAATAAATATCCCCCAAAAACATATATAATTTTTTTTCCCTCAGTTTAGGCCGATACGTATTCTTCTACCTATTTTTGGTAAAAAAAAATCGCAATAAGCGTTTATCGATTGGTTTGCGCAAAATTTATAGCGTTTACAAAATAGGGGATAGTTTTATTGCATTTTTATTATTTTTTTTTCTATACTACTAATGGCGGCGATCAGCGATTTTTTTTTTTTTTCCGTGACTGCAAAATTATGGCGGACACTTCGGCCAATTTTGACACATTTTTGGGACCATTGTCATTTTCACAGCAAAAAATGCATTTAAATTGCATTGTTTATTGTGAAAATGACAGTTGCAGTTTGGGAGTTAACCACAGGAGGTGCTGAAGGAGTTATGCTTCACCTAGTGTGTGTTTACAACTGTAGGGGGGTGTGGCTGTAGGTCTGACGTCATCGATTGTGTCTCCCTATAAAAGGGATGACACGATCGATGCAGCCGCCACAGTGAAGCACGGGGAAGCCGTGTTTACATACGGCTCTCCCCGTTCTTTAGCGCCGGGGACCGATCGCGAGAGGGCGGCTAGAAACGAATAGCCGCCCCCTCATCCCGGATCGCTCCCCAAAGATTTCCGACCGCCGCATGTAGCGGGGGGGGTCCCGATCGGACCCCCGACCCGTGGAAAGGCAGGGACGTACGGGTACGCCCATATGCCTGTACGTGCCATTCTGTGGACGTACATATACATGCGGCGGTCGTTAAGCGGTTAATATACACCTTTAACACTTTACAAAATGATTACAATTATTAGAGGACAAGACCATATTTAAAGGGGTTGTAAAGGAATTTTTTCCCCCTAAATAGCTTCCTTTACCATAGTGCAGTCCTCCTTTACTTACCTCATCCTTCCATTTTGCTTTTAAATGTCCTTATTTCTTCTGAGAAATCCTTACTTCCTGTTCTTCTGTCTGTAACTCCACGCAGTAATGCAAGGCTTTCTCCCTTGTGTGGAGTGTCGTGCTCGCCCCTCCCTTGGACTACAGGAGAGTCAGGACGCTCTCTACGTTGCAGATAGAGAAAGGAGATGTGTGTTAGTGGGTGTCCTGACTCTCCTGTAGTCCAAGGGAAGGGGCGAGCACGACACTCCACACCAGGGAGAAAGCCTTGCATTACTGCGTGGAGTTACAGACAGAACAGGAAGTGAGGATTTCTCAGAAGAAATAAGGACATTTAAAAGCAAAATCGAAGGATGAGGTAAGTGAAGGAGGACTGCACTAAGGTAAAGGAAGCTATTTAGGAAAACAAATTGTACCTTTACAACCCCTTTAATATTTCTCTTCCCATTGTCTAAACTGCATTGCCATTATCATGTTAAGTGATTTTAACCACAGATTGTCAATTGCCTCATTCACAACAAATTAATTTCGATGTATTGAAATCTAGGTGACAGCATGGATTTTAATTGCTCGGTAGCATGATTAGATTAAATTGCCCTTGTAATTTAGAATTTAGCCCTGCATCTAATACAGAACAACTGAAAACATTAAACCACACAGAAAAGAAGTGAGTACAACAGTGGGGTTGTTGCCCATAGTGACCAATCCATAAAATTAAAGGTGAAAGTTATCGGCTGCAGTTCAAATGCTCCATATTTTTTAAGATTTATAAATTACTGTTGACCTTTTGTATGAGTATATGTCAATTGGACAGTAGGGTTTTTCAAAGCCGGGCACCCCTTCCATAGACTCCCATGTTAAACGTCAGTCTAGGCATGGGCACAGTGAGGCATGGGCACAGTGAGGCATGGACACATTGAGGCATGCACATGGATAAAGTGAGGCACAGTGAGGCATGGGCACAGTGAGGCATGGACACATTGAGACATGCACATGGATACAGGGAGGCAAAGTGAGGCACAGTGAGGCATGCAGATGGACACCCTAGGCTTATACTCGAGTCAATACGTTTTCCCAGTTTTTTGTGGTAAAATTAGGTGCCCCGGCTTATATTCGGGTCGGCTTGTACTCGAGTATATACGGTAGGTACACATCCATGCTGGCCAACTTGTTATACTTTTTGCTTTGTGCCAGTTCCACTAAATAGCTACAGAATTAAAATGGTACATTTTGTGTGAAAAAATAAAGGCAAAAGCAGTGTCTGTGTCAAAACAAAGAAAAAAGCAGTGAAAGACAATAGCAATACTGATCGACCGATCTACTACTGTACACATTCAGCATAGCCCTGCATGATCGGCGCAGCAAGCTATAACCTGCAAATCCGATCAGTGTATTCTGACAGATGGAAAGTTTCCCTGCTGTCAGAATACAATAGCTCAGGGGGGGAAATTCCCACATCCTCATTGAGTGTGTGGATGGGGGATTAGTGTCTGTTTTTTTTCATTCAATCTGCTGGTTGAATAAAACAAAATTGACTTGTTTTAGTCTTAATTACAGGAAAAGTTAATAAATGTAGCGACCCCATCCTAAGCAGTAGAGTTCCTAGAGTCTAGGACCTACACTAAATTTGGTGTTGTGAGGCTGTAGTCAGCTTGAGCATGGCCTTCTAGTTCTACTGTCCTCAGATTTTCCCTAAACTCAGTATTATTGTTACACTGGCAATAGTGTAAATCTGGCCATAGATAGTTTATTTATTTATTTTTGTTTAGTCAGCGGAACATTGTATTCTGACAGCCAGACTCCCTGATGTCAGAATACACTGATCAGCGGCTACCAACAAAAGTTTTTCAGTTTGTCTTTTCGACAGAAGAGTATCTAAAAATCAACTTCTGTCAAGCAGCGAAAGCCACACATGGATCGAGTTATAAATATTTATGCCTCTCTGGCAAACTACTAGAAGGTTTATTGCCAGTGCATGATGGACAGGGAAATAAATATTTAGGGTGACCCTGGAAAGCTCTGTGTCCCCCCAGACTTTGCCTGGTGAGGAGGTGTGTGTTGCTGAGGTTATTGTCTTCCCAGCTTTTCTTCCTGGGATGACAGGAAAAGGGGCAATTTTAGCCCCCTTTTCTCCATGGGAGAGCGACTGGGGACAGTAGTTTTCTCCTGAGGGGGGGGGGGGGTTAAAATTCCTCCCCCCTTCTCCCCTGTGGTAGAAAATGGTTTAATAGCCTTTGGGTGACCTTTCCTGGGCCTGAATAGAATGCCCGGGAAAGGTCAGTTCAAATTTAGTCATTTGTCCCCAAGGTGACCTTTCTGGGGGATTTTGGCGGGCTCTTTGAACTTTGGGTGACCCTTCCTGGGGCTTCTGGACAGAAAGCCCGGGAAGGGTCAGTTCAAACTAGTCAGAACCAGTGGGTTTTAGCCCGTTTTCTGGGCTATTTAAAGCGGGTTCCGTCCAGCCCAGGCTCATTCGCCTCAGAAGACTTGGAGCTGTGGTGTTCTTCACCACCCCCCCCCCCCCCCTATTTTCAGAAGATACCTTGTCGCGGTTATTTTTTATGTGGTAGTGTCACCTTTGCTTTATAAAAAAAAAAAAAAGGCAGAAGAGAGAAAATAAGGTTTTTAACAGCAAAGGGGGACTAGCTATGCTCATATTTATTTGATTATTTATTATAAAAGTTATCTGCTGTGAAGTTGATTACTAGTGTGCTAGCTGGGTAATTGTGTTTGCAGCCTGAGCCGTAGTGGCTAGGTTAGCTTTAATGCTTTACATTTATGCTTATTTATTTATATTGTGTTGATAATATTTATCACAATATTTTGAAAACCAATATTAAATAACCGCGGCCTTTAAAATTCAACAGTGGTCTGTTATCTTTTATTTATTTATTTATTAAAGTGTTGAGGTTATTCCCGTCTGCTATCCCATGGGTGGGCTATGCTACAGAGGCCAAGCCTTGTACGTGTGGCTTTCATCTGTCTTGCTGGAGGAGAAGGTGATCACCTGGATTGGAGCAACAGGGGTAAACCTTCATCTACTGTCCTGGAGTGCTGGGTAGAATTACTGCTGGTGGATGTGTGAAATCTCTCTCCCACATCTCCAGTTTTTCAGCATGTTCTTCAGCAGACAAAATTTCACCCATAATGCTCTAACCCAGGTTATCACCTTCTCCTCCAGCAGGACAGCTAAAAGCTACAAATCCCTGGCTTGGGTTTCTCTGTAGCCTAGCACACCCTTTTCCAGGACGCAAGCTTGGGAGGACAAGAGCCTCAGCAAAACATGGCCTTGCGGCTTCACAGCTTGGTTTCCTACTGCGCATGCGCGAGTCGCGCTGCACATTCTAAGTGGTCCCTGCTGTCTTCTGGGACATGTGTGTCTCCCAGAGAACAGTGGGGGGGATGGGGACAAACATGGCATAGATAGCAGCAGATACTGCTACGTTCTTTCGACGGAAGTGGAAGCAAATACCTGTATTAGACGTGTATCTGCTCTCCCCTCCGCCCTCCCTCCCCCCGAAAAGGTGCCAAATGTGACACCAGTGGGGGGAAGGTAACCGGACAGCAGAATTTTCTATTTTTGAGTGGAACTCCGCTTTAACATGTTTCTTCTAATCTTTTCAGTTTTTGATTTGGGGTGGGGGCTTAGTAATAAGTGGGTCTTGTATTACTATGAAATCTTCACTGTAAACATCATGCTACCCTAGGCGTACTTGAATAATATTGACCATTTGCACACGTTCTGCCCCTTGTGTCATGTTATTGTTTTGGCAAAGACTAGTTCTAGAATGCACAACTAAAGACAGCATGCTCCAAAGTCCAACAAACAGGACGGAAGTTAAGCCTGAGGCCCCGTACACACGTCCGAGGACCTCGACGTGCCAAACACATCGAGTTCCTCGTCTTTTTCCATTGACTAACGAGAAAATAGAGAACATGTTCTCTTTTCGGCCCGACGAGTTCCTCGACGGGTTCCTCGCTGAAAAGTGTACACACGACCGAGTTTCTAGGCAGAATACGGCTCCGATCGAGTTTCTGGCTGAATTCTGCCGAGAAACTCGGTCGTGTGTACGGGGCATGACATCCACCACCGACAACCAGGTAACATGACTGCTCCAGAGAGCATCTGCACTCTTCACTCACATTCAAGTTCTTAAAGAATGCAGCCATGCATTGAGATCTCCAGCCTTTCAAACAACCATTATTCTCAGGGGTCAAGTCCTGGGGAAAAAAGTGTGGGAACTCCCACCCAAGATCCACTCCCCCACCAAAAAAAAAAAAGATACGCTCATATGCATAATTACTAAACCGCATGTTTTTTTTTTTTTTTTTAGATCCACTGTACCTTAGTAATCCTTTATTTTACTGCCGCTGCCTGTATATGGATTAATCGGGTAGTGTGTGGGTAATCCGTCACTTCCTCGATGCCGCAATGTCTGACACTACCCGATGAATCCATATACAGGAAGCGGCCAGTAACATAAAGGATTACTAAGGTTCGCCTGCCCCTGGCAGTGACTCGAGCTGGGCATCGCCGCTTAGTGAAGGATTGGCTCGGGCGGCTCGGCTGCTCTAGTCCTGCAAAGGGAACTACGTTCCTGCTGTGAAAAAAGTGCAGGAACTCCGTTCCCACGCGTTCCCGCAGGACTTGAGCCCTGATTATTCTACTAGACAGACTGAGCTACACAAGGATCCTTGTGCGAACTATGATCTGTCTGACATAATAAAGCCTGATTGAGATGCTTGAGATATCAGTGTGTGATTACATTGAACTTACATTGAGATGCGATTCTGCATGTCTTAGGATAAGGTAAGGGATCGTCAAGACACAGTGAGGCATGTCATAAGGGAACAGCGAATCTGGCATGTAGTGGCACAGTGAGGCATGTAATGGGGCACAGTGAGTCTGGCATGTAGTGGCACAGTAAGGCATGTAATGGGGCACAGTGAGTCTGGCATGTAATGGCACAGTGAGTCTGGCATGTAGTGGCACAGTGAGGCATGTAATGGGGCACAGTGAGTCTGGCATGTAATGGGGCACAGTGAGTCTGGCATGTAATGGGGCACAGTGAGTCTGGCATGTAATGGGGCACAGTGAGTCTGGCATGTAATGGGGCACAGTGAGGCATGTAGTGGCACAGTCTGGCATGTAATGGTGGCACAGTCTGGCATGTACGGCACAGTGAGGCGAGGCATGACTAGTAGGAAGGGGGTAGTCTTATACGGCGAGTATATCCCAAAACCAACATTTTAGCTGGAAAATTAGGGGGTCGTCTTATACGCCCAGTCGTCTTATACGCCGGCAAATACGGTATGCTTAAAGTGGATGTAAACCCGTTTTTTTTTTTTTGCTGTCACAATGTAGAGTATAGGATTTCCAATCCTCTTTTCTTTTTTCAGTGAGATAAATGGACAAACAGGAGAAAACTTTTGTCCGTTCTTCCCCCTTGCTGTGAATGACAGGTTATTTACATATCTCATGCACTAGCCTGGAGACAGGCATTATTTTTTAATTCCCACCCCCACTCATTTTCTGAAGGCATGTGGTTACTTTTCTGGATTTTGACTGGATGTTGGTGATCATAGCAAAATTTAGTGTAAGGAATACACAGGAGAAAATGCATGTTGACAAGGGGAGTGCAGAGGTGGGCGGGGAGTCTACTGACATCACGACTCCACCCACCGAGCTCCAGACAACAGACCCACCCACAGAATCTGCAGTTTTTCAGTTCTTATAACAGACAGAGGGGAGACATTTGACAGGTAAGGATACATGCAGTAGGCATGTATATCCTTATAGATCAGCACTATGGCAGTAGTTTAAAAAGGATGAGAGTGGGTTTACATCCACTTTAAAGATGACTGAGCCAAGGGATGAATGTACAGCTAAAACCAGATAAGTTCTAATGCCAATATACAGTATACTAGATAGTTCCAGCATAGACAAGGATTTCAGGCACTTAACCTAAACAGCGCTAAACATCTGCCTTGAGTCCATTTTTTTCCCATAGGTATAACATAATTTGACTCTTGAATACATCTATAGAAAGGCTGTCTTGTCTCTAACACCTCAAAATAAACTTTTCCTCAGTGTAAAATAAGTAAACGGGCAACATCTATGAAATGCAACACTGGCCCCTCCAGCAGTCCATACCCCACTTTAGGCCTAGAGGCTGTCCCCGGGTTACAAACAAATGTTATCACCCCTGTAACATTTGTTTTGCTGTCTGTGCCCCTGTTCAGAAGATTTCACCTCACTTTCTGTCCCAGAGATAATTGGATTTTGAAAATATTGGGTTGTTGGGGAAACATGGACTAGTGATAAAGTATCAGTGGAGACACCCTTTTCCCCAAATATAACTCTTATGCCCTGTACACACGATCAGATATCTGATGGAATCTAATCCGATGGATTTTTTTCATCGGATATCCGATGAAGTTGACTTTCATCAGTCTTGCATACACACTATCGGTCAAAAATCCGACCGTGTCCAACGCGGCGACGTAAAACACTACGACGTGCTGAGAAAAATTAAGTTCAATGCTTCCGAGCATACGTCGACTTGATTCTGAGCATGCATGGATTTTTCTCCGATGGACTTCCACACAGACGATCGTTTTTTTCTATCAGTTTTTTATCCATAGGAACATTTTAAAACATGTTCTATTTTTTTTCACCGATGGAAAACAAACCGATGGGGCCCACACACGATTGGTTTGTCTGATGAAAACGGTCCATCGGTTCGTTTTCATCAGACAAACCGATCATGTGTACAGGGCTTTACAGAAATGAATTCCCTTTTCTAGGGGTAGATTTCCTCTCACTTCCTGTTTTCTCCCTCTGTTTGTAAGTAGTCCAAATACTTAAAGTGGGGGTTCACCCAAAAAAAAATTTTTTTAACATGACATTAAGCCGAGTTGTCTAAATGACAATCTGCTGTTTTTTTTTTTTTTTTTTTTTTTTTAGTGCAGCACATACCTTATTTTCACCGCCGCTTCCGGGTATGTAATGTGCGGGATTGGGCGTTCCTAAGTGATTGACATCCTTCCGACCGGCGCATACAGTGCGTCACTAGTTGCCGAAAGAAGCCGAACGTCGGTGCGCAGGCGCCGTATAGAGCCGACTCGCAGTCCGGCTTCTTTTGGCAACTTGTGACGTGCTGTATGCGCCGGTCGGAAGGATGTCAATCACTTAGGAACGCCCAGTCCCGCACATTACATACCCGGGAGCGGGGGTGAAAATAAAGTATGTGCTGCACTGAAAAAACAAACAAACAGCCGATTGTCATTTAGACAACTCGGCTGAATGTCATGTTAAAATATTTTTTTGGGGTGAACCCCCGCTTTAAGTTAGTATTTACCATGGGAGCTTTACATTAACCACTTCAGCCCCGGACCATTTGGTTGGCCAAAGACCAGACCACTTTTTGGGATTTGGCACTGCGTCGCTTTAACTGACAATTGCGTGGTCGTGCGACGTGGCTCCGAAGCAAAATTGACGTCCTTTTTTCCCCACAAATAGAGCTTTATTTTGGTGGTATTTAATCACTTTTTTTTTTTTTTTTTGCACTATAAACAAAAAAAGAGCGACATTTTTGAAAAAAGAACAATATTTTTTCCTTTTGCTACAAATATCCCCCAAAAATATATAAAAATATTTTTTTTTTTTGAGTTTAGGCCGATGCATATTCTTCATGTTTCTGGTAAAAAAAATCTCAATAAGCCTTTATTGATTGGTTTGCGTAAAAGTTATAGCATCTACAAAATAGGGGATAGTTTTATGACATTTTTATTAATATTTTTTTTTTACTAGTCATGGCAATGATCAGCGATTTTTTTTTATCGTGACTGCAACATTATGGAGGACACATCGGACACATTTGATTTGGCGCTATTTTGGGACCATTCACATTTACACAGCAATCAGTGCTATAAATATGCACTTATTATGCACTTATTACTGTGTAAATGTGACTGACAGTGAAGGGATTAAGTGTGTCCTAGGGATGTGTTCCAACTGTAGGGGGGATGGGCTATGTGTGACATGACTCTGATCACCGCTCCCGATTACAGGGAGCGGTGATCAGTGTCCTGTCACTAGGAAGAATGTGGAAATGTTTGTTTGTCTTTTGAGCACAGGAAACCAGTTACATTTTACAATGAATTTGCAATATTTAAATCTGGTTTGAACTTTTATCTCACTTTTCGTAAAATTTTCTTACTTGAAACAATTACGTACAGTATATAGAACTGGCTAGAGGCATGTTCCAAAGAGGAACAGCACTATGTGAAAACTATAGAAAGAAATGTATAAGCTGCAAAGTTATAAGTCTACTTCTATAAGGCCTAATTCACTCCTATGCATTTTTTATGCTTTTTGCATTTTGCAGATTTGCACTACAGAAAGTGTTCCATAGAAAGCCATGATAAATAGACTGTAGTGAAAAATGCAAAAAGCACTTAAAATGCATAGGTGTGAATCAGGCCTTAAAGAGACATTGGGCTAGATTCCGAAAGCACTTGCGCCGACTTATCTCGAGATGCGCGGCGTAATTGAAAAATGCGCCGCGCGTAACTTTGCGCCGTATCCTCAAAACGAGATGCGCCTGAAATCCAGTTTTTTCCGTCCTACCTAAAAAAAATTACACCGGCGCTTCTTCGAGCGCAAAATACGCTAGACACACCGCTGTTTTGCTAGGCAAAGATGCAAATGAGGGAGATAAGGCGATCCACAAAATTAAGTGTGCGGCGTAGATTACGCCCTGTGCGCATCTGCTAGTTTTATGGTGTAAAATTACACTTTATAAAAGCTGCCCTAACTTTACACCAGCCGTGTAAATGTCAGCTAAAGCAACACCATGAAGGAAGAGCTGAGCACACACACTTGCAGGACAACAATCTGAGTGCCACCATGCCAGGGGCATCCATGCGCATAGCTATACTAGTGACTTTAGTAACCCAGGGTACCCCCACTTCTGAGGGAACAGCAGCCAGGAGACGCCTCGCAGAATGCATCTTTGCACAGTAAACACACACATTAATCATGTCACGATGAGAATGCATGCATGCACACCCACTGTGGTCCCTAGCACAGACACATCACATGCACATCTAATTGGATTAGATCCAAGTACCCCCAATGGTACTTGGGAGCAGTAACGCCACGCCACGGCTCCAATTATGTCACTGTGCATTCATACACCATTCACATGGACCTGGGATCACTTCTCCCTGGTCCTGGGGATCCCTACTCCACCAAAACTGAGGGTGACACCCTTATTTAATCAGGAATGCCACCCCCACATTCATACATCATTCACACACATAAAACAAATCATAAGTACAGTATAATAAAAAAAAAAAAGTACCCCAAAACTTAACGGCGGCGGCGTGAGCTACGCCTGGGCCGGCCACGGGCACGGCCACGGCCAACCAGGGGAGACTCCTGGGGGGGGGGTGAAGCAGGGGTAGGAGGAGCCTCCCCTGGTGATTGTCCTCCTGCTGGCCTGCCCTCCAAGGCCACTGCTATCCTGGTCAGGCTGAGTGTGAGGGCAGCCGTATTGGCCTGGACAGCCCGGGTGTTGTCCTGGACAGCCTGGGTCAGGGCACTCACCTCCTGGGCCAAGTCTGTTGTGGCGGTCTGCAGGTCACAAAAGCATGTGATGACCGCCAAGGAGTTTGTGGCCACATCAGTGAGTGACTCCTTAATTGAACCCAGGCTGTCCTCTATCTGGGTCAGAGTCTGGTTGATCTGACCCAGATGGCGGGTCTGCCGGGCATTGTCCGTCCCTCTGCAGATTGGCCGGCAGACACTCGGCCACCCCCCTGGTCTTATGGGTCGCCTTCCTGCCTGCAGCTGAGTCTTGTGACCTGGGAGGAGGGGAGAGAGAGACCCTTGTGGGGGAGGCCTGTTGGGGGAGGAGTGGGAGGGGCTACCCCTGATGGAGGCCTGACTGCTGCCAGCCTCAGGGGTAGCCTCAGGGGGAACCACATCCGAAGCCAAAAGGATTTCCCTGGCAATATCCATATCTTCATCCTCATCCTCCCCCCCCCCCTCATCCTCCCCCCCCCCTCAACCTCCTCATGAGGGGAGGTGTGGCCACTCCCCTCCCCTGGGGACTCCTGCCATTCTTGGGGCTCTTCTGCAGCCTGTTGTCCTGGGGATGGTGCAGCAGCCTGGCCTGATGGCCCAGCAACCTCCTGGCCTGAGGGCCCAGCAATCTCCTGGCCATCTGTGGAGGACACAAAACATTCACAGGTTGGAGGATCCACACACTTGGCACATATTCCCTTCCCCCACCCACACATGCTACTCACCAGATAGAAAAACCCAAAAATTACCTGGCCTCACAGGAGCATCAGATTCAAAGCCAGGCAGGCCCACCACCTGCTGGCTATGGAAGCACCGGGCCACTGCCCATTCCTCCTCAGTCAGCCTGACGGAGCAGGGTGGTCCTCCTCCAGTGCCTGTGGCATGGGCACTTATTTTGGCCATCTTGTCCCGGACCAGGCTCCTAAGATCGTTGATCTTCTTTTGAATCCCGCTGGGGGTCCTCGTCACCCCCCCCCCCCCCCCCCATTGATCTGATCAGTAATTTTCTTAATGATCTTCTTCCTCCTGGCCGGGGTGGTGTTCCGGCTCTCAGGGCCATGCAAATAACGCCCGAAACGGGTGATGGCCCTAGCAAGTATCTGCTTTTCTCTCACAGAAAAATTCAACTTCCTGCGCTTCGGTGCCATAACACCCAACACTCAGCACCAACAAAAAACAAACACAACAAACAAACACAAATACTGACACAACAAACAGACACAGATACTCACAGAACAAACACACACAAAAAGTCACAGAAGAAACACACACAAAAATCAAACCACACAAGCAGACAGCTAATACAAATTCAAAAACAAACACCAAAAAAACAAACAGAAAAAACAATCAGAAAAAAAACACAGCTACTACACTCTACTACTCCTCCAAATCTTTTATCTAACACTAAACTCACCAACACACACCAACAGACGACAGAGCACAAGCAACTTGCTTTAGGAAAGGGGAACACAGGGATGTACTTTTGCAAGGGAAGTGTGTTTGTCTGGGGTTATTTATACACAATGCGATTCTCAAACTAAGTACGCTTGGCCTTTTACCTATCTCACTGATTGCGCCGAGCCAAGTTCTGAGCATGCCCAGTGAGGTGCAGATTCGTGCGCGCATGCGCAGTACGGCCGGCACTTCATTTGCATGGGGTCACGGCTCATTTCCATGGAGCACGCCCACTTCCTTCCCACTTGCAATAACCCCGCCTTACGCCTCGGGATTTAAGTTACGCTGGCGCAAATTTGGGCGCAAATGCGCTGTTAATACGGCACTTACGACACAAAATTAAGGCGCCGTAACTTAAATGATATACGTTTGGAGTAACTTAATTTGCGCCGCTCTACGTGAATCTGGCCCATTGACACTTCCTCCAGCTCTCCAACTTTTTTTTTTGCTAAAGCTGACTTTGCCTTTAGGGAGAACTCTGATGAGTCTTCAACACAATACAGTATGTCCACGTACACCAACTTTTACACATTCCATTGCTATATAATTACTTAAATATTTTGCTATTGAATAAGGCTGGGTTCACACTTAGGCCCCTTTTCACACTAGGGCAGGACGTGCGGTGGCGGTATAGCGCCGCTAAAAATAGCGGCGCTATACCGTCGGAATTGCAGTGGAATTGCAGCGGTATTCGGCCGATATCCATGCTGTATTAACCCCCGCTAGCGGCCGAAAAAGGGTTAATACCACCGGCAATGCGCCTCTGCAGAGGCGCATTGCCGGCGGTATTACCGCGGTGTCCCATTGTTTTCAATTGGAAGGAGCAGTGAAGGAGCGGTATACACACCGCTCCTCTCACCGCTCCAAAGATGCTGCTGCAGGAGATTTTTTTTTCTCCCGCCAGCGCATCGCCTCAGTGTGAAAGCCCTCGGGCTTTCACATTGAGAAGGCTGGGGCAGGAGTTTTTCAGGCGGTATTTAGGCACTATTTTTATCGCTAAACTGCCTGAAAAACTCCTCAGTGTGACAGGGGCCTTACTCACACATAATCACATGCATTCCCAACATGCAAGCAAAATGCTTTGCTCTTTATCAGATGTGTGCGGTGCAATTAAAAATTATGCATCAGAAAAGTACCTTGCACTTTTAACAGGGACCTGGTTACCCAAATCTTTCCCATTTGACAGTATATGTTGACCAAAAGCCATAAATGTGAAAAATATTTTCTTTTTTTTTTCTATTTCTTTAATTGTTGTTGTACCAAAGCAAAACTTTGCAAATATTATGTGCCACATTTGGTGTGCCATCATATTATATCGTGTTGAGCCAGTACCATACAGACTATAGCAGGCACCTTGAAGAGAAATCCCTCACTGTTATGCATCAGAGTATTTCTGGTACTTCGTGTCTCATGGGCTCCCTCTGGTGGATGGAAGCAAAATGGCACTGGCTATATTCTGTGCGAACATGTAGAGCAGCTGCGTCATAGTTGGCACTGGCTATATTCTGTGCGAACATGTAGAGCAGCTGCATCATAGTGTCTCTGTAGTTGCTTTTTTCCCTGCCAGCCAGGGCCACTGATAAGCCAGTACAACCAACCCTGTTGTACCGAACCCGGCCAGCAGGGGGCGCCGTGCAGCTTTAAAGTCAGTTCAGTGGAGAAAAACAAAAAAACAATTTCTAATTTACACCCCCCGCTCAGCCGCTCTTACTAGCTTAGAGGGTGTTGCATTCATACCCTGGGCATAGCAAAAAGTGCAGGTATTGCCACAGCGACCCTGTATTTAGCTCCAGGCGGCCCATGGCTCCCTGCTCTCATTATACACGCATTGTACACGCATGATTTTTCAATCACAAAATCCTGGAAACAGAATCCAGGTCCGATCCGCCTTGTGTCTCCCAGGACCCCAGCTGAGGTCTGTAATCCACTCCAGAGCTTCTAGTTTGCCTTCTTCCCAGAGTCCAGGAGCTTCTGAGGTAAGAGACACCCTGTTTTATTTTTATTTGTTTTATTCTTTCTCTCAGTTTTTCCCTAATTTTAAAGTATAAGTTCACTTTACATAAAAATCTGTAAGGTAAACTTACACAGGACCCCCTCCTCACCCCTTCCCCCCTGCATCTTCTGACAGTTATACTGACTTTGCTGCATACGTTAATATAATGCACATAAATAAACAGATTTGTAGGTTTGCAAAGTAAGACATGGGCACCTATTGGCATTATTAACCCCTTCCCACCCACTTCAGCCCTTTCGCTCGAGCTTAAGGCAGGGGGTGGGGGTTGAGGGTGGGGCTGAGGGTAGGGCTGAAGGGGGCCCCGTCAGGTAGGCTGTACGGGGCACCATGATTTCTATCAGTGGCCCTGCTGCCAGCTAAGCACCCAGCGACATAGGTAAAGAAATAAAATATGTCACACATTCAAGGGCAAACCACATACATGTTAGACATGTGCATCAGTTTTCGTTCAAATGCATTTTCGTCCAAATTTCGGGTATTTCCGTTATCGTTTTAACAAACGAAAACAAACGTGCAGAATCCGAAATCCGACAGATCCGACATAAAAAAATGCTTTATTTAAATTTTCGTTGCTACAACAGTTCGATATAGATCGGAGATTCGACATGACGCTGACAATAGCAATCTGTGTCTATCGAACCTGTGGTCGAATGTGCCCAACCTTAACTCTATTAGTCCAAGATTATTCTACATGGAGAGAAAAGATTTGACATTATAGAGACAGTATTGGGGTAGACCATTCGACATGAATGACGAAGATTCGACGAAGCAGCGAAAAACATACAAACGTCAAATCTGTCATTGAAGGCCTATGATGTCTGTTGAAGGTTCTAAGAAGATTCGACAAGCAGCTAAACTGTACGATTTCCGGTCAAATGCTCGGCCCATAGGCTATACAGTAGAAGAATTTGAATGTTGGTTGACTAGTAATAACAATTTATAAATATAATTATTACTAGTGTAATACAACATTAGAATTCTTCTATAGCTTGTAGGCAGAACATTCAACCGGAAATGTACGATTCAACGTACAGTTTAGCTGCTTCGTCGAATCTTCTTAGAACATTCGACAGACACCATAAGCCTTCAATGACAGATTCGACCTTAATTGATTCGGATTTTCAGACGAATAAATTTTTTTACGAAACAAAATAAATAAAAACGAATTTCGGTAGTAACTAAATACATGTATTTTTCGGACGAAAACAAAATTCCGAAACAAAATATTTCAGTGTGCACATGTCTAATACAAAAGCCAAAGCAGAATTCTGATTTACAGTATCTCACAAATGTGAGTACACCCCTCAAATTTCTGTAAATATTTTATTATATCTTTTCAGAAGATACAGTATGAAGAAATTACACATTGCTACAATGTAAAGTAGTGAGTACACAGCTTGTATAACAGTGTCATTTTGCTGTCCCCTCAAAATAACTCAACACACAGCCATTAACCGCTTTAGCACCGGAAGAATTGGCTGCTCAATGACCAGGCAATTTTTGTGATAATGTCATAATGTCCTCAGTTTTTGTTAGTAAAAATAAATAAATCGCAATAAGCGTATATTGATTGGTTTGCGCAAAAGTTTATAGCATCTACAAAATATGGGAAAGATTTATGGCATTTATATGGCTTTTTTTTTTTTTACTAGTAATGGCGCTATGCAATAATATGCACTGATTACTATGTAAATGTCACTGGCACGGAAAGGGGTTAACAATAGGGGGCGATCAAGGGGTAAACTGTGTTCCCTATTGTGTGCTCTAACTGTGGGGGGGTGGACTCAGGGCTGTCTTAATGAGAGGGCACACCTGGGCACTGCACTTTCCCCAAAGCAGCTAGTCCTTGAGCCCACGCTGCCCCAAAATTGGGGGCCCCATGATGGCACTGAGAGTGGTGGATACACAGGAGAGGCAGGCTAGCAGCGGTGCAACGTGCTGTGCAGAACGATACCTATTATTTCACAGCCAGCAGGGATGGGAAGGGCCCGGAGTGCCAGTGAAGCTCTTACCCCACCCCAAGCAGCTTAAATGTTTGGGACTCGAAGGCTGCGGGGTAGGAGCTGGAGTGGGAGCTGCTGAGTTGGGAGCACTGAGAGCCCACCTGCGGAAGTAGCATTGTGGATGGTGTCATGGTGATTCCAGCTGTCCAGCACTGTTTGCACCGAAAGGCTCAGAATGCCTGAAGGGATGTTCCCTCTAGGGCATAGAGGGGCCATAGTGCTGGGGAGGCAACAATCTAGCAGATATATTATATGCACAGGACAACTTTGTTACTTTATGTATGTAGTATTTTCCCACTGTTACTTTGCTGTACATAATGATTGTTGATGTAGTTAATGCGGAGCTCCACCCAAAAGAGGAAGCTCCGCTTGTCTGCCTCCTACCTACTTGATGTCTGTTTACCTGCCTGTATACTTTGCCCAGGGGCCCATGATGCTATTTAGATGGCCCTGTGTGGACTAACTAGTAGATTTGACAGATCGTGTTTTCTACTTTGTAAAAAGACACGATCTGACTTCTGTCCTCAGACAGCACGAGATCGTGCGTGGCCGGTGGCGATTGCGCCCCCCGTCCATGCGCATCGGGTTCCCCACTCTGGTGGCTCTCCTGGGCGAAGCTGTATATATGTGGGATTTCGCCCAGGAGAGCCATTCTGCCGCAGTATATCTGCGTGAGCCGGTCGGGAAAAGGTTAATGTCTAAACCCTTTCAATTTGGACATTTTCACTTAAGGGTGTACTCACTTTTGTTGCCAGCGGTTTGATGGCTGTGTTTTGAGCTATTTTGAGGAAACGCTGTTGTACAAGTTGTACACTCACTACTTTACATTGTAGAAAAGTGTAATTTATTCAGTGTTATCACATGAAAAGATATATTAAAATATTTACAAAAATGTGAGGGGTGTACTCACTTTTGTGAGATACTGTACGTTATTTGGCTTCAAGTGGTTGTACTGCAGCTACAGGCATCATCCCGATATTGTTTTTTAAAGCTGGCGGTGGGCTTTTATTTTAATAAGCGGCTGGATTGCTTTTACAGGCAGCAGACGCCACCCTCCCCGCCACCCACCTGATGCCTCCCTGGGAGCTCTCATCCTGGTGGTGAGCTCGAAATTAAAGCTGGCAATTTCATTGGCTTACTACAGAGATCATGGAGGACCAGAATGTCCCTGATGATCTCTATGGTACACGAAACAGGAAACTACGTCACTTCTGGTTTCCCAGATGTAAACAGCACCATTTTTAATTGGGCAAGGCATCTGAACACACTGATCTTGGTGTGATCAGATGGTTATAGGGCAGAGGAGAAGTCTTGGGTCTAATAGACCCCAGATCTCTCCATAAAGAGTACCTGTGTCACATACCTATGAGGCCCCGTACACACGACAGAGGAACTCGACGTGCTTGGCACGTCGAGTTCCTCGTCGAGTTTTGGGATGAAGCCGCCGAGGAGCTCGGCGGGCCGCCTTCTCCCATAGAACAACGCGGACAACGAGAAAATAGAGAACATGTTCTCTATTTTCTCGTCGAGTTCCTCGGCGGCTCCATCGAGCCAAAACTGTACAGACGACAGAGTTTCTCGGCAGAATCCGGGTTTTGACCGAGTTTCTCGGTGAATTCTGCCGAGAAACTCTGTCGTGTGTACGAGGCCTGACTGTTACACGGGATGATTACATTCTTTGTAACAGCAATAAAAATGATCACATCATATTTTTTATAGAAATTGTGTGAAAAAGTTATAATTTTAAAGCGCCCACCCCCCCTCCTATGCGTCCACATAAAGTTAAATGCACGCGTTGGCTCCGCACGCATACATAAACAGTGTTTGCACCACACATGTGAGGTATTCTAGCACCACACTTCCTGTATAACTCTAAACTGGTAACCTGTAAAGGCTTTTAAAGCATCACCTATGGCAACGTAGTTTGTCGTCATTCCACGAGCGTGCGCAATTTTAAGGCATGACATATTGAGTATCTATTTACTTGGCATAGCAGTGTCTTTTATATTTTGCATTTTTTTTTAAATTATATCGTGTTTGTGTGCATTGAAATTCAAAGTATGTTTTCCCCAAAAAAATGCGTTAAAAAAAAAACACTGCGCAAATATCATGTGGCATAAAAAACTGCAAAACCCATTTTATTCACTAGGGCCTCTGCTATACATAAAAGTGTCAGAATAAAATGGTCTTCAAGTGGTTGAATTCACAGGTACCCAAATATGAGCCTATCCATAGACTCTTGGGAACAATATGACACCTTGAAATATCAAACAAAATCTTTACCACTTCTACTGTTACCAAAATGTGAACAACTTTTGAACAATGCCTACAGCAATGAATCTCACAGGTTGGACCAGCACAGCAACCTTAAAGAACAAGTAACAAGTCTTTCAAGTTTTAAAATGCAACAAAGGAACACCTGGACATGGCTAAACTTAGGACATGATTGTGAACAGTGAAAGTGGAGAATATAATTGATGTTATTTTAGTGAGCTGATTTTTCTTTTAGAGTTCACCTATGGTTCCTAGAGATATAGGGGTAGATCCTCGTACAATGGTGCATTATTGCGCCGGGTGTAGCGTATCTAAGATACACTACGCCGCTGTAACTTACTTGGCTTTGTTTCGAATCCTCAACGAATTTGCATCGTAAGTTACGGCGGCGTAGTGTATCTGTTGCGGCGTAAGGGCGCCGAATTCAAATAGGAGTGATGGGGGCGTGTTTTATGTTAATACGTGGTGACCCGACGTAAACAACGTTTTTTTTTAACTGCGCATGCGCCGTCCCTGGGGGTATCCCAGTGCGCATGCTCGAAATTAAACCAGAACCCGCCAATGCTTACGACGGTGACATCATTCTACGCAAATTCCTATTCGCGAACGACTTACGCAAACAACGTAAAAAATAAAAAATTGTACGCGGGAAGGACGGCCATACTTAACATTGAGTACGCCTTCGTAAAGCAGCTTTAACTATACGCCGGAAAAAGCCGAACTCAAACGACGGAAATAAAAGCGACGGGCCGGCGTACGTTCGTGGATCGCTGTAAATAGCTAATTTGCATACTCGACACGGATTTCAACGGGAACGCCACCTAGCGGCCGCCGAAAAATTGCATCTTAGATCCGATGGCGTACGAAGACGTACGCCTGTCGGATCGATCCCAGATGTCATCGTATCTTGTTTTGAGGATTCATACGCCGGCGTATCAGTAGATACACCGGCGTAATCCTTTTGTGGATCTGCCCCATAGACAGCAGTTGGAGAGTATATAAAGATCCAGATATATAAACATTTTTGTACTCCGTGCAAACATTTGCATAAATTATCATAGCCTAATATTGTGGATCTGCTGTGCAATAACAAAAAGAAGCGTGCAGTATAGATGCAAGATCACAAGCACGGTTGCCTTTGTCAGATGTGTCCATATTTTTTTAGATGATTTTCATGTTTTACCATGGTTTTATTCAGAGGCGTAACTAGAACCATGAAGGCCCCCCACCAGGGGCATTGCTAGGTCTACAAAAGATTTCAGGCTAGAGCCCATAGCAGTGTAGCAAGTAAAGAAAGTCATATGCTTGGGCGGCATACACATGTATACAATATACATATGTGTGTGTGTGTATGTATATATATATATATATATATATATATATATATATATATATTGTTACATGTCTGAGTGTGGATCCCCCTTACATCAGGGTCCCTGGAGAGCCCACCCCTTACATCAGGGTCCCCAGAGATCCCTTCTTTACATCAGGGTCCTCAAAGAGCCCCCCTTACAACAGGGTCCCCAGAGAGCCCCCCACTTACTTCAGGGTCCCCAAAGAGCCCCCCACTTACATCAGGGTCCCCAGAGAGCCCCCCACTTAAGGGTTCACAGAGAGCCCCCCACTTATATTAGGATCCCTAGAGAGCCCCCCACCTACATCAGGGTCCCCAGAGAGCCCCCCCTTATATCATGATCCCCAGAGAGCCCCCCTTACATCAGGATCCCCAGAGATCCCCCTCACTTACATCAGGGTCCCCAGAGAACCCCCCACTTACCTCAGAGAGCCCCTCCTTACCTCAGAGTCCCCAGAGAGCCACTTCTTACATCAGGGTCACCAGAGAGAGGGCACTAGTCACTAGTCAGGTGCTAGCCCAGCTTGCATGCTGTGTAACATAAGGAAATAATTCCGGATGGCTGCACTTCCAAAAATCCTTTTATTGAAGCTTCATATGACAAGTGGTTGACAGATGGAGCAGGGGACAAAGAGGTAGACGCGTTTTGCGCAAATGTTAGCGCTTAGTCATTACCTGGTACCTCCTACCATGCAAATTGGATGTGGGTAAATCGGCATCCAATTTGCCTAGGTGCGAACCCAGCCTCGAGGGAGACAGTACAGTTACAATACTGTTCAATACAGAAGGATTAGTATAACTTGGGTGCTGTCTGTTACTAAAAGTCATAATTAATACATATATAAACTATTTTTTATGTACTAAAAGATGAAGGACAATGGTCATTGTTATCACATGACTGAATCATTTATTAAGGAAGTGAATATTTTTCAAAATGCCTTAAATGTATACTTGTGTTCATCATTAATGCTAGTCACTAAGATTTAAGTTTAGATAATATAACAGGTTCACTCAGTGTCTAGATACAACAAAAGCACAGGAAAATCTGCAGCTCAGACAATAATAGCATAGTAGAACAAGTAAAGCCATTATAAGTGTATGTGTCTTTGTGCAACCCCCCAGAGGATTAGTATTGGAAAACGAAATACTTCGAAAAATGGTCACTTGCAGACAGGTCACTTTTAAGAAAGGCAGAATTAAAGCTGGGATTATATTGTCCTCGTTCCAAGGTTGCCGGCCCTTAGCCAAGCATTTTAATACTTGGTACCGTTCGCTTTAGCAAATAAACCCTCTGGGAGGTGACGTTTTAGAAAGTTAAACAATGCTATGTTGACTTCCCAGCTTCTTGCCATTGTACTAGGGGAGACAGATAATGTGCATGTCTCCTCATCACTTCTAACATTCACATTTCCTTCATTTGTTAAGGTAGGTATTGCTGACTCTTGGTAGACAATGCTGGAGCTTTGCTGTAACTGGTACTTTAGGAGTCTGACCATTTTTCTAAAATGTGCTGACATTTCCTGCTAAATAGATGATGAAACAATACAATTCCAGCTGATTTTTTTTCGTGTGTAGCTTAAGCCAGCCATAGATGGATCAAAATTTGGTGGTTCAACAAGGACTGAATTTCGATCCTTTTATGGGCAGGCTGGCTTTACAGAAGTCGATCAAGATTGCGCTTGTTGGAAAATGTTCACTCGATGACTGCCGTTGGCTATAGCTGGCGGTGCTGATGACTGTTTTCTGACAGCAGGGAGGCTCTGCGGGAGGGATTCCCCCATAAAAATTGAGTATGTGGATGGGGGAATTGATTCATTTTCTTTTGTTCAACCAGTAGGAATTACTTAATTAATCATGTATGGCCTTAGGGTAACCATTGATGGACAGATAATATTTTGTGGATCAGGTTTATTTGTACTATTTAATGTGTATGTAAACTCAAATAGCTATTTTTCAATATACCATTAAAAGTGTTTTGTTAACTGTTCAATAAGTGCAAAAAATATCTGTGTATCCTGTCTAAAATTCATGGAAGTATGTAAGTTTGTGTCAGGGGTCAAGTCCTGGGGAAAAAAGTGTGGGAACTCCCACCCAAGACCCCCTCCCCCACCAAAAAAATTAACAATTATGGGGGTGGGTGGTATGTAGATGAGAGGGGTGCGGAGTGTATGGGGTGGGTAGTATCAAATGCACCACTGGCCACTGATGCATTGGTGACCAGTGGCAGGTAATTAACCCTTTTGTGCTGCATTAGTGACACCAGTGACAGTGTTTATGAACCCTTTCATGCTGCACCAAATAGGGGTAATAAACACTGACGCTGGTGTCACTAATGCAGCACAAAGGGGTTAATTACCTGCCACTGGTCACCAATGCATCAGTGGAAGTACATTAACCCCCTCATTGCTGAATACCATTGTAAATTACCCCCCCCCCCCCCAAGAAGCAAAAACGTCAGACAGTTAACATAGCTAAGCCACTGTGATACAAAACTGTCTTAGGTAGGTTAGGTCTCCACAACTGCACCTCTGGACCCCTTTACATTACACAGCACCCTGCACCTCTGGGCCCCTTTACATTACACAGCACCCTGCACCTCTGGACCCCTTTACATTACACAGCACCCTGCACCTCTGGGCCCCTTTACATTACACAGCACCCTGCATCACTGGCCCCCTTTACATTACACAGCACCCTGCACCTCTGGACCCCTTTACATTACACAGCACCCTGCACCTCTGGGCCCCTTTACATTACACAGCACCCTGCACCTCTGGACCCCTTTACATTACACAGCACCCTGCACCTCTGGGCCCCTTTACATTACACAGCACCCTGCACCTCTGGACCCCTTTACATTACACAGCACCCTGCACCTCTGGGCCCCTTTACATTACACAGCACCCTGCACCTCTGGACCCCTTTACATTACACAGCACCCTGCACCTCTGGGCCCCTTTACATTACACAGCACCCTGCACCTTTGGACCCCTTTACATTACACAGCACCCTGCACCTCTGGGCCCCTTTACATTACACAGCACCCTGCATCACTGGCCCCCTTTACATTACACAGCACCCTGCACCTCTGGACCCCTTTACATTACACAGCACCCTGCACCTCTGGGCCCCTTTACATTACACAGCACCCTGCACCTCTGGACCCCTTTACATTACACAGCACCCTGCACCTCTGGGCCCCTTTACATTACACAGCACCCTGCACCTCTGGACCCCTTTTACATTACACAGCACCCTGCACCTTTGGACCCCTTTACATTACACAGCACCCTGCACCTCTGGGCCCCTTTACATTACACAGCACCCTGCACCTCTGGACCCCTTTACATTATACATCATCCTGCACCTCTGGACCCCTTTTAAATTACACAGCACCATGCACCTCTGGGCCCCTTTATATTACACAGCACCTTGCACCTCTGGACCCCTTTTACATTACACAGCACCCTGCACCTCTGGGCCCCTTTACATACATTACACAGCACCTTGCACCTCTGGACCCCTTTACATTACACAGCACCCTGCACCTCTGGGCCCCTTTACATTACACAGCACCTTGCACCTCTGGACCCTTTTACATTACACAGCACCCTGCACCTCTGGGCCCCTTTACATTACACAGCACCTTGCACCTCTGGACCCTTTTACATTACACAGCACCCTGCACCTCTGGGCCCCTTTACATTACACAGCACCCTGCACCTCTGGACCCCTTTACATTACCCTGCACCTCTGGGCCCCTTTACATTACACAGCACCTTGCACCTCTGGACCCCTTTTACATTACCCTGCACCTCTGGGCCCCTTTACATTACACAGCACCCTGCACCTCAGGGCCCCTTTACATTACACAGCACCCTGCACCTCTGGGCCCTTTTACATTACACAGCACCCTGCACCTCTGCACCCCTTTACATTACACAGCACCCTGCACCCCTTTACATTACACAGCACCCTGCACCTCTGGACCCTTTTACATTACACAGCACCCTGCACCTCTGGGCCCCTTTACATTACATAGCACCCTGCACCCCTGGACCCTTTTACATTACACAGCACCCTGCACCTCTGGACCCCTTTACATTACACAGCACCCTACACCTCTGGGCCCTTTTACATTACACAGCACCCTGCACCTCTAGGCCCCTTTACATTACACAGCACCTTGCACCTCTGGGCCCCTTTTACATTACACAGCACCCTGCACCCCTTTACATACATTACACAGCACCTTGCACCTCTGGACCCCTTTACATTACATAGCACCACACCTCTGGGCCCTTTTACATTACACAGCACCCTGCACCTCTGGGCCTCTTTACATACATTACACAGCACCCTGCACCTCTGGACCCCTTTACATTACACAGCACCACACCTCTGGACCCCTTTACATTACACAGCACCACACCTCTGGACCCCTTTACATTACACAGCACCACACCTCTGGACCCCTTTACATTACACAGCACCCTGCACATCTGGACTCCTTTACATTACACAGCACCCTGCACCTCTGGACTCCTTTACATTACACAGCACTCTGGACCCCATTACATTACACAGCCCTGGACGCCTGTATGCTACACAGACACCCCCCCTAACAGTTATGGACCCCCTGCATGTTACACAGACCCCCTACAGTGAAGACACTCCCCATTCAGTACAGACCCACCCCTGTATAGTAGAATCCCCCCCATTCAGTACACATTCCCCCCCATTCAGTACACATTCCCCCCCATTCAGTACACATTCCCCCCCCCATTCAGTACACATTCCCCCCCCCATTCAGTACACATTCCCCCCCATTCAGTACACATTCCCCCCCCATTCAGTACACATTCCCCCCCATTCAGTACACATTCCCCCCCCATTCAGTACACATTCCCCCCCCCATTCAGTACACATTCCCCCCCCCATTCAGTACACATTCCCCCCCCCATTCAGTACACATTCCCCCCCCCATTCAGTACACATTCCCCCCCCCATTCAGTACACATTCCCCCCCATTCAGTACACATTCCCCCCCCATTCAGTACACATTCCCCCCCCATTCAGTACACATTCCCCCCCATTCAGTACACATTCCCCCCCCATTCAGTACACATTCCCCCCCCCCATTCAGTACACATTCCCCCCCCCATTCAGTACACATTCCCCCCCCCCATTCAGTACACATTCCCCCCCATTCAGTACACATTCCCCCCCTCATTCAGTACAGATTCCCCCCCTCCCCTTCAGTACAGATTCCCCCCCATTCAGTACACATTCCCCCCCCCATTCAGTACAGATTCCACCCCCCCCCCTTCAGTACAGATTCCCCCCCATTCAGTACACATCCCCCCCCATTCAGTACAGATTCCACCCCCCCCCCTTCAGTACAGATTCCCCCCCATTCAGTACACATTCCCCCCCCCCCCCCATTCAGTACACATTCCCCCCCCCCCCCATTCAGTACAGATTCCCCCCCATTCAGTACACATTCCCCCCCCCATTCAGTACAGATTCCCCCCCCCCCTTCAGTACAGATTCCCCCCCCCCCCTTCAGTACAGATTCCCCCCCCATTCAGTACAGATCCCCCCCCCCCATTTAGTACAGATTCTCCCCCCCCCCATTAAGTACAGATTCTCCCCCCCCCCCCATTCAGAACAGATTCCCCCCCCCCTTCCGTACAGATTCCCCCCCCCCATTCAGTACATACCCCCCCCCCCCATTAAGTACAGATTCCCCCCATTCAGTAACCCTTATGTACCTCAGATGATCGGGACATGCCAGACAGCACTCATGGACTTGTCGGATCCCCTCCCCCTGTGTAAACATACAGGAGGAGGGGGAGGCGGGCCGCTTCACTCGGCTGTGCCGAGACTGATCAGAGCACGGAGAGCAGGGAGGGATCTGACGGCCGGGTGTCACTACAGTGCGGTTCGCACCCCCGCAAAGCCACACTACCTCAGGCTCCTCTCTCCGCGTACTTTCTAAAAAATGCGCGCCGCTGCCTAATCCCGCCCGCTCAGCCTTGCTGTCTCTTCAGTCGCGTGGGGGGTTGGCGCCTGCCGCTCCGCTGCTTAACCTGCCTGCAGTCTCCGCTTCAGTCGGAGGGGGGGCACCGGCCTGACACCCCCCAGTGGGTGCCCCCCCCGCCCCTCACTTAGTAAACGCTGCATTCCCGACTATTCTCTGCTCGAGTCCTGCAGGGGGAACGTGCGTTCCTGCTGTGAAAAAAGTGCAGGGACGCCGTTCCCACGCGTTCCCGCAGGACTCGAGCCCTGGTTTGTGTGTACACTTTTAACCTCTTGACCACTGGGCACTTAAACCCCCTTCCTGACCAGACCAATTTTCAGCTTTCGGTGCTCTCACAATTTGAATGACAATTACTCAGTCATACAACATTGTACCCATTTGAAATTTAGTCTTTTTTTTTTTACACAAATAGAGCTTTCTTTTGGTGGTATTTGATCACCTCTGGGTTTTTTTATTTTTTTTTCGCTATAAAAGAAAAACGACTGAAAATTCTGTAAAAAAAAAAAAAAAAAAAAAATCTAGTTTCTGTCATATTAGCAGGTTATTTCTCACACACAGCATATGCATACCACAAATTACACCCCAAAACACATTCTGCTATTCCTCCCGAGTATGGCGATACCACATGTGTGAGACTTTTACACAGCGTGGCAACATACAGAGGCCCAACATGCAGGGAGCACCATCAGGCGTTCTAAAGCACCCAGGCCAATTCTGACATTTCTCTCCTACACTTAAAAATCATCATTTATTTGCTAGAAAATTACATAGAACCCCAAAACATTATATATGCTTTTTTAGCAAAGACCCTAGAGAATACAATGGCGGCCGTTACAACTTTTTATCTCGCATGGTATTTTCGCAGAAATTTTTTGAACGCGTGTTTTTAAAAAAAAAATCAGTTTTGTGCTTAAAAAAAAACAAAACAGTAAAGTTAGCCCAATTTTTTTTCATAATGTGAAAGATGAAGTTACGCCGAGTAAATAGATACCCAACATGTCACACTTCAAAATTGCGCCCCATTAATGGAATGGCGCCAAACTTCGCTACTTAAAAATCCCCATAGGCGATGCTTTAATTACTTTTATTGGTTACATGTTTTTAGTTACAGAGGAGGTCAAGGGCCAAAATGATTTCTCTTGCTCTAACGTTCGCAGAGATACCTCACATGTGTAGCTTGAACACCGTTTTCATATGTGGGTGGGACTTACGTGTGCGTTCGCTTCTGCATGCGAGCACACGGGGACAGGGGCGCTTTAAAAAAATGGGTATTGCAGAGTATTGGGGTATTGCAGAGTATCGCGGGGGGTATTGCAGAGTATGGGGGGTATTGCAGAGTATTGGGGTATTGCAGAGTATCGCGCAGGGTATTGGGGTATTGCAGAGTATCGCGCAGGGTATTGCAGAGTATTGGGGTATTGCAGAGTATTGGGGTATTGCAGAGTATTGGGGTATTGCAGAGTATTTGGGTATTGCAGAGTATTGGGGTATTGCAGAGTATCGCGCAGGGTATTGCAGAGTATGGGGGGTATTGCAGAGTATGGGGGGTATTGCAGAGTATTGGGGTATTGCAGAGTATCGCGCAGGGTATTGGGGTATTGCAGAGTATCGCGCAGGGTATTGCAGAGTATTGGGGTATTGCAGAGTATCGCGCAGGGTATTGCAGAGTATTGGGGTATTGCAGAGTATCGCACAGGGTATTTCAGAGTATTGGGGTATTGCAGAGTATCGCGCAGGGTATTTCAGAGTATTGGGGTATTGCAGAGTATCGCGCAGGGTATTGCAGAGTATTGGGGTATTGCAGAGTATCGGGGTATTGCAGAGTATCGCGCAGGGTATTGCAGAGTATTGGGGTACTGCAGAGTATCGCGCAGGGTATTGCAGAGTATTGAGGTATTGCAGAGTATCGTGCAGAGTATTGGGGTATTGCAGAGTATTGGGGTATTGCAGAATATTGGGGTATTGCAGAGTATTGCGCAGGGTATTGCAGAGTATTGGGGTATTGCAGAGTATTGCGCAGGGATAGCTGAGCTGGGATGGATGGATGGCTGGATATGTGACTGCATTTGTCACAGATTTAGCCCTCAGTGCTGCTGCTGACACCCGCTCTCCCCCCCTCCTCTCACACTGTACCGAACGGTACAGAGAGGAGAGGGAAGAAATGACGCCGGTTTGTTTACAAGTGATCGCTCCGTCATTTGACGGAGCGATCACGTGAGAAACGGACGCTATCAGCGGCAATTTACCGCGATCCTGGATGCGCCGGATCTTCTAGACCGGGCGCTCACGGATGATTCCAGGAGCGCGCCCCAGGGGGTGCGCGAGTGGAGGATTCTGGGAGGACGTCCCAGGGACGTCCTCCAAGAATAACTCGACCGCGCTGTAGCAGTAAAATGTCTATGGCGCGGTGGGCAAGTGGTTAAAGGGGTTGTAAAGGTTTGTTTTTTATTTTCTAAATAGGTTCTTTTAAGCTCCAAACTGCGGCCGAGTGTCGGATGTGGCCCTTTGCTAGCCTTTATCCGGCCCTTGGGGCAGTATTGCTCTCAATGATATGAGGCACTATTCCTCTCAGTGACACCAACAATGGGGCTCTCTTTCTTCCACTAATAGCAATGATGGAGCACTATTCCCCCTCCTACTGCCCACCAACACTGGGGCCATGTTTATTCTCACTGATGCTCGGCCCTGGGGCATTATTCTACCCCCATTTGTCAGAATACGGCCCCCCTGAAGTCTCAAAGACAGTAAACTGGCCCTTTGCTTGAAAAGTATGGAGACCCCTGAGCTAGTGCATTGTTGGTTCACTTACCTTTTCCTTCGATTTCCCTTCTAAATGTTTTTTTTTGTTTTCTTTGTCTGAATTTCTCACTTCCTGTTCCTCCTCAGTAAGGTGTTCAGTAAGCTGTTCTGACCGACTTTCCACCGCTCAGATGATGGGGGGAAAGCTTACTGAGGAGAAACAGGAAGTGAGAAATTCAGACAAAGAAAAAAAACATTTAGAAGGGAAATGGAAGGAAAAGGTAAGTGAACCAACAATGCACTAGCTTAAAGGAACCTATTTAGAAAATAAAAAAACAAACCTTTACAACCCCTTTAATGTTTCTCAAGCAGTATTTTCCTACCAGCCCAGTTCAACTGTGTGCACTACAGAAGACTTCCCCCATTGTTAAGGAGATGAGGAGAGGGGGAGGTGTTCTGTCCTAACATACTTTCTGTCCTACAGTCGATGACATATGACTGTATAGAGAAAGGACAGTGAGTGAGCATTGATGCACGAATACAGGGAGTGTATTAATGGTAGGGTCACCAGGTGAAATCAACTGGCAAACAGCCCCCAAAGAAAGAAAACAAATACAGCCACCACATTCAAGGACTGGCAAGCTGCACTACATTACATTTTTGTTTTTGGGTATAGATTTTTAAGATCAGACCATCAGAAAACTGGTGTGACTAATATGAACAAAAAGCTAAAAACTTTCATTTGTTTTAGCTCAAAATGTAGCTACAGCTCAGAAACCACCCTCTCTGAACCTAATGGAGGTAAAGCAGTGGATTGTGGGCACAAGTATCCTAGAGAAACTTATACCAAATGACACTCACCTTAAATTCCTGAAACTATGCTCTCCGTGGCTAGGGTGCAACCACAATCTGAACCTCAACCACTCTTTACTCTCAGTTTGAAAAACACATAGGCTTCATGACATGGGAACTTCCGGCTTGGTCCATGGCATCCTCCTTTCTTTCTTACCCTCCTTCCCTGTATCTTTTTACTCTAAGGCCCCGTACACACGACCGGATCTGTCCGCTGATATTTGTCCGATGGACAGTTTCAGCGGACAGATCCGGTCGTGTGTAGGCCCGACCAGACAATTGTCCGGTGGATCGGACAGTTTCCAGCGGATCAAAATTTCTTAGCATGCTAAGAAATCTATCCGCTGGAAACGTGTTCGGTCGTCTGTACAGACTCACCGGACACGTCCGACCGACCGCCATCCCTCGCATGCGTCGTACTGATTCGACGCATGCGTAGAAGATTTGAACTTCAAGGCCGCCCACGTCGCCGCGTCATCGCGGCAATGCCCCGCGTATTGCCCCGCGTATTGTTTACACGCGGATTTCTGTCTGATGGTGTGTACAACCATCAGACAGAAATTTTCCGGCGGACCGTTTTCAGCGGATTGTCTGTCCGTGTGTACGGGGCCTTAATGCACACTAAAATTGTCTGGCATTATCTTTCCCCTTACTCTGCCATCCTGCCTTCTCCCCCTTGGTCTTTTTAAACCCATCTAAATATTGTTAGAGCTCACTGCAATACTCTGTACCTTGGGCAAGTACAATGAGAAGATACCATCTGCACACTTCCTAGTCCACCTACATGTAGACAGTTCCACCGTCACCCCTTTCCTTTTCCCACCCAGCCTATGATCAACCACATCCTTGGGCTTCTTTTGCTTTAGCCTATAGACTTTAGCCTATATCATGTCATGTTACATACAAACATAAGCCCTTCTTATTCACTTCTATTATACTTATATTCCATATGCTATGTTATATAATGCAGAATATATGCATGCTTCATTCTGATTGTGTTTAAAACCCTTGAAAAAACAATGAAAAATATGTGAAAAGAGTCACTAATATGAACATGCACTACGAAAATAATTGAAATCTTAATGGCCACTATAGATATTTTTCTCTTCTTTTAGGACCACCATTATTTGAGCTATAAATAGAGCAACCAATAAGGACATATAGCAAGAACAAACAACAATTAGAAAAAATCCGTTGTTTATTCAAATTAATGATTTTTTTCTGTGTACAGGAAAACCACTACTAAAGAGTGGATGCGTATAGCAAAATAGGTGCTGGTTGTTCTGAATAGGCTACAAGAGTCATGTACATGTGTCACGTACCTTGTGGCAGAGCCTGAAGTATAGACGGAGGCCACTTGCACAGCCTCAGTTCTGAGAACACTGATGTTGTGACAGTGGCCACGAGAGCATGGCTAGGTATGAGTGCCTGTAAGATGTCCGTCAGCCGCAGCAGTGGGTAGCAGGTGCCTGAGACAGGTCAGATTGCTGGAACAGCAGATGGCAACAGAGAAAGCAGACCCCGGATTGGGCAGACGGCCTGTGCTTGACAGGCAGCTGGCAGGTAGCCAATTCAGAACCAGTAGCATGCAGAGCAGGATGGGAGAATAACTGGATGCAAGGTCAGATGAGCCAGGTCAGCAGCAGATGGTCAGATACAGGCATAAATGGCAGAGAATGGTCAGGATACAAGCAGAAGTCAGTGATGTAGAATGAGCAGAGTCAGAGCAAATCTAGAGACAGGCCAAAGTCAGGGCAGGTAGCGATCAATCAAGGTCAGGGCAAGCCGGATCAATCACAGAAGTAACACAGGAACAGATACAGGAATATGGGAAATAGCTGTAGATCAAACAGCACTGACTAATAGAACTTCTTCAGTCTAAATAGTCCCATTGGCACCAACATTAAAGTGATTGTATACCTTCAGTTTTTTTTAAATAAACATATCACACTATACAGTTTGTTTTGCACAGTGTGGCCCCGAACCTCGTCTTCTGGGGTCCCCCAGCGGCTCTTGCGGTTCCTCTTTGCATCGGTTAAACGCCTTGGAGAAGCGCTCTCCAAGGGGGTTACCTTGGGGGCGCGCTCCCGAGTCCAGCATTTGCGTCCATAGACACAAAATGCCGGACTTGGCCCCGCCCCCAGCGCTTGTTACATGCAATTTGATTGACAGAAGCAGGAGCCAATGGCTGTGCTGCTATCAATCTATCCAGTTAAGAGCCGAGAAACCCCAGGCAGAGAGGAAGAGCGCATCTCCGCCGTGGGAATTACAGGGCTGAGGTCAGTAAAACGGGGGGGGGGGGGGATCTAGGGGGCCGATCACTGTCAGAAGTTTTTTCTCCTTAATGCATAGGATGCATTAAGGTGGAAAAACATGAGGGTTTACAACCCCTTTACCGATGAGTGCGCCTGAGTGCACGTGTGCATTTGCGCATATGCATTCGTAAATGGTTATGTGCTCGTGAACAGGCAACCGCACATCTGTGCCTGCCACCTGTCTGTCTTGAGGCTTCATCTGTACTATGGCTAGTGCCTTCCTGACAACATGTAACATTTTACCATATTATAATACAGGGTTTGACAAATTTGCTTGGAATCTAGGAGCCAGCTAAAAAAGTTAGGAGCCAGAAAACGCGCCCCGTCCCGCCAAGCTCGCGCGCAGAAGCGAACACATACCTGAGTAGCGCCCACATATGAAAGCGGTGTTCAAATCACACATGTGAGGTATCGCCATGATTGGTAGAGCGAGAGCAATAATTCTAGCCCTAGACCTCCTCTAACTCAAAACATGCAACCTGTAGAATTTTTTAAATGTCGCCTATGGAGATTTTAAAGGGTAAAAGTTTGTCGGCATTTCACGAGCGGACGCAATTTTGAAGCGTGACATGTTGGGTATCAATTTACTCAGTGTAAAATTATCTTTCACAATATAAAAAAAAAATTGGGATAACTTTACTGTTGTCTTATTTTTTTATTAAAAAAAGTGCACTTGTAAGACCGCTGCGCAAATGCGGTGTGACAGAAAGTATTGCAACGATCGCCATTTTAATCTCTAGGGTGTTAGAATAAAAAAATATATAATGTTTGGGGGTTCTAATTAGAGGGAAGGAGATGGCAGTGAAAACAGTGAAAAAACACTTTAAGAACTGCTGTTTTACTTGTAATGCGAACGGCCACCACCAGATGGCGCCAGGTCACAGAAGGAAGCTTGGGCCTTCACAAGGCTGCAAAGCTGCGGCCTTAATTACCGGCTGTCATGGGGCCGCCGCGATCGCGCGGCGGGGGAGGTGGGGGCGCACAGAGACACAGGATCCTGTGCCTCCGTGCGCCCCCACTTCCCCTGCCGCGCGATCACAGCGGGCCCGCGCCGGCTGGTAATTGAGGTCGCGGCTTTGCGGCCTTGTAGGCCGCGGCCTCAATTACCGGTGGGCGTGGGCGCCAGGTCACAATTTCTTGTCGCAATTGCGACCGGGCGCCCGAATTCTGTCGAGCCCTGTTATAGTACGGTTTCCCAGCTCTATGTTACTTATTCTGATACCATAAAATATATAATATATTTGGTGCAAATTAATACATTAACATTAACATTTCCTTAAAGAGATCTTGTCATGTTGCCCATATAGAGTTTTTTTGGTAGCCCATCCGCCAGCACTCTGTTCACATATTCTGTTCACTGGTCGAGACACTGACCTCACTGTTGATTTCCTATTTTGATCATTTTAGAAGCAATGATGGCTATCTGTTGGTGATATGTTATTAAAAAAACATATTCTGAACGTAATTCTTTCTAACAGGACTCTTGTGTCTTCACAGGTTATGAAGATACCTCCTAACATGAAGAGACCTATTCTGTCAACCATTTGGACACTTTTCATCTCTACTTTAAGTTTCAGGCTCTTATAGTGTTTACTCAACTAAAATATGGCTTAGAATCTCAACTTCTGTCTTTGAGGGATCATTGCATGTTTAGTGTTTTTCACAGTTTTTTGTACTTGGACCATAATGGGGGGATGCTTCTCCAAACCCAAGCCAGGTAAGAGCCCATTAATATTACATTGCATGTTATATGTCATAAAGCTACACACAACAAACTGGGTCAGACTTAGAAACTCTGCAGGGTGACTGCTGGAAGGAATGTTAATTCTGCACTCTTGCAGGGAGGATTAAAGAACGCTCTAGGTTACAATTAATCCAAGGAAAATTACATTTCAGTTTCTTTCACGTACAGAACGTTCAGCTGAAATGAGCACAGAATGTTTACTATAATAAGCTTGAACTAATATAGCTTGTACGCAGCAAGCCTATGCCCCAATAATGAAAATAATTCCAAATCCCTTTACTCTTGTTACAGCAGGGGGTGGTTTAAGAAGTGCAGATTTTCGACTGTTCATTATAAATATAAAAAATGCAATTATTTATTTGAAAATATAGTTAGATTTTTGGAATTTTCTAAAGAAATGGTTTAATAAGCTTGCATTTGATTTGTAAAAAGTGTATCTTAAAAAGTGCCAACAGAAAGCAGTTTGATTCAATGTTCAATTTCCCCTGCATGCAAAAGGTAATGAAACCTGGTTTGGTTCTTTGAGCAACAAGCCCTGTACACACGGCCGGGAATCCCGTCAGGAAAAAAAACTTGGTTTTCCTGACGGGATTCCTGGCAAGCTTGTTGTGCATACAGACGGCCATTCCAAAGAACTGCTGTTCTTTTGAATGGCAAGAAGGCGGTGACGCCATCGAATACGACGAGACAGCGCTCGTCACATTCGATGCCGTCACCGCCATCTTGCTTCACCCCACACTAAACTTGTATGCTACCGCGCATGCGTCGAAACTCTGCAGTGCACTCCCAGCACAAATACATGTATAAATATATGCAGCCTTGCAGTAGAAGATCCACTTCAGTATACAGTATATGTGTAGAGTTGGTGGCAAGGGGTTAAACTATTTACAAATTCTTAACAAGAAGTAGAAGAGTTTTAAAACATGTCATCCCTGACCTCTCTAGCTGCTTGTAATGTGAAGCTATTACTTCTCAAATTCTTCAAAGATCACAACCATGATACAAGTCAGGTTACAAATGGTTTCTAACAGCTTCAAAAATACCTGCTGTTTGTTCACCCTAGAGTGCTTACAGGCTGCCTGGATTCTGTTGCATTAAAAAGTCATAGAGAATAGGGTAAGGTTTCATGTCAGTGTCTGCCCCCTCCTCCCCCTGCACTGCAAGGGTTAAATGTTTCTTAAGTCTAGTAGGTAGAGGAAAAGTCAAGCTTAACTTATTAATTGAACCCCAGGCTGCTGGTATTCTTTTCTTCTCTCTGACTATCCGGGTTGGATTGTGGACAGGCCCTCACATACTATGCAGCATGCAACCAGTGGCCAGAGCACTTTAGGGAAGAGGCTGTAGGGGAATGGTCACATAGTATGGAGGAAGGCTTCTAGAGTGAGGATTAAGGTAGGTATTACAGCATATTCTTCAACCTTTAGATCTGATAGGCCTTTAACCCTTGCAGTCTGGGAAGGCCCTACTGCAAAATTGTTTGTCTAGTGCCTGAAGTTGGACTTTAATTTCTTCACAATGCTTATAGATACAAAGATCAATGAGGGCTTGTTTTAGACCACTTTTACTGCTTATTCAAGATATGTAAACATATATGGAGGTTGATTTACTAAAACTGGAGAGTGCAAAATCTGGTGCAGCTCTGCATAGCAACCATTCAGCCTCCAGATTTTATTGTCAAAGCTTAACTGAACCAGCTGAAGTTCGAAGCTGATTGGCTACCATGCACAGCTGCACCAGATTTTGCACTCTCCAGTTTTTGTAAATCAACCCCATAGTGTGTGTAGCGGTACCCCCGTAGGGTTTGCTGAGAAATGTGGTTTGTCTGTCACCCTGCCCAGCCCTGCATTTACTCTCCGGCACTCCTAGACAAAAAGCAGTCAATGAACTTTGAACTTTCAATCACTCCTCACTCCACCAGCACATCACTTGCTGCACACTGTTACTCCTAGTCACCTCCAGAACATCACTTAATTCCCCAGGAAAAGCTAGCACTATTTGTTGGTTAGGCCTTTCACTGACTTAGCCAGGCCTCAGCAAATGCCCTTTGCAGGCTGGGACTGCGGGCCCCAATGGTGTAGCAGTATAGTCCTTGTGCTAGCTGCCCTAATATGTCTACCGATCCCAGTTAGCCCTCTTCAGGCCCTGCCAGCCCTCCTGGCTGCAGCTGCCTCTTTTCACTGTCCCTTTCTCCACAGTCCACACTTCTGGTTCTGCACCCACATCAGACTGCAAGCTCCCAGTCCTCCTGACTGTGTGTCAGAAACCATGAATCAGACAGAGACAAAAGTACAGTTAAATCACACTTGTTTAATAATAAAAATAAAAAGGTAAACAGAGTAAGGGTAGTCAAAACATAGCCAGAGTTCAGTAACCGGAATGGGTAATCGGCCAAGCCAATGTCCAAGAGCCAGCGATAAAGGTAGTAGTACAGCAAGCAGAATCTGTAGACAGAGGGGACATCAGTCAAGCAGGTCTTCAAGAGGAACGCAGGAGAAAGTCTCTTGTGATGTTAACACAGGCGAAGGCAAAGAGCAAATGAACTGGAAGGCTTTAAGTAGGCAAAGCTTTTAGGGTGTATGGAGGACCACAGAGTTCCACCAGGAGCCCTGGAAGGTGTGTTGAGGTGCCTATTCCAAGCACTCAAGCTAATAGCACAGAGATGGCAAGCGCATGCCCCTCCATCGGTTAAAAACTGGGCTGAAACCATTAATGCAATGATCTGGAGTGAGAGGGTGACTTTTATTAAGCAAGGCAACTATAAGAGATTCGAAAGAGTGTGGGGGGCCTGGTTGAGGGAAATGGGATACCCCCTATAGAGGCTACCTCTCTACGTGGCCTGGAATCTCCCCCCTCCCCCCTGGAATCAGAAATCCTCCTTATAACCAGTAACTAATAACAGGGAGGACTGGATTTTTCAATGATTGATTTTTGTTTCCCTGGTCTCCCCCTTTCTTCTTTTCTCTTTTAGTCTCCTCTCCCTATATGAAATGCACTAATGATAGTTCAGACTAAGGTATTTGCTCCTACTCGGGGTAACATAAAAAGATGCATAATAGTGACACAGGGTGGGTAGGGAAGGGCGGAGAGGGGGAGGTGGAGGGAGGGATGGGTGGGATATGTTAATCCACTGTATGTGTACAATCCGCTGTCTGTGTTTATATATTTGGAATATATATTTTATATCTCCTGTAAGATAACCTGTGCTGACAAACATCGTAAAATAATAAAGAAAAATTAAGATAAAAAAAAAAGTAGGCAGAGTTGACGAGCAGGATCATCAACAGGTGGATCACTGTAGAGAGATAGGAGCTTGCAATTAGCTGACAGCTGAGCTGCCAGCACAGAGAAGGAAGGGCTGAGCCCAGCCCTGACACTGTGCTTCACTCACCAGCCCTCCTGGCTGCGTCCAGTTGTCCTCCCAGGAGTTTCTTAGCAGTGCGCTCTCCCGCTGTCCTCTCCTTGCTCTCTTGTGTCTCTGGTCCAGGACCTCTTCATGTGTTCTTGAAAGTGGTAGCAACTGCACCCAAGCCCAGGCCCAATGTCACATCCCCCCCCCCAGACTGGGGAGCGCCCTTTAAGGCCCTGACAGCCTCCGTACCCTTTCACTCCAGCTCCTCCACCCATCTGGGCTGACCCTAGGTATTTAAGGAGGCTTTCCCCTGCCAAGCAAGGTTGGGGATTGGTCAGGGCTTCCTAAAACATCCCCAGGCAGCTCCACCTCTCCTCTCCTCCTCTCTTTCCAGAACTTTATAGCAAACTCTAGAAAGAAGAGGGAGGTCTCAGTGATGCTGTCTGTGAGTCAACAGTTGCTACCCTGAACCACTCCCACCCCAGATCAGATCAAATAAAGAATGTACCTGTTCTACAAAAGATCCTAACTCTAGCACCTACCCACCTAGGGGGTGCTACATGATGAGAGTAGAGGTTTGCTATAACCTTTTTTTACTACAGAGCTGCTTTAACTCTTTTGCTGCCACCGAGGAAAGGCATGCTTTGTCAGCATCACTGACCTATAAACAGGCTCCTGGCTGGGGATATGGGGGTATGGGGATATTAAATATAATGATAATATTTGGTATAGGAATTCATTTTTATTTTTAAAAATGTTCTCTATATTGACCTACAGACAATCTGTTCATTAAAAGCAACACAAAACAAACTATAACACTGTCAAGAGTTCTTTCTTATTTAACCACTTCCTTACTGGGCACATATACCCCTTCCTGACCAGGTGAAATTTCAGCTTCCGGCACTGCGTCGCTTTAACTGACAATTGCGCAGTCATGCGACGTGGCTCCCAAACAAAATTGACGTCCTTTTTTTCCCACAAATAGAGCTTTATTTTGGTGGTATTTGATCACCTCTGCGGTTTTTATTTTTTGCGCTATAAACAAAAATAGAGCGACAATTTTGAAAAAAAAACAATATTTTTTACTTGTTACTATAATAAATTGCCCAATTTTTTTTTAAAAAATAATTTTTTCTCAGTCTAGGCGATACGTATTATTCTACATATTTTTGTTAAAAAAATAAAAAAATAAAAAAAATCGCAAGAAGCGTCTGGTTTGCGCAAAAGTTATTGCGCTTACAAAATAGGGGACAGAATTATTATTTTTTTTTTTTTTTTTTTACTACTAATGGCGGCGATCAGCATTTTTTTTTCGTGACTGCGACATTATGGCGGAGACATCGGACACTTTTGAGACATTTTTGGCGCCATTCACATTTATACAGCGATCAGTGCAATAAATATGCACTAATTACTGTATAAATGTGACTGGCATTGAAGGGGTTAACACTAGGGGGTGAGGAAGGGGTTAATGTGTACCCTGAATTGTGTTACTAACTGTGGGGGAAGGGGGGTGACTGGGGGAGGTGACCGATGCTGTGTCCCTATGTACAAGGGACACAGATCGGTCTCCTCTCTCCCCTGACAGGACGTACACACAGAGCTCCACGTCTTGTCCCTGTAGCCGCCGATCGCGAGTCCCTGGCGGACATCGCGGCCACCAGGCACTCGCATAGGCATCTCAGCGATGCGGCGAGCGCGCCTCCGCCGGACGGGCCCGCGCCGCTGGCTGCGCGCGCAGGCCGTAAAAACACGGCCACCCAGAGATGTAGAGCCACCCTGCGGCCGTATAAAGTCGTACGGCCGTCGGGAAGTGGTTAACAAAAGCTGATGCCGCAGCTATTTAAACATCCTTGACAGTATTATACATTTTTACAAACCTTTACAAATATGAAAAAGTACATAAAGTTATATGAAATAAAAACAATATATGCTAAATATTAATATGAATAAAGTGTGATTCTGCGCAACATATCACGCTAGTAAATTAGTGATATCACATAAAATGATGAGTGTAAGAGCTGACAAATTTCAGCATGAGCTATCAAAGTAGTGGAGAAATAAAATAAAATAGTGAGTCCAAGAATAAAATATATTAGTGAGTCCAAAAATATATATAAATACTCAAAGAGTAAATATGCAAAGATATGAATAATTGTGGACAAAGGTATGGAATAGAAAAGTTCAATCCCAAAGTGCAAACATAAATAAGCTGTCCGGACAGAAGTATTAAATGCACTGGATAAAGGTGAGCACCAGCTCTATAATGTGAATGCACAGCCGTGCAATGAAAGATGAACCAGATCCCTGGCTGAGCTCCCGGGACTCTTACCTCTCAGCCCTCCTTAATGGGCAATAGTATACAGGTCACTCGCAGCCTTCTATGGGTGGTCACTGATGCTTCCTCTCTCGATCTAATGGATCCTCCCTCTAATGGGATAAATGCTCCTCAGTGCCGGATGGATAATGTGGGTAAAAAGAGAAAGAGGGGACTCCCATAGTGAGGTAACTAGACGAAGACACGTGGTGTCGTAACGCGTAGGGATTGGAGGACGTACACCCGGAGTGACGTAAGCTGGCGATCCAAACGCCGCTTGTTGATTTCCTCGTTGCACATTGTTTTTATTGTAATATAAGCGCAGGTTATTCCCAATAAATTTTTTTCCTGCACCAAACGTTACCTCACTCTCTCTTTTTACCCACATTATCCATCCGGCACTGAGGAGCATTTATCCCATTAGAGGGAGGATCCATTAGATCGAGAGAGGAAGCATCAGTGACCACCCATAGAAGGCTGCGAGTGACCTGTATACTATTGCCCATTAAGGAGGGCTGAGAGGTAAGAGTCCCGGGAGCTCAGCCAGGGATCTGGTTCATCTTTCATTGCACGGCTGTGCATTCACATTATAGAGCTGGTGCTCACCTTTATCCAGTGCATTTAATACTTCTGTCCGGACAGCTTATTTATGTTTGCACTTTGGGATTGAACTTTTCTATTCCATACCTGTGTCCACAATTATTCATATCTTTGCATATTTACTCTTTGAGTATTTATATATATTTTTGGACTCACTAATATATTTTATTCTTGGACTCACTATTTTATTTTATTTCTCCACTACTTTGATAGCTCATGCTGAAATTTGTCAGCTCTTACACTCATCATTTTATGTGATATCACTAATTTACTAGCGTGATATGTTGCGCAGAATCACACTTTATTCATATTCCTGTTTTATGTCATGTATACATAACTAGGTTTTTGTCACGGAACCATGAACCAGACGTACAACAAGAGATAAGTGAAAATAAGAAGGCTTTATTGAAAATCAAGCTGTAAAGCAAAAGTCCAAACGGATGGTTAAACAGAGTCTTGCGAAGCCAGAGGTCAGGAACCAGAAGGGTAGTCGGACGAAGCCAGGATCAGGAACCAGCAGGGAAGTCAGACGAAGCCAGGAACAGGAACCAGCAGGGAAGTCAGACGAAGCCAGGATCGGAACCAGAAGCAGCAGCAGTCTTAGAAGCATGTGAACACAGGAGGACCAAGCAAGGAACTGAAGCCACAGAGCTCCTATATATATGAGCCAGGCATCCAGCTCCTCCCAGTGGGAAGGAGGAGCCGCAGGGTGGGAGGCTACAAGAGTCCCAGAAACCAAGATGGCCGCCAGCACATGTCAAACGAAGGAGACAGGAGAGAGGTAAGACCATGACAGTACCTCCCCCTCAAGGGCCCCTCCTCCGCGGTGCAAAAAAAACGGTTTCTGAGGGAAACGTGCGTGGAAGGCTCGGAGCAAGGCAGGAGCATGGACATCTGCGGAGGGAACCCAGGAACGCTCCTCTGGACCGTAACCACGCCAGTGGACCAAAAACTGCACCCGACCGTGGACCAGGCGTGAGTCCAGGATATTGCTCACCTCATACTCCTCATGATTGCCCACTTGGACCGGACGAGGCCGAGGAACCGAGGAAGTGAAGCGATTGCACACCAGTGGCTTCAACAGGGAGACATGAAACACGTTGGAGATCCGCATGCCAGGAGGAAGCGCAAGGGCATAGGCTACCGGGTTTACCCTGCGAAGCACTCGGAAGGGACCAACAAAGCGAGGAGCCAGCTTGGGAGTGGGCACTCGAAGGTTGAGGTTGCGAGTGGACAACCATACACGGTCTCCGACCTGGTAGGAAGGAGCAGGCGCTCGTCTGCGATCAGCCTGGAGTTTCTGGCGCTGCGCAGAGACCTCAAGGGACTTCTGGATCTGTACCCAAGAGGCGCGTAGGACGGAAAGGTGATCCTCCACAGCCGGAATATCCTGGGGAGAGAATGCCTCCGGTAACACGGCAGGTTGGAACCCATAATTGGCCATGAAGGGAGACGTCCCAGAGGAAGAGTTCACCGCCGTGTTCCTGGCAAACTCAGCCCAAGGCAGGAGGTCAACCCAATTGTCCTGGTGATCGGAGACATAGCAACGAAGGAATTGCTCCAAGGCCTGATTGGATCGTTCTGCGGCCCCATTGGACTGAGGGTGGTAGGCCGAGGAGAAGGAGAGATGAATCCCCAACTGGGAGCAAAAGGCGCGCAAGAACCTGGACACAAACTGACTCCCCCGATCCGACACTATCTCCTTGGGCAAACCGTGCAACCGAAAGACCTCCCAGGCAAAAATCGTGGCCAATTCTTGTGCAGAGGGTAACTTCTTGAGAGGAACACAGTGGCACATTTTGGAAAACCGATCCACAATCATGAGAATGACCGTATGGCCTCGGGATGCAGGGAGGTCCACAATGAAATCCATCCCCAGGTGTGACCATGGGCGCTCCCCGGTGGCTATGGGTTGCAGCAGGCCCAACGGAAGGTGCCGAGGGGACTTACTCTGGGCACAAACGGAGCATGCCGCTACATATGCGGCGATGTCGGAACGTAGGGAAGGCCACCAGAACAGACGTGAAACAGCCCAGGACAGCTGATTCTTACCAGGATGCCCCGCGGTCTTGGAGTTATGGTAGGTTCGCAACAACCGAGTGCGCAACTCCTCAGGCACAAAACATCTGCCGTTGGGTCTCCCAGAGGGAGCACCAGATTGAGCCGCCAAAATCTGCTCACCAAGGGGAGAGGTCAGGCTGGTGCGAATGGCGGCCAGGATCTGATTTGGAGGTATGACCGAAGTCGGTATAGATTCCTCCCTGGACAGCTCGGAGTACTGCCGTGATAAAGCATCCGCCCTGATGTTCTTGGAACCGGGTAGGTAGGAGACCACGTAATTAAAACGTGACAAGAACAGAGCCCATCTGGCCTGACGTGGTGTCAATCTCTTGGCCTCAGAAAGGTAGGTCAGATTCTTGTGGTCCGTCAGGATGAGAACCGGAACCACGGAGCCCTCGAGCAAGTGCCTCCACTCTTTGAGAGCCTGCACTATGGCCAATAACTCCCTGTCACCAATCTGATAGTTGCACTCCGCGGGTGACAGTTTCCGGGAGTAAAACCCACAAGGAAGCAGCGGACCCTCTGGTGTTCTACGCTGAGACAGAAGGGCGCCTACTCCCGTCTCAGATGCGTCCACCTCGAGGACAAAGGGCAACCCAGGGTTGGTATGAGACAGAATCGGGGCCGACACAAAGGCGGATTTTAGGGCCTCAAAAGCCCGGATGGCCTCGAGCGGCCAGACCTGGGAATTACTGCCCTTCCTGGTCAGATCCGTGAGAGGCTTGGCCAGCATGGAGAAGTCCCTGATGAACTTCCGATAATAATTGGCGAAGCCCAAAAAGCGCTGCAAGGAACGAAGACCACTGGGCTGAGGCCACTGTAAGACAGCCGAAACCTTCTCAGGGTCCATGGAGAACCCCTCAGCGGAAATGATGTAACCTAAGAAGGTTACCTGGGATCGGTGAAATTCGCATTTCTCAAGCTTACCGAACAGCTTGTTCTCTCGTAACCGTTGCAACACTCGCTTGACATCCAGAATGTGGGCCTCCATGGATTCAGAGTATACCAAGATGTCATCCAAATAGACCACCACACACTGCTGCAACAGGTCACGGAAAACATCGTTGATGAATTCCTGAAAGACTGCGGGCGCATTGCACAACCCAAAGGGCATAACCAAGGATTCATAATGACCGGTCCTGGTGTTAAACGCGGTCTTCCACTCATCGCCCGCCTTGATCCTTACCAGGTTATATGCCGCCCTCAAGTCGAGTTTGGTAAAGACCGTGGCCCCCTTAAGGCGATCGAACAGCTCGGAAATCAAGGGTATCGGGTAAGCGTTCTTGATCGTGATGCGATTAAGGCCCCTGTAATCGATGCAAGGCCTCAACTCACCGCCCTTCTTTTTCACAAAGAAAAATCCAGCCCCTGCCGGGGACGAGGATTTGCGAATGTGACCACGGGACAGCGCCTCCATCACGTACTCCTCCATGGCCTCATTCTCCGCAACCGACAGTGGATAGACCCTGCTGCGAGGAGGAACGGCACCAGGTTGTAACTCTATGGCACAATCGTATGGGCGGTGCGGAGGTAGGGCAACTGCGCGCACCTTATCGAATACATCCCGGTACTCCTCGTATTCAGGAGGCAACAGAGAGTCCAAGGAAGTACACAGCAACCTGACAGGCCCATGGATGCAACTAGCCCCACACTGTGGTGACCATGAGAGGATCTCGGCCGATCTCCAGTCGAAAGTCGGATTATGCTTCTGGAGCCAGGGGTACCCCAAGACCACCGAGTAGTGTGGAGACGAAATAACCTGGAAGCAGACTGACTCTCTGTGAACGGCACCAATGGCTATCCCCACTGGAAGGGTCTCATGAGTCACGTGTGACGGCTGGAGGGGTCTGCCGTCTATCGCCTCTAGAGCCAGCGGGGAACCTCGAGCCTGCAGAGGAATGGAATTGGCGGCAGCGAACTCACTATCAATGAAAAAACCACCAGCACCAGAGTCCACCAACGCCTGGGTCGTCACCGAGCCCCCGACCCAGGAGAGGACAACAGTGATCAGTGGTTTATCAACACGGGAAACCGGGGACGAGGAGACTCCACCCAAGATCTGCCCCCGACAGGATCTCAGGTGCGAGCGTTTCCCGGACGGTTCGGACATGCCAACCGAAAATGCCCACCGAGACCACAGTACGTGCATCGGCCCTCGCGTCTCCGGAGTACAATCTCCCCCTCGGACAGGCGAGCAAACCCCAGCTGCATGGGTTCACCCCCAGACAAGTCAACCCCAGGAGGCGTGGGAGGAGAGGGAGGCACGGGTGGGACAGCAAACGTAGGCGCCAAACTGTTAGGAGGCCTCCGCAGGCTCTCCTTAAAGGAAGGTCTCTCCCTGAGTCTGGTGTCAATCAAAATCAGGAAAGAAATAAGAGCCTCGAGCTCCACTGGTAGGTCCTTAGCTGCAACCTCATCCTTCAAGGCATCCGAGAGACCATGAGAGAAAGCAGCGACCAGAGCCTCATTATTCCAGCCCACCTCTGCTGCCAGGGTACGAAACTCAATGGCGTATTCGGCTACGGATCGTGAACCCTGTCTGACGGACATAAGGAGCTTCGCAGCAGAGGCGGCGCGAGCCGGCACATCGAATACCTTCCGAAGAGAAGCAACAAAACCGGAAAACTCGGCAACCACCGGATTGTTGTTCTCCCATAAAGGGCTGGCCCAGGCCAAGGCCTTGTCCGAGAGCAGCGAGATCAAGAAGCCCACCTTTGATCTCTCAGTGGGAAAGGCATGTGGCAGCAACTCGAAATAAATGCCCACTTGGTTAAGGAAACCTCGGCACTGAGTTGGCTCTCCCCCAAATCGCTGTGGAAGGGGGGCAGAACCGGTCATACCCCGAAACACTGCAGGCGCAACAACAGGTGTCGGGGTAGACTCTGGCGCAACAACCGGAGCGGCAGTAGAAGCGGGCCCAGGAGCGACAACCGACCCATCGGCAACGGGAGCGAAATGAGCCGTGCGTTCAAGCAGGGTTTGCAACGCCACGGCGAACTGACCCAACAGGTAATCCTGCTGATCAAGTCTGGCAACCAGCGTGGGTAGCGAGGATGGCCCTGTACCGTCAAAATTCATGGCTTGGTCCTAATGTCACGGAACCATGAACCAGACGTACAACAAGAGATAAGTGAAAATAAGAAGGCTTTATTGAAAATCAAGCTGTAAAGCAAAAGTCCAAACGGATGGTTAAACAGAGTCTTGCGAAGCCAGAGGTCAGGAACCAGAAGGGTAGTCGGACGAAGCCAGGATCAGGAACCAGCAGGGAAGTCAGACGAAGCCAGGAACAGGAACCAGCAGGGAAGTCAGACGAAGCCAGGATCGGAACCAGAAGCAACAGCAGTCTTAGAAGCATGTGAACACAGGAGGACCAAGCAAGGAACTGAAGCCACAGAGCTCCTATATATATGAGCCAGGCATCCAGCTCCTCCCAGTGGGAAGGAGGCGCCGCAGGGTGGGAGGCTACAAGAGTCCCAGAAACCAAGATGGCCGCCAGCACATGTCAAACGAAGGAGACAGGAGAGAGGTAAGACCATGACAGTTTTGCTGCACTATATATATATATATTTTTTGGTGAATTTATTCATTTAGGATCTATTTTAGCGCAAAAGCACTTGTCACTTTATATGCTAAATATTGTTATTAAATGTAGTTATCAGAATAAAATAGAATTTGCTTTTTTGTTCCTTAGGAGAACACAATAAACCATGTCATGGGCATACAGAGTGTAAGGTTAACTGGCACCCGCAGCTTCTATTGTGGACATTGATTTGTTTGTGTACCCTGTTTCCCCGAAAATAAGCCCTACCCCGAAAATAAGACCTAGCGTTATTTTTGGGGATGGCTGCAATATAAGCCCTACCCTGAAAATAAACCCTAGTTAAAGTCGTCGTAAAAACATGTAATCCGTTTTGTAAAAAGATTATATAATGTGCAGTGTAGTGTGTCTCCTTTTTGTAACTTTGTTTTGGAAAATACCTTACTTACAGTGCCGCTGGGCGCTCACATGACTGGCTGGAGATCTTCTCCTCTCCAACGTCAGCGGTCCCTTCCTCTGCAGTGCTCAGAGTGGAGAAGAAGAGCTACGGCGGGTCACTGTGCTGGCTATCATGCTTTAAAGGATCAGGATATATTTTTTTCTTTTTGGGGTTACAACCACTCTAAGATCGTCATGATGAAATGACTGTATTTGAATAAATGTAGATTATTGTACATACTGTAAATAAATAAGACATCCCCTGAAAATAAGCCCTAGTGTGATTTTTGTAGCCAAAATTAATATAAGACCCGGTCTTATTTTCGGGGAAACACGGTATGTGTCTACAATCCTTAATATTTGTGTTATTATATTGTTGCTCACATTGACAGTTTTTTTTTTAAACCTTTTATTTATGATTAAAATATTTGCAAAGCATTAATTAAAAGTATGTTGCCGGTTACTTTTGCAGTGGAAGTCAAAGTTGAAGTTGTCCTTCCAGAAAAAGAAAGGGAAAAAGAAGAATTATCTCCCAATGGGAAGGCCAGTCCTCTAGCATACAAAACAAATGGAACAACTCGACACTATCACCATGAAGAAAGACCCATTGGTCTTAATCCTTACACCAATCCCAAAGACATTGTGGAAGCCTCAGTGTGCCATGTAAAGGACCTAGAGAATGGACAGTATGTTCTAATGTGTTATTTTGTAGTTAGCAATATTATAACAGCTTTATAAAAATGACTGCTTTCCCCCCAATTTGATAGTAATGTTCATTACCTTGGTTTTGTTCTTTAGTTAATTTTGTGATCAAACTTATATGCTAATCATGGTTATTGATATTATTATTAGTACTATACATTATTAATTTATATTGCTAGAATTAATGTTTGAATAACCTAGTGGGTTTTATTTAATCTTTGTTTTGCTTCAAGGCTTGAATAAAATTGTGTTCCTGTTTCTCTTTGCTGGAGGCTGCCATTTTGATGAAGCCCAAAGCCCCAGCTGTAAATCATAAAGCGGAACTAAACCCATCGATTTACCAGTTTGATTTGATTGTGTTTTCAACAAAACTGTCAGACCATCAATTGGCTGGTGTCCTATCTGATCACATGTGCAGCACCATGGCAGTTGCAGTTCAAACAGAAGCAGATTTCTTGGTTGTAAAGGATAGAAGGATATAATTCTGCATTAAGACTGTCAGAAGATTGGCCTCTACAAACTCAGCAGTGCCTAAAATTGTCTAAAAAAAGGAGAGCAACTGAGCATGTGCAGGACAGGGTGAGACAGTGTATTATTGGATTTTAAACAGTATTAAGACTTTTTTTGTATGCTATACCTGCAAAAGGGGTCTGAAGTGATCTAGCAGGACTTTATTTTCTGACTAAAGTTCCACTTAGTACACACGGGCCAAATGTTGGCTGACATCAGCCAGTTTAATAAAAACTGTCCGACAGTCAGCCTGTATGTGTGGCTAGCAGCTCCCAATCAGTGCTCTCAGCCAAAGGCTAAGAGAGCTGACGGAGTGTTCTGGTGGTGGGGCCATCTCCCAGAACACACTAGCTCAGCAGGGGGGGGGGCTGTACTAACATCGGATCATTAGTACAACGGCTCTGACCTGAGCTGATAGTGTGTACTAGGTTTAAGACTACTTCAAGAAGCCCCAGAGATGCATCCATTGGCAGGCAAAGGACAATAAGCTCAATTTAAAGGCTCCACAATACCTAAAACAGGCATTTGGTAGTATCTATCTAACTTAGCAGTTCTCAGTACTGTACAGTATTCATGTTCCTGGTACTGTATTTGTCATATATAAACCTGGCTGAGTAGTGAATACAAAGAAAAAGAAGTCTAATTTACAGAACAGCAATTAGGCTACATTCACATGGCTGTTAAAGTGCTACTGATACTGTTACTGATGTTTTTTGAACAAAAGTTCATGCATAAATGATACTTGCTTTTAGATACATTTTTTTAATAGATAAAATTGTCCCTTTTTTTTCTTTAATAGATGCAGATTTTTGGATGTTGTGTTACTGATCTGAACACATTCTTTCTTTCTTTATTCTCTATTGAACACAATGCAATTGTGTACAGATCCATACATAAACAATGCTTGTAAATGCCTTTTTTACAGCCATGTGAATGTAGTTGAAAGTGAGTCCACTTCTACTTGTTAAAGATTTCAAGCTGTAGCAACCTAAGTTTTCTCTAGAAGGCAAAATATATTGACAGCTGCATTAATCACAGAAGTTGAATGTGGGCCATTGCTAAAGGGAAGTACATACTGTATGCTGTTATAGCTAGATAGAGTTGGCCAGTGATCATATCCACTGATGCTCATGTGTGTAAGCTGCGATTGATCTGAGACAGACAGTCCTGCAACACTACATGATGGTACAGTTTGCAAAAATCCATAATAGTTTATTCCTATAATAATTGCTACTTTATGTTTACCTCTAGGATGCGGGAGGTTGACTTGGGATGTGGCAAAGCTTTGCTCATCAAGCAGAATGGAGAATACTATGCAATGGGACACAAATGCCCTCACTATGGAGCACCATTGGTGAAAGGTTGGGGTCTTTTAAGTCTGCTGTTAGTTAATATTTTACAATATAAGAAAATAAAATTTGACTCAAAAGAGTAACTTTCTTCTGGTAGCATAGGAGAGAATACTACTAGTGTACTAAGTAAGTTTGTCAACTGAACCAAATTGTAAAATCACATTGAATCTCAATGATTGTCTTTCTCCTCACCTCTTTCTTTATGAAAATATTTGTAGACTCAGTGGGGTTCGAATACTAAAGGTGTAGAGAATGTTCACCTAGCAAAGTGAATATTGTTGCTTAAATCATCCAATGACATTCAAGGCACAGTCCTATTTTTTTTTGTTATTTCCCTGCACACAATTGGGCATTGAAAAAGAACAGAGCCTTGCTGTATCCTTCTGTATATCTACTTTTTAAATTTGCCTGGTTGGCATAGAAGATCTTTACAGAAATTAAACTCTGTGTGCAAGAAACACTGCCACCAAAACTTTCTTACCTAATTTTTGCCAGTAATTGGTGGCTTTATCAGCCTTCAAACAAGCCTATCAAAGGATCACACAAAATAAAGTGACCTTGTAGCAGGGGTAGCCTAGTTGCTACACTGTGTTCCCTAATGTTCATCTTGATAATAGCCTCCCCATCCTCAAAATATCAAAGCTTCAAATATTTAGAAATTAAAATGACCCAAGGCCTGTACTGCTATTGGTTGGATGTTCTCACATAGGTAAAAACAAAAAAATTACAATAAAACCTTGGTTTGAGAGTAACTTGGTTTGAGAGCGTTTTGCAAGACAAGCAAACATTTTAAATACATTTTGGCTTGATATACAAGTGATGTCTTGATATAAGAGTAGCGTCATGCCACAACTGGGTATAAAAGAGAAGAGAGGCGCCTCTAATTGTAGCAATTTGGTTACATTTAATGAAGGTACAACATTAAGCAACATATTGCTACACTTAAGCCCCATACACACGGTCACACTTTTTGCCAACCAACTTCAAAATCATCAACTTTTCTAATTTGTGTGACCGTGTGTACGCTCCATCTGACCAACTTTTTCGGGTTTCATCCGACAAAAAGTTGGGTCTGCAAACGGATCAACTTTTCAAACAAAGTCTGATGGTGCCTTGTGTGACTGTGTGTACAGCAAGCCAACCAACTTTTGTACAAATTGCAAATACGTATGCTCAGAACCAATGTTAAAATCAACCAACAATAGCAGAAGTTAACCAAAGGGTGGCGGTAAAGAGCAGAAAAGAGCAGAAAAACCACGTGATGTTGGGTAATTTTTAGAAAAGTTTGCAGAAAAGTCTGACCGTGTGTATGCTATGGGTGTGACTGGACAAATCAATTAAGACAAAAATCCAAGGGAAAGTTTGTTGGATGTCTGACCGTGTGTATGAGCCTTTAGAAGCGCCTCTCTTCTTTTTTATACTCTGTAGCTCCTGCTGGATTTTTCTTCTAATCCCCTTGTGGAGGTTTGGATGGACATTTTATGGGTTCACAACCTATCACATTGCGATAATCTTTTTATATGGACTATAAACTGAAGGACTTATGAATAAATAGTTGTGGAACGAATCATTTGAGTTTCTATTATTTCTTATGGGTATTTTGGCTTTGATATACAAGTGCTTTGTATTACAAGCATGTTTCTGGAACAAATTATGCTCACAATCCAAAGTTTTACTGTAGCTGGAAGCTAATATGGAAATTTCTGTTAAATAGCTTAACTATGAATGAGTAATGAACCTATATACAGCCTTTCTCTTGAAACAAAATACTTCCATAATTCTCACTGTAATTTTCAAATCGTTGCCAGTATTTTTTGTTATGTCACTATGATTACTGTAAAGTTATTTTTCTTCCACAGGTGTACTTTCTCGAGGAAGAGTACGTTGTCCATGGCATGGAGCATGTTTTAATATTGCGACTGGTGATCTAGAAGATTTCCCAGGATTGGATGGTTTGCCAAAATTTCAGGTACATTCTACAAAAACATGATGCCATGAGTTCAGTAGATTATTTTGAGTGATGTGTATTAATGTAAATAATGACACAATTACTATTAAACTGACATTGCAATTAACAGTTAAAATAGACATTTGTGTACAAAAGTAGTATGTACCTGCCTATCAGTGTCTTTCATTTTATCATGCTAAATACATGCTGACAACAGAAGAGAAAATAAACCCAGAGGGACTAGAACAGAAAAGGATCAATATCTCCAGTTGCTTCTGTATCAGCCGAGTAATAACAGATACCTTAATTCTAATGTTAATTTTATTGAACAGGAATGAGCAGATTCATCAACCATTTAAGAACAGTGTTGTAAATGAAATATGCAGTAACTGCAGGCTTAGTGAAAATCAAAATCCAATGTATAATTAAGGTAATAGTTTAAACAAAGGTAACATCTTTATGATCTCTTGATACAAACTAAATATAGCCTCAAATGTATTGGCTGTAAGATGTTCAATAAATTAGCTGAATTCACCTCAACATAAATAGGCAAAGGCCCCGTACACACGAGAGGATCGATCCGCTGAAATTGATCCGCGGATCGGTTTCAGCGGATAGATCCGCTGGTGTGTACGATCCAGCGGATATTTATCCGCGGATATATTTCGGGCCGACCGATTTCCAGCGGATAAAAATTTCTTAACATGCTAAGAAATCTATCCGCTGGAATCGGCTCCAGCGGATCAATCCGGTGGTCTGTACAGACTCACCGGATCGATCCGTCCGAACCCAATGATTCGACGCATGCGTGGAATTCCTTATATGACAGCGTCGCGCACGTCGCCGCGTCATCATCGCGGCGACGGCGCGACACATCATCGCGATGGGAATTCAGCGCGGATTTCGATCCGATGGTGTGTACACTCCATCGGATCAAAATCCTCAGAGGATTTATCCGCGGAAACGGTCCGGAGGACCGTATCCGCGGATAAATCCTATCGTGTGTACTAGGCATAAGAAAAATATAGGGCCAGATCCACAGAAGAATTACGCCGGCGTATCTATTGATACGCCGCGTAATTTCAAATTTCCTGCTTCGTATCTTTGTTTCGTATCTACAAAACAAGATACGACGGAATGAGGGATCGATCCGACGATGTCGGATCTTAGGTGCATCGGCGGCCGCTAGGTGGCGTTTCCGTCGAATTCCGCGTCGGGTATGCAAATTAGCTAGCTTGTTTGCGTAAGTCGTTTGCGAATAGGGATTTGCGTAGAATGACGTCACCGTCGTAAGCATTGGCTTGTTCCGGTTTAATTTTGGGCATGCGCACTGGGATACCCCCACGGACGGCGCATGCGCAGTTAAAAAAACCCGTCATTTACGTCGGGTCAAGACGTATTTAAAATAAAACACGCCCGCATCACATACATTTGAATTGCGCGCCCTTACGCCGCCTAAGTTACGCTACGCCGCCGTAACTTACGGCGGAAATCCTTTCAGGATACCAAAAAAAATGTAAGTAACGGCGGCGTAGCGTATCATAGATACGCTAGGCCGGACGGAGGAATGCGCCGATCTACTTGGATCTGCCCCATAGTGTCTTGCTGCTTTACAAGATAAAGGCCAAATGAAGAGTCACTTGAAACTGGTTTTAGGGGTTTAGAATTATATGCACCCAATAAATCAATCACAGTTTAGTATGATAATGCAGTACTGAAAAACCTGCGGACAAGCTGTTTACCATTGACTGTTCATAAAAAAAAAACACACCAGAACATTTGAGTTTTAAAGTGCTCACACACATCAAATGTTCAAGGGATCGCTTATGTTTTGGGAAATCTAGAAATAAATAATAGAAATTATAATGCATTATGTTTGAAGCCTTCAAAAAAATGCACATCCTTATTTTACAATGATGAATAATTTGCATTTAATAATAATATGATGCTTTATAGGTTAAAATAGAGAAGGAAAGAGTATACATTCGTGCCAGTAAACAGGTAAGTGACTTTCTTAAATTTAATTAGAAACTTTAACTTATATAGTTCCTGTCTATATTATATGAGGCATAAATGGTCTCTAATCTGGTGCCCAATATTGAAGTGTTTCTATTTTCTATAAACTCCCTAAAAACAACTGAAATAAGGTTATGTATGAAAGATTATCACGATAATTGTTTAGAAAAGGGTGGTTCTTGCTTATATGCATATACAACATTTAATTGTGATATATCCAAACCTAAACAGGCCACACTATGAATTACATGAGGGTTACAGGCAGAGGTGTATTTAGGTTTTGTGCTGCCCTAGGCCTGACTAAACTCGCGCACCCCCTAATTTAAACATGACACACCCCTTCCTGGCAAGGTCACGCCCTTTTCTGTTTAAGACCCCGCCCTAAAAAAAATAGTGGGGACACTAGTTCTAAGGGCCGGTTGGGGGGGGGGGGGGGGCAATGAATTCCCTTAATTTGCATAGATTTCCTCTCACTTCCTGTTTGGCTATGGGGTAGGAAATGAAGGGAAATTTCTGCAATGGGTCGGGGGTGGTAAAAAATAAACTGACAGGGGCTATAACCCCCCCCCCCTTAATCTTTCCAAAATTAAAAATAAAGTGTTGCCTATAGTTCTACTTTAAGCACACATTTCTGATAATTTTATGGAGAGGACTAAGAAGATATAACCATGCCAATGGTGCAGCAGAACCCCCCCCCCACAGTTGCTGAATGCCGGCCGCCTGCATACCAGAAGCAGTGCGGCCGCTTTATGGGGGCGCTAGACTAATTTTCCTCTCAGCCCAGTCCGCCCCATATGACTGCCGCTACACTAACAGTGTAGCGCAACCTGGCGGGGACTCTTTCCGTGCTGCCCCCCTGCAAAGTGCTGCCCTAGGCCTGGGCCTTGTTGGCCTAGGCCAGGATACAGCGCTGGTTACAGGTACTTATAATTTCAATAGGATAGCAAGACCATTTCTATGTCTATAAATATAAAAATAATCTAAAACCTCCATACACTATTTCTGTATGGGGGAGCCGCATAGTGACCCACCTCTAAAATGAGGTAATTGTAAGAAATGTACTGCTCTCTGAAATTGCTAATTTTTGTATAGTGCCTAGGCTAATTGCAATTAAAGGGCACCACGTGGCATTTTCACATATTTCTATTGATTTTTGTGGCTGAAAAAAGGATGACAGTTTATCTATGGGAGTGATAATTGCAGATGCCCTTGACACATATACTGTACAGTATATGATAAAACAATGATACTTGCAAACAATAATTGCAGAAGACCCTGACACATATATATAATACAATAATACTTGTTTTATAGAAGCGTAGGTATCCTTCTAAGAGAGCCTAAATTCCAAGTCCAAATCATGGCTGTCCAATAAGGCCTATGTTGTTTATTCTGTAGTTCCATAATACTGTACATATGTCTTTAGTGTTGCACATTTTTTTTGTTTTTTTGTTTTTAACAATCTGTGCATTTATTTTAATTTTTTTCTTGCTTCTTCAAGGCTTTACAGTCACAAAGAAGGACCAAAGTTATGGCTAAATGTATTGCACTGAGTAATTATAGTACAGCAATTACTAATATTCTCATAATTGGAGCAGGTAAAATAATATTTCAGATGGCTCCTTTCTTACCATTAGTAAAACTAATTAAATGCTTACAAAGTTTCCTTTACCTTCCAGGGCCAGCTGGATTAGTGTGTGCAGAAACATTAAGACAGGAGGGATTCTCAGATAGGATTGTAATGTGTACTTCAGAGAAGTATCTACCATATGATCGCTCCAAACTAAGCAAAGTACGTATGTTCAATGCCAGTATGATATGTGTCAACCTTAATAACCATTAAAATGCATATGTATACAAGGAAAGAGCCAATAAACAGAAGTTTGGAAGCTATAACCAATAAGGCGGGCGGAGCACAGATGGCTAGTCACCACTGTTGCATGTGGTCTCCCTACAGATGATCTTTCCACATAATAACTTTGTATGCCTTGTCCTGCACTGTATCTGTGTTGTGGTTGCCATCTTGGTAGAGGTATGACTTTGCCTCTAGCATAAAGAACACAGAGCAGCACAGTGGTGACATCACCTAATCTTAAAGCAGGGGTTCACCCTAAAAACAATTTTCTAACATTACATTGAGCTCAGTCCCGACATTGACCGTATGCCGATTTTTTTTTTTTTTTGCTGTACATACCTCGTATAGCTATTTTCTTAGCTGTATTCCGGGTAGTGAATCCCGCGGGAGTGGGCTTCCTATGCAGCAGTTAGTGATTGACGTGATGACAAAAACTACCCACCCCGTCGCATAAGGAGCGTCACGAGTTGCTGAAAGAAGCCGAACGTCGAGTCAGCGCTATACGGCGCCTGCGCACCTACATTCGGCTTCTTTCGGCAACTAGTGACGCTCCTTATGCGACGGGGTGGGTAGTTTTTGTCATCACATCAATCACTAACTGCTGCATAGGAACGCCCAATCCTGCGGGATTCACTACCCGGAAGCCGGCTTACTGTCAATGTCGAGACTGAGCTCAATGTAATGTTCGAAAATTGTTTTTAGGGTGAACCCCCACTTTTTTAATCCAGATTTTCTGAAACTAGCAGTCACAGGCAGCAGTGACTTAATCTCACACTGCAGCTATACAGCTATGAAGTTGCCTAGGGAAGATGATCTTGGGCATCCTCTAAACTCATCTGTATCTAAAAATGAAATTAAGGTGAAATTATGGTGACGTCGTTGCTCTTATATGGATACATGCCCATATTTTGTAAATGACGCTGACTAGGCATCCTCATAAACCAGGAATAGCACTGCTATTTTTCAGAAGAAATTCCAGACAAAAGGTACTTTTTTAGGGTACTGCCACAATTGTTATTCTAATTTTTCCTGTTTTTTTTTTTTTTTTTTTAACTTGGTAGCAAATCTTAGCTAGCAATCTTTAGTTCAATTACACTTTAAGGCGGATTTCCACCCAAAACTTCCATTTTAAGAACTCCTCGGCCCCTTACATGCCACATTTGGCATGTAATTGTTTTTTTTGGGGGGGGGGGTGGGTACCTGTATTTTACATGTACTATCTGTCCCACTTCCCCCTTCCATCTTCTGGCTGCCTCGGTGACGACTCCTCTCCCCCTAGGCGGCCCCTCCCTCTCTGCAATCTTCTAAGGAAGAAACAGGGAAAGGGAGGCGATGACCTGGGTGTAGTAATAAAATAATGACTTTAATAGGATAAGATTGAAAACACTTACAAGATGTAAGTCAAAGTAAAGTACAGTCCTGGCATTCCACATGTCTCTGTGGGTCCCACCGCTATTCCAGAGAGCTGGAATCTTGTCCTATTAAAGTCATCATTTTAATACTACACTCAAATCAGCGCCTCCCTCTCCCTGTTTCTTCCTTACATGTCTTGCAGAGTACTGGACACACTCTTAAGGATGGCTGCCTTCCTTTTTAACTCTTAATACCCCTTTTTTTTTCAACCACCCAACCTATGGATACATCACCATCCAGCTATTACAGCCACAAACTATACCCCTAAGGATTACTCCATTTGGAGCACCAGATAACACTGACTATACCGCTATCTGCAATCTTCTGGGACAAGTCACAGGTCCCAGAAGATTGCCTGGCCACTAGGAGAGCGCAGCACGACTCATGCATTCACAGTGCGCGCCCGGCCATGAAGCCGCAAGCTATCACCGCTGGGTACCCACAGTTGCTACGACGATGCCACAGAGAGGCGGGCTGAGAGGTGCGGGGCGCCGGCATCAGTACACCATGGGACAGGTGGTTGTCTGTTTATTAAAAGTCAACAGCTACACTTTTTGTAGCTGCTGACTTTTAATAAACTGAAAAACATGTGGAACTCCGCTTTAAGGTAGAGAAATAAGTTTTATGCAGTTTGAGGTGATCTACATTTTTATAAAGCATCTCTAGGTGAACTGAACTAGTGAAATTCTTGGGTAAGCTGGTAGTGCTAAGAGCAACTCCGCTCGAGGGAGAACACAGCCACAGCCATAATTGTATTACTTATTTGCTGTGGTTGGTTGGATTCTGATGCCAGTAATCGGGATCTATTACCTATAGTTTTATTTGTTTTTACTTTGAGGTCACCTGTCTGCTTTAGATACATTTATGTATGCTACTTTACGATTTTCTTATATTTGCAGTCAATGGATTCTCAGGCAGAACAGATTTTCCTAAGATCCAAGGAATTTTTCCACATGTACGATATTGAAGTGCTAACTGAGACACAGGTAAGGAGTTTGCATGAGATAGTGAGATAGATTACTTTTTTATATATATATATATACAGTATATATATATATATATATATATATATATATATATATATATATATATATATATATATATATATATATATATATATATATATATATATATATATATTTTAAATATAATGAGGAAGAAGTACTATGCGATAAGCTAAAACAATTATTTACAGATGGCTAGCTGCAAGAGATGGAAAAAGTGGAGGGTTTGCCCATAACAATTAGATCATTTTTTTAATTTATTTTTTAAATGGCAACTGGAATCTGAATAATTGTATATATTGATATAATTGATAAAGGGCCAGATCCACATACATTTAGATCGGCGCAGCGTATCAGAGATACACTACGCCTCCGTATCTTACCTGGCGTATATTTGAATCCTCAGCGAGTTCGCAACGTAAGTTACGGCGGCGTAGTATATTTCTGGCGGTGGATTTGAAATTGGGCGGGTTGGGGGCGGGTTTCATTTAAATGAAGCGCGTCCCCGCGCCGAATGAACTGCGCATGCATTGTCCCAAAATTTCCCGCCGTGCATTGCGCTAAATGACGTCGCTAGGACGTAATTTTTTTAACTTAGACGTGAGTTACGTCCATCCCTATTCACGGAAAAAATTCAAATTTTGACGCGGGAACGACGGCCATACTTAACATGGCAAGTCTATCTATACGCCGCAAAATACCAGCTTTAACTATACGCCGGAAAAAGCCGACTACAGACGACGTTAGAAAATACGACGACCGCGCGTACGTTCGTGGATCGTCGTAAATCGCTAATTTGCATACCCGACGCGGAAAACGCCACCCAGCGGACGCCGAAGTATTGCATCTTCGATCCGAAGGCGTACGAAGACGTACACCTGTCGGATCTAACCCAGAAGCCGTTGTATCTTGTTTTGAGGATTCAAAACAACGATACAACGCTATCTACTGATACGCCGGCGTAATTCGTCTGTGGATCTGGCCCAGAGTGTTTAAAAATTGCTGTACTTTGTTTAGGATTTTAGGTTTTATTCTAATCCTGAATTGAATCATATTTTGCTTTTGACACAAAATTGTAATACGTTTCCACATCATATACAAATTAGGGTGCTGCAGCAACAACCAGCTGGAAGCTGGTTCACAATGTAGATATTTGCCAGCACACAATGGAACGACGTGAATAGTGTCCAAACAGATGATTCATTGCATGATCACAACACAAGGATAGTGCAACGTTTTGGAGTCACGCAAGACCTTCGTCGACCCGTCACATGCCTGATGAAGGGGTCCTGCGTGACTCAAACGTTTCACTCTCCTTGTGTTGTGATCATGAAATAAATCATCTATTTGGACGCTATTCACGTCGTTCCATGGTGTGCTGGTAAATATCTACATTGGGACCAATTGCGCCCCTCTGTTGGGGTCTGTGGGAGGAATTATGCCCCATTTTTGGTGTCAGTGGATAGAATGGTGCCCCATTGTTGGTGTCAGTGTGAGGAATTTTGCTCCATTGTTTCTGTCATTGGGAGGAACAGTGTCACATTGTTGGTGTTATTAGGAGGAATTGTGCCCCTTCGTTGGTGTCAATGAATGAAATAGTGCACCAAGGACCTGATAAAAGCAAGCAAAAGGCTGCATTAAGCCCCTGGGCCGCAGTTTGCAGACCACTGTGATAGACCAACACAAAGTGGCACATAATTGCGAAGTGGAAGGAAAATAATAAATGGTTTTCAATTTTTTTTACAAATACATATCTTAAAAGTGTGGCTTGCATTTGTCAATTTGACAATACAAATGCTGTACCTTTTGCACATAAATTAAGATTTTTGCTATGGTCTGCTTAACCTAATCATCAAAATGGTGTCACCACTATACCTTTTAACTGTCCCTCATTTGGAGGGAATGTCCCTCTTTTGAGACCAAGTACTTCTTTCCCTCTTTCCTTGTCACTTGCCTCTCATTCTGGACAGATGTATAGGCCTCTATAAAAAATGACATTAGGAGGAAACACATACACAATATTGGCATAATGTTCAGCACTAAACCATCTTATGAAAAATATTCGGAGGCATGGCCGCGTTTGAAAATACTGATGAAGAAGGCGAGGCCGTGCGTTCGAAACGCGTTCTGATTGACCAGAGAGTGTGTGGGCGGCTCCCTAGTTTGCAGCCCTGGACCACTCCCACCCAGAGACACACAGCCGAAGTCTCAATGAGGCTCATCGAGGCTCCAGCTACGGCTAACACATGGTGCTTGTGGATCCCTCAATAGAGACTTTCCAGCGGCCCTCCTGTGCTCCTGTGACACTGCATGTGGAAGTTCCCACCGGCTCTAGCACTCTGCAAGTGCTCCAACATTTTTCACGCAAGTTTTTAGTGTTGTTTATACTTATATACTGAATAAATTGCTAAGCTGTTTAGGATTGGCTTGGCGCTTCTCTCTCCTCCTTTTGCTTTCTCTATAAAAAATGTAATGCTTAACTACCAAAAGCGATACACAATACTAAACTGTCACACAGACATTTTTAAATTTATATATAAGGGAATAAGGTATAAGGGAAACATAGTGATGTAAAAAGCACTTTTGGGTTTTGCAAATCATTTACAGTATACGCCAATAAATACAGTAGGTATAACCATGCCAATGGTACAGCAGAAAACATATAGCACAGTGAGGAAGGTTTGTGGTCCAGGATGATAGGACAGTCACAATTAGAAGCAGCCCCCCCCCCCACAGTTGTGGAATGCCGGCCAGAAGGAGTGCATACCAGAAGGAGTGCGGCTGCTTTATGGGGGCACTAGACTAATTTGCCTCTCAGCCCAGTTCGCCCCATAAAACTGGTGCTCCACTAACAGTGTAGCGCAAGCCAGCAGGGACTCTTTCCATGCTGCCCCCTGCAAAGTGCTGCCCTAGGCCTGGGCCTTGTTGGCCTAGGCCAGGATACGGCGTTGTGGACCACCCATTTTCGGCTATACCTCCTCCCCTTTGGAGCAGCTGCTAGCCAATCAAATGACTGGACCGGAGCACTCAGAGAATAGTATACACATCTTCCTTCTACGGGGTATATAGTATAAGGAGGGAAGTGGGAGCTGTTTTATGCTTGGCTAGATCTAGCCTGGACTTACACTTTGGAAGGAAATGTGTGAGGAAAGCATTTAATCTTCCATGCATTGAAAAAATATAAATATGGATTGCATTAAGCTGTAAGACTTTCTCACACTTACTGATTCAGGCAATAGACCAACTGAGCTTTAATTCCATACTTACTAGACCAATGCCTATTTGAACCCTCAGTTTAAATCAGCTAAATACATTCCAAGTTTTTTTTTGGTGCACCTGGAATATCTTTAGCTGATTTAAACTGAAATTTCACTTCGTCTTTACTGTGACCAACCTGTTTAACTTCCCCTGCAGCTACGAAGCTAGCATATTCACCTCAAAACCCACAACCCTGGAAGACCCTAATGCCGTGTACACACCATCACTTTATGTGATGAAAAAAAATGACGTTTTTAAAAACGTCACTTTAATTGACTGTGTGTGGGGGAAAACGTTGTTTTATGTCTTGTAAAAAACGACCAAAAAAAATTGAAGCATGCTTCAATTTTATGTGTCGTTTTTCTAAAGTGCACTTTTTACTTCACAGAAATTGACCGTGTGTAGCAAAAAACGTCGTTTTCTAAGACGTTTTTTCATCCACGCATGCCCAGAAGCTACTTATGAAGCGAGCTTCAATGGTAAAACGTGGTGGAACGTAACCTCACTTTGCTAGAACATTGTGAGAAAAACGATGGTGTGTAGGCAACTTCGTCTTTGAAAATTGAAGTTTCAAAAACGGCATTTTTTACTTCACAGAAAGTGTCATTTTTTTTCATCACATAAAGTGATGGTGTGTACGGGGCATAAGATGCAAAAAACACACCTTTCCATTAAACAGTATGTTCCCTCTCCTCTAGGAGAACCTATTTAGTCACACACATGGCCAAATTGATGGTGATGGAAAATGTCATTGGATATGGCCAAGGAGGCCCAGGAGCCCAGTGACAACTGCTACATTTTCTACCCAATATATTCTATGCCATTGATTTTCACTAAATGTTATAGAACAGTGGTCTCAAACCGGTGGCCTTCCAGCTGTTGCAGAACTACAATTTCCATGAGGCATTGCAAGGCTGACAGTTACAAGCATGACTCTCATAGGCAGAGGCATGATGGGACTTGTTGTTCCGCAACAGCTGGAGGGCCGCCGGTTTGAGACCCCTGGTATAGAAGATAAGCTAATTTGCCAGTTAGAAGCACGCAAAACAAAAAAACAAACACGGAAACAAAAAACAGCTCCGCTATTTGGAATGGCTATAGAAATGTGTTACACTATTGTTTAAATGTAAGTTTCTCTTTCAGCAGCATAGCATAGTAAAAACTATATTTATGTTACCCTTTCAGCATAGTGAGCAATCATATTAGCTATTGACTGGTACTTTACAGTTCTTCTCTGCATCCTAAATTCACATTGTACAGAAATGATTTCAGGTTATCAACGTGGACACAAAGAACAAGACGGTTGTTTTTAAGGATGGATTTAGAATGGAATACAACAAGCTGCTTATTGCTACTGGAAGCACGTGAGTATTCTATACATTTAATTTGATTGTGTTTTGCAAGTAGCAGTGGTGTAGTAATTTATGCACTAGGCAAACCTGATGCTGGTGGTAAGTTATACAATGGAGTTGCAAAGCCCAATAACCAGTGTGCCATATTACCAACTGGTAGTGCATAGCGAATCCACCTAATTACAGTGACGTCAGTATTAATTTTCTACACTGCTGTAGTCCACAAAGTGAATGTTACATATTAGATTTTTATCAGATTAAATGGAGCCCCTAATGAAGTTATTCAATATTTTTTTTTATTAGGTAATATTGTAAGCATTTATGCAATGTCGTATTGATCCGCTCCCTTAGCCCGTTTGGCTCAGCGGGGATTCCTCCGTAAATCCCCGCTGAGCTGTCGGCTGACAGGGCGGTCCCCGCACACAGTGCAGAGACCGCCCTGTCTCTCCTCCACTCTCCCCTATGGGGAATCGGATGAATACGGACCGTCTGTCCGTATTCATCCGATCCGTCAGACGGAAGAAAAATAGGGGTTTCTTCCGTCTGAAAAAACGGATCCTGACGGAGGCGGGTGATTACGGACGTTAGCGGATGCTCCATCCGCTAACGGCCGTGATCCCATAGGGAACCATTGTAAGTCCGTAAACTGACTTATGAAAAGCTGACCGTTCGTCCGCTGGTGTGAAAGGGCCCTAAGAAGATGTCCCAGTCAAACTTTACTATTCTTTTTTTTCCAGCACAGTACCTCAAAGTTCTTAACATGTTTATATAGGCTTTTAATGTAAAATAAAATAAATTAAATTGACACAAATATTGTTTCCTTCTACTGGTATAAGACTAAGCAACTGCTCAGAAATTTCCTCCCAGTTGCTATGCATTTTTGTTTTTCCAATAAAAAATATTGCCATTAGTTTATATGTAGTATACAAACTTAATATTAGATGTTGAGGAGAAGCACATAGTGCCAGTAATAGGTTCCCCATCTGTGTATCTGTGAGGGAAAGGTGAACAGTGCAAGTCTATGTACCAGGGAGGGAAAGGAGAGCAGTGTGGGTCTATGTATCGGGGAGAGATAACAGAGCAGTGTGGGTCTATGTATTACAGAGGGATAGGTGGGGAGTGTAGGTTTGTGTACTGAGGAGTCCTAAACCTGTTCCTATAGGTGACTGTAGAGTAAGTGGGTGCTGAAGTGACCACCCCCTGGAGACCGGAACGACTCGGAACAATGGATATGTCACTAGCACACCAACGCTTTATTGAATGATCATATCACAGAAAAGACTATGATGTCTTAAAGCCACACAGGACCCCTTCATCAGTCACATGCCCGATAAAGGGGTCCTGTGTGGCTCAGAAAAAAAAGTTTTCTTTTGTGTTATGTGATTGTTCACAAAAGTGTCCGACTTATGGAGTTTATGGAGTTCCATAGTGTGTTGATGGCACAGCCAATGCTTTGAGTTGCCCCAGTGTCCAGAGAGAGGAGAGCATTGTGGTTCTATGTATCGGAGAGAGAGAGAGGTGAGCAATGTGGGACTATTTATCAGGGACGGAGAGGAGAGAATGGTGGATCTATGTATTAGGGAGGGGGAGGCGAGCAGCGTGGGTCTATTTACTAGGTAGAGGGAGTTGAGTAGTGTGGGTCTATGTAGCAGGGAAGGAGAGATGAGAAGTGGAGGGTCTATAAAGCAGGAAGGGGAAAGTTGAGCATTGCGGGTCCATAAAGTGGGCAGGAAGAGGTAAATAGACCTGATAGATTTTACATGTCAATGGTGGAAAGTAAGAGGGCTGTTAACAGTAGAGAGCAGTAGAAATCTGTGAACCAGTGAATACAAAGGCAGAAGAGGCTTATGCAACCAAGTTTTCACATCATCGCACTGCTGTCTATATAAAATGATATGCAGACAGCTTCAGTGACATCTAGGAACTAGTCTTGCAATGCACGAAGTTCCACTATACCTAATGTGACGGAGAGAATATGATCTATCACCCAATACTGATGTTCCTGAAAAAAAAACAAAAAAAACCTGTGTAGTCTTACTCTGCATTCACATATTATTGGATACATGGTAAATACAAGTTACGACTTGTAAATAGCATGTGCTTTGAGCTCGTAGTTCTAACTTGGACAATTTGGTGAACACATTACACAAGGTCAGCATGTCGTATTTATCATCAATCCTTTAGCCTGTGTAGCGCTACCCCTGTAGGAACTGCTGGTTTTAACTGGTTCTCCCCCAAACAGCACAAATACCACCAGCCACCCAAGAAACAGTCCTTACACTCTGGCTCCAATAAACAGTCTACGGGTCACCCCTTTGTAGTTTATTGCAAGAATAACTTGTAATTGGAGAGAGGTTGGACATCGGATGCTCAAAAAAAAAGCTCATCAGTAGCCGGTAATCAGAGGACAGACTTTGAGCAGTAGTGGTAATAGTTAATAGTGAACAGTATAAGGACCACTGTTTTGGAGCAAGAATTTGGGCATCCGTTTACCCTGTGCCAATGTGCAAAATTTGGTACCCTTGCAGTATACAGCACTCAGCCTTAGGGTTTAACGTAAAGTCCCTTGGACAGCTGCCTCCTTCCAGCTTCTTCCAGATACAACCCAGTGAATTAGATGGTGTCTCTAAGGCCTCGTACACACGGTCGGTTTGGTCCGCTGAGAATGAACCGAAGTTCAGTTTCATCGGACCAAACCGACCGTGTGTATAGGCTAGCGCAGTGTTTCTCAACTCCAGTCCTCAAGGCGCCCCAACAGGTTATGTTTTCGGGATTTCCCTCAGATGAAACAGCTGTGGTAATTACAAGGCAGTGAAACTGATCAAATCACCTGTGCAAAATAATGGAAAGCCTGAAAATATGACCTGTTGGGGCGCCTTGAGGACTGGAGTTGAGAAACCCTGGGCTAGCGGTCTGGTTTCCTTCGGTCCAAAATTTCTAAACATGCTTCAAAACCGAACCGCTGGACCGCTGGGCGATCGGACTAAACCGATGGTTAGTACAGAAAATCATCGGTTCAAAACCCGCGCATGCTCAGAATCAAGTCGACGCATGCTTGGAAGCATTGAACTTCGTTTTATTCAGCACGTCGTGTGTTTGACATCACCGCGTTCTGACCCGATTGGATTTTGGACTGATAGTGTGTACACATATCAGGCCGTCAGGCCACCTCAGAGGTGAACCGCTGAAAACGAACCGACGGACCAGTCTCATCGGTTTGGTCCGACCGTGTGTACAAGGCCTAAGGATCGGATCCTTTCTTGCGGTGTGGTTTCGCAGTCAGCTCTGAGCAAAGCCCATTTGAGCCTTTGATCTTAGCACCTATAAAGCCAAACAAAAGAAAAAGCCGCGCCACTTGAGCCATTGCTGAGTGCATCTCTGGAGCCCTCCTGGAGTGAAGGAACCCTCCTCTCCAGTCTCAGACTATCCACACTCCATCCCCCTTTTGGAAACTTCAGAGAATAGCTGGAACCTGATAAATATTCTGGCTGGGCAATTTAAATCTCCTGCCCATATCCCCTGAAAGCTTCATCCAGAGGCAAGGAGGAAGCAATCAAACTCCCAGTCTGTGAGACCCTGAACAGGTCAGACCAAACAATTACTGCTCTTTTGATTAGAGGAGCCAAAAGACAAATTTGCCTAGCACCTACACTAGAAGGGTGCTACATCTGTCAATGCACTGTATATTTTTATATGTATGTACAATTACCTTACTAAAGTAAGCTGGGCCAAAGTAAACGCAATAAAATCCAAACCTTAAAATCAGCTTTAAAGCGGAGGTCCACCCTAAAAAAAAAAACAAGGCAAAAAGGCTCAAAAAAAATAAAAAAAAAAATATATTTTTTTTATACTTACCAGAAATGGCTGTAGCTAGGCAGATCATCCTAATCTGCCACTTCCTATTCCACGGTGATCTTCTGTCTTTTCCTTGCGTTGTCTTCTGGGACATTTGGGCGCGCTGTCTACTGGGACCTGTGTCCCTGAATAAGTAATTGTGCCTATTAAAAGTCAGCAGCTACAGTGTTTGTAGCTGCTGACTTTTAAAAAAAATGTTTTACAGCTGGACCTTTAAGCATATACAAAAATTGTAATCCCTATCTATTTGGGCATTGATAAATGTACACATTAAAATAACCCAGAAAACCAGTTAAAGATTATTTTACTGTCCTAAAGTAAATGGAAATCTAATTGCTTTTTTTGGGTTACTGTAGGACCCACTGTAAAACTATTTTCTTCATTACAAAGTGTATCTAAAGCTAAAATCTTTTACTTTAGCTTTGGATTTACCTGGGAATGCACAACAACTCCTGCCTTGTTTTCTTTTACTGTCTGTGTTCCATTGGACAAATATGCATGAATTTCCTGCCCTGGAGACATAACAGAAAGGAAGGGGAAAGTTTCCCAAAATAAGGAAAATCTTCTCTTATGCCCCGTACACACGATCGGAATTTCCGATGGCCGAAAATCCGATGGAATTTTTCGACGGAATTCCGTTCAAGCTGTCTTGCATACACACTGTCAGACCAAATTCCGACCGTCCAAAACGCGGTGACGTAAAACACTACGACGAGCCGAGAAAAATGAAGTTCAATGCTTCCGAGCATGCGTCAACTTGATTCTGAGCATGCGTGGGTTTTTTCTCTGTCGGAGTTGCACACAGACGATAGGAATTTCCTATCGTTTTTTTTTTCCATTGGACGAAAAAAGTCTGATGGGGCCCACACACGATCGGAATTTACGATGAAAAAAGTCCATCTGACTTTTTTTCATAGGAAATTCTGATCGTGTGTACGCGGCATTAGACAGTGGTCACCTCAGCAGATGTCTCATTGGAAGAGGTCCTTCTATTTCTTCACAGCTTCCTAGACACAGCAGGAATTATAAGGAAATCTCTCCAAAGTAAGGAAAATACAATCTTAGGCAGTAGTCACTGGAACAGGGGTCACAATTGAATATTTCCCCTCTAATTCTTGACGACTCAAAGTTTTGATTCCTTGACATTTCCAGTACAAGTGACATTGGTCTTTACAATTAGAGTGTGAACATCACCCTACAGCAGAGGACACATACAGCAATAAAAAACATAGAGGTTTGAACCCATCACAGGTCTATCTAATAGAAGTAAAAAAAACAAAAAACGTTTGCTTGTTAATGCTATTGGTTTTAGGTCCTGTTTCTTCATAATAGAGCATGTGGAAGGTATTCTAGCTCAGGTACTAACAAGCTTCATTGTCCACAGCCCTAAAACTTTGAAATGTAAAGGAAAAGAACTGGACAATGTTTTCACAATTCGAACTCCAGAAGATGCCAACAGAGTGGTGAAGCTGGCAAGTAACAGGAATGTTGTAATTGTGGGAGCATCTTTCTTAGGTGAGTTGTCCTACAGCTAACCATTTTGTTTGTGTGTAGAGTATTATAGCGGCAGACATTATAATTTAAAACCACTTTATAACTTGTCCAAGTTTTTTTTTTTTAATATATAATCTATATGAATGCATGTTTATGTACTTCATTGCTAACCTGCTATATGCTAATATATTCCATATCAAAATTGTGCAATGTGCTTTCTCTATTTTTCCTAGTTTTGCTCTTCCTTTGTTTTTGCTATACAATAAAAAACTGTAAAAATAAATAAAGGAAACAGACACCGAACCAGGTACTAAACTCAAACTTCATATATTGTCACCCAATTTGGTTGGTAACTATGCCAGCATAAAATGGATTAACAATGGGAATAAAACAAATTAAGCATACAAAGTGATTTACCGTAAGGACTAGGCATTAGATAACAAGATCTGTATAAACAGTAGCAACACCACCTTAAGTGCAGCAGTGAGCAGTAGTAAAGTTGAATCTACTGAGTGCTGGAACTATACTGCCAGAGTGGTGATGAGAGTCCTTGACTGGGTATGCACTGACTAAAAGAAAGGAGAACGGAAGAGGAGAGGGCAGAGGAACTTAGGGGACTTACAGGATAATTATCATGGGGTGTGTGTGTGTGGGTGTGTGGGGGGGGCAGTCATTTGAGTTAATATTCTTCTGGCTAATGTCATAGATCTTTCTTTGACAACCTGGGAAGGCCTTCACCTCTTATTTGGGAAAGGTCACAGTAATATTTGGGAACGCCAGCTGTGGTGACTCTGATGACTTAAACTCCTGTCGTCCCTTGGCATGGTGCTCTGTCCCTTGAAACAAAACTTGTACTCCTTCTGGAGTTAGTTGTGTCCAACTGTCTGTACAGACAATTGAACCATATGACCTTCTGTAGAGAGCATCGACACTTCTGTTTCTGACTCCAAGGTGATACTTTGGGCTGAATCAGAACCCGGACAGAGCAGCCAACCACTGGTGCCCAGTAGCATCCAACTTGGCTGTGGTGAGCCCATAAGTAAGTCAGTTGTTATCAGTTGTCTTGACTATGAAGTCTGCACCCTACAGATAGTCCTAAACTTGTCTACTTCCACTCACTTTGAGGCCAGAAACTCTAAGGCCCCGTACACCCGGTCGGACAAAACCGATGAGAATGGACCAAGGTTCAATTTCATCGGTCCAAACCGACCGTGTATAGCCCATCGGTCTGTTTTCCTTCGGTCCAAAATTTTAAAACATGCTTCAAAACCGAACCGATGGACCGCTGCCCGATCGGTCCAAACCAATGGTTAGTACAGAAAAGCATCGGTTCAAAACCCGCGCATGCTCAGAATCAAGTCGACGCATGCTTGGAAGCATTGAACTTTGTTTTATTCAGCACGTCGTGTGTTTGACGTCACCGCATTCTGACCCGATCGGTTTTTGGAACCATGGTGTGTACGCACATCAGACCATCAGGCCACTTCAGCGGTGAACCGATGAAAACGATCCGTCGGACCATTCTCATCGTTTTGGAACGACCGTGTGTACAAGGCCTAAGTTGTGAGAGGGGTAGTTTCTTTTGGTAGATGTCAGTCTCTGCTAACATCGGCATGTGGTTCATATGATTTAGAGGGCTCAGCATAGGCAATAACCAGAGCATTGGTGAGACCTCCCCTCCTCAAATCTTCAGTAGTAGGAACAGAACCCTAAGAACAACACTCGTTCAGTGACATTATTTTATCTAGGCCAGGAAGTGACAGCTTCTAGTTTTTTTAGGGTCAGTGCCTCTGCAGAGACAACATGCCCCAGATAGGTGACTTTGGGTTGATAGAATTAACATTACTATAATGTAAATTCTTCATGGAGTCTCTACAGTACCTTTTCCAGTCACTCTTTGTTCTTCTCATGGGTAAGACAATGATATCATCAAGATATTTCAGCACCTTAACCAGCTCCCCTGACCTTCTCATTCCAGTCGGGCCATACTAGGGAATTTTGAAGCTAAAACCTGTCTTCTGATATTTCATCTTTTGCTCTCCCCACAAGGCCAGATGGTGCCACTGGAGTGTATTTTTGATCACTTGAGGTCTTAGTTTGACTGGGAGATCAGTAATGTTTAAAATACAGACAGGGATTTCTCCAAGACTTTGCTGCAGTGCCCTGGTTGGCACTCCCTCAGGAATCAGCTCAACCCCAATGTGCTCTCTCCAAGAGTTAGCTTTGAGGACAACAAGGGCCCGGGCTGGTCCAAAGTTGACAGTAGCTCACAAGCAAGTCTCCAAAGCTTTCCTGCACATTCCATGGGGGGTTTCTGCTCCTGCAGGGCACATTAATAGGCTTTGACTGATGACTTCATAGCTATGGGAGTAAGTAACCTATAAATGAAGAGTTTTGTTTGGCCCCAGGATGGCAGGAACACACAACTGCTAAGGTATCAAATGTCTCCATTTTCCCAACTGCAGAGGGGTCGAATGTTAGCCTTTTTGGGAGATACCCATTATATGGGAAATTTCGCGTTCCAATACCCCAAATCTCCAAGTTCTGACGGCTTATGTGTTTTAGATACTTATCGTAAGGGCTTGATACAGTAAGTTCACTTGTGCCCCAGTATAAAACAGTGCTTTGTTGTAGACCCTCTCTACATGAATTGGGACTATATGTGAGGGCCCACTAACTGATCAGGAAACTCATTTGGATGCTTCTCTTCTTGCTCTGCATGTTAGTCAATGGCAGTGTTTCTCAATTCCAGTCCTCAGGCCCCCCCAACAGGTCAGGTTTTCAGGATTTCCCTCAGATGAAAAGGCTGTGGTGATTACTAAGGCAGTGAAACTGATCAAATCACCTGTGCAAAATAATGGAAATCCTGAAAACCTGACCTGTTGGGGGGGCCTGAGCACTGGAATTGAGAAACACTGGTCTATGGGCTTGCTTGGCTTTAGCTCTTCCTCTTTCTTGCCAGAGGAGAATGTTGCAGTATAACATCAGTATCTCAGTAGTGGGAGAGAATAATAAAAGGTAGTCTCCTACTCCATATTGCTGTAGTTCAGCACCTAGCTATATTCATGAGTGATTTAATCGGCTGCTAAAAATACTTAAAGCCCAAGTCTAGCTAAGTCTAGCTAAAATCAAAAACCTAAAAACCAACACAAGGGACATAAATCACAGTTAGTGTGATGTGCCTCATGTGCTGATTTTTCTTATTTTTGAAGAAATCCTCCTTCATCCTACCCCCCATCCTCCGTGTAATCTTCCGGTGCTCTCCTCAAGAGAATTTGACTGTGCCTGCCCTTCCCTGCCAGATCTGCCATTGATAGAAGCTGTATTACAGTTCCTATAAAGGACACATGATCTCTGAATGAGGGTTTGGATGGATGATTGATAGCTCTGTCCCCTCCGTTCACTGATCCCATGTCATTCATAGAAGCTGTAGTATGGCTCCCATGCATGACGGATCTGGCAGGTAGGTGCTAGCATAGTTAAGTTCTCTCGATGAAAGTTTATGACAGCTCTTTATTGTAAAACCCCCACCACGCTAGAAGATTATAGTAGCAGGGGGGTGGGTGGAGAGTAGGACAGAGGAAGATTTATCCTAAACTTTACAAAACTGATAGTTTAATATAATTTTACATTCTTTTTGGCAGATGTAGCATAAACAATTGTCCATAATCAGTTAACGGACCGTGTTGGAGGTTCATGAATTCCTACCTGTTCTGTATGAACCTCCTTCAACATGGATATAAACTGAAGTCTGCTGACAGCTATCAGAGCACAGAATTTTTTTCCATCCTGCTCCTTTGAATTTTCCTTGAATTTCTGTTAAATTACAGTAAAAAATTAACATCAATTTGACCCCACTAACCATTAAAATTCTACTTGTGTACAACATTTAGAAATCTACTAGTCAAATATCTGAGTTCAGAAAATTGATATTTGAATGGTTGCTATGGATTATAGTACTTTGAAGATTTTTTGTTGAATAAGTCGGTTGATGTCAATTTATGGTTGTGTTATTATTGTAATTTTTACACATATTATTTAATAGGGATGGAAGTGGCAGGCTACCTGTGTGAAAAAGCTCACTCTGTGTCTGTGGTGGAATTGGAGAACATTCCCTTTAAGAAGTTTCTAGGAGAAAAAGTTGGACTTGCCATCATGAAGGTAACAATTGTATAGGTAAAAATACGTGCTACATGTAAAAGTGAATTTAGTAATCATTGGATTTCATTTCCTTAGAGTGCTTGAAACAACACATGTCTATAGTACCTTTCAGCAATCAATTTGACTTAAAGCGGAGACCTACCCAAAAAAGGGAAGTTCTGCTTTAAGGCCTCCTTCTCCGTTCCTTTTTGTGAAATGGAGCTTTTGGGGAGGAGTGGTGGAGCAGGTACCCGATTTTGACAGATACCCGCTTGCACTTCCACTCCAACCGTCTTGGCGATTAGAAATGAGAATTCAAATCCCCCTCCCACAGTCTTTTGGGACACATGACAGATCACAGAAGACTGCGGGACCATTCACAGTGTGCAGCACCACTCGCTGTGAACCCACAAGCTGTCATATAGTTGGGTGCCCATAGTAATGATGCTGGCGCCAGAGAGAGAGGTCACGGGGTGAAAATGGCTGGGCTAAGCACGGCACTGGCTCATGGGACAGGTGAGTGACTCTTTATTTTAAAGTCAGCAGCTACAGTTTTTACACAGGAGACTGGAGCTCCTCTCTAACTTGCAGTGGAAAATGGTAGTTGGAGAATGAAATGTGGAGCAATTCCCATCTCAAGCTTCCTAGCAAATGAGGCTTAAAAAGGTTCTCCAGCCACCTTCAGAAAAAATTTAAAGTCAGCAGCTACAAATACTTTTAATATTAGGACACTTACCTGTCTAGGGATCCTGCGATGTCAGCACCCCAGCCAATTTTTGCATTGGCTCTCGAGTGCTGTCGCCGCCATTGCTTCTAAGGGAAACTGCCAGTGAAGCCTTGCAGCTTTACAGCTGATTTCCTGCTGTGCATGAACAAAGTACGCTGCACTTTCTGAATGGGCCAGCAGCAGGAGAAGGAGCAGGGGAAGGAGGAGGGGGGGGGGGGTTGAACTTCCATGTGATCTCGCCACGGCAGGTTTTTGACATGTACCCGCTCTCCCCCGAAAGGGGGCAAATGGGGCACCGGAAAGGGGGGAGGAGGCATATAAGCGGAGCTTCCAATTCTGGTTCGAGGTACTGTTTAATTTGTGCAAGTGTTGTTCCAGGAAAACGCCCTCCAACTTGGCTGATGTTTGTCACCTTTAATGCCTTTAGTAAAAAAAAACCTTGCTGGAATTACTGTTATATGCTGGTATTTATACTCTGCATATCATTATAACATATATCATTTGCACTGCCATAATCCCAGTTTTCTCATTATCTTTTGATTTTGATACCCAAATAAGGAGTGAAATGTGGGGTGGTTCATCCATCAAATATGAACAGTTTAGTGGCAGAGTTCAGGTAAACATGGTCCTATCTATCTACCTATCTAGCTATACTTGTTTGTTAGACTGCATAATAAACCCAGTAAACAAACAGGTTTGGCAGCTGCAATTTGTTACCTGTTCACTACCCAATTAATAACACTTGCTGTAAGCATGGAAAACACGTGGTTACGAAAAAACAGGCCTGGACTGTTAAACAAGTAAATCTGACATCCGACAATTGGGTTAAAGTATTTTCAGCTTTTGTAAGCTGTGGAAGTTAGATCTTCTTTATTCACTCCCCAACACCCTATCCCCACTCTTCTAAAGTCTATTCACACAGTACTAATATTTCTGCTTTAAATACGTTTTGATAAGTTGAAAATGAACCTGGTCTTTGAAATCTTTATGAAACTTTGGTGATAGATTATCAAATCTGACCACCCAGCATGTCTGCTAACAAGTGATCTTGATTTCTTTACTGTGTGATATGTTTTTTGACATTATGAACCCTGCAGCAGCTGTACTAAGACTCCCTCTATTGCAGCAACTTAACTAAAGATCAAAAATACTATTGCATATAGTGCGGTGTATACTATTTCAAATGCCTGAATGTTTCTATTGGCAGTCTTCCATATCCATTGTGTTCTGGTTTTTGTATGCCTTATTTCTTATTTCCTTATTTCTTGAGAAAAAAAAGATCAAAAATATACTAGAAATGGGACCTTATAGGTGACTAACAACATACATATAATAATATACATCTCTATTAAAATTATTTATTATTTAAATGTACTATTGCCACTCATGGACTATTTACAGATCCACAATGTGTTGACGTTTAACCACTTGCTTACTGGGCACATATACCCCCCTCCTGCCCAGGTCAAATTTCAGCTCCCGGCACTGCGTTGGTTTAACTGACAATTGCGCGGTCGTGTGACGTGGCTCCCAAACAAAATTGACATCCTTTTTTTTCCCCACAAGTAGAGCTTTCTTTTGGTGGTATTTGATCACCTCTGCGGTTTTTATTTTTTGCGCTATAAACAAAAAAGAATGACAATTTTGAAAAAAAAATACGATATTTTTTACTTGTTGCTATAATAAATATCCCAATAAAAAAAAATATATATATCATTTTTTAGTCTAGGCCGATACGTATTATTCTACATATTTTTGGTTAAAAAAAAAAAATCGCAATAAGCGACTGGTTTGCGCAAAAGTTATAGCACCTACAAAATAGGGGACAGAATTATTATTTTTTATTATTTTTTTTACTAGTAATGGCGGCGATCTGCGATTTTTATTGGGACTGCGACATTATGGCGGACACATCGGACACTTTTGACACATTTTTGGCACCATTCACATTTATACTGCGATCAGTGCTATAAATATGCACTAATTACTGTATAAATGTGGCTGGCATTGAAGGGGTTAACACTAGGGGGTGAGGAAGGGGTTAAATCTGTACCCTGCATAGTGTTCTAACTGTGGGGGAAGGGGGGTGACTGGGGGAGGTGACCGATCTGTGTCCCTATGTACAAGAGACTAAGATCGGTCTCCTCTCTCCCTGACAGGACGCTGTCTCTGTGAGAGCCGGTGATCTGCCAAGCTTGTTCCAGCTATGGTATTTGTTCCTCTTAACAGCTGATGATCAGCTGTTACGTTCGGCTATTTCCGTAGCCTGCTACTGCGCATGCCCGGAGTCTGCGCAGTCGGTTGTGGAACTTCTCAGATGGTCATCTTCTCCCCTCCTCCTCCCTCCCTGAGGCAGCTATGGGGCCTCTCCCGCCCGGGTGCTCGCTGAGTGGTGCCCTGGATGGGCCGCTCGATATTGTGGTGGACATATGGGACACGATATTTGCGATATTGTGGTGGACATAGTTTTAATAATATTGCCGCCAATATAGTTTCAATATTCCCGCCAAGTTTTAATATGGTGCAATATTCCCGAGCACCCGTTGTGTCTTATTCCCGCCAACCCGTGTCCGCCAGTGCCACAGCGCGTCCGCGAGTGTCGCCCAGCGTGTCCGCCGAGCGCGCACTCGATGGCAAACGTGGCCAAGAGCATTAACAGCTGACGATCAGCTGTTGCGTTCGGCTATTTTCGTAGCCTGCCCATAGCCTATTACTGCGCATGCCCGGAGTCTGCGCAGTTGGGTGTGGAACTTCCCATATGGTGGAACAAGGATGTTAAGTCACCGGCAATAAGAAATGATCTCATATGTTTACATATGAGATCATCTCTCATTGGCCACACAGATCGCCTACCAAACAGCCACTCCGATTGGCCGTTCACGGCGATCTGTGATTGTCTGTGTCCAAGGGACACGGCCAGCACCGAGTTTCCCTGCTGCGCGCTCGGGAGCGTGCGCAGGGAACGAGGAAAGGGGCGGACGTCAATTGACGTCCTGTTGGATTTTCAGGTCCGCGCTGTAGCCGTCATTCGGCTATAGCGCGGGCCTCAGGTGGTTAAAAAACACTTGTTTTGTCTTAAGGCAGGGGCACACATACTACATGACAGCTTATTGGATGGTGAAAGGTTGTGGTATGCAATTAAATAGCCTTTGTCCTCCCTAAGGGTCTTACATTACCTACTGTGGAGCAATAGAAGAGGGCCAATAGATGGTTATAATTATTTTACATTGAAGAGATACTCTCTGAGACCCCTCCAAGTGTTTCACAGAGGAAGTGGGATATTTGGAACCCATGAAACGTGTTGGGGCAACTCTGTATGCTACTGTCATCTAGGATCCGAAGTCTTCTGATGTGACTACAATAAAGGATATATATGTTCTCAGAGTAGGGTGGGAAATTTAGAGTTATACCGTGAAACAAGTGTTTTTTTTAAATGTTTATTACATTTTTAAGAAATGCAAAACAGCAAGTGAAGTCCTCCAGAGATGCATGTCAGCCTACACTAAGCAAAAAGCAAATATTATAACTTAAAGGTTAGACATTAAGTAGAAAACAGTTGAATTGCTATCACCTATCCCCTAGGAGTAGAAAGCACAATGGAGGAAAAGCATAGAAATGCTACAGACAATATTAGAAAAAAAATGCCCATAATGATTCTAGCTACTTTTCTAAATTATAGGCCACTGGAGAAGTGAAATTAATTGGAGAGTCGCTGAGGTAACGGGGAAGAGAGAATGGAAGGGGCTAAGGAACAATTCAAATCCAGGATATTACGTTTTCCCAGGGAGTTGGAAAGTTCAGGCCATTAAGTACCAGTCAGTAAAGCAAAATGGTTGCATTTGAGAGGAAAGCTCTGCATAAAATGCCTCCACCTGTCAATAAAGGTGAATGGAGACCCAGCTGCTCAAGGATGACATTTGCGCAAATATTGGTAAACATGTTGGCCTTGTAGGATTCTGGAAGGCCTAAAATCCACAAATTGTTGCGCCGTAAGCAGTTTTTGAGGTCACCCAGCTTTTCATGTATTTCCCTCTGAGAATGCGTAAGCCGAGCCACAGCAGCAGCAGAAACAGCAGTGACTTCATCAATTGTGGATATTTGCTCCTCTGTCTGGGTGAACCGTTGGGCTTAAGCCTGTAGATCACAGTGGAGCTGTTTTTGGCTCTTTAGGACAGCATTATTAACAGTCTGAGTGTGGGCATCAAGAGAGCCAACACAGCCTGCACTATGCCCGTGGGAGAAGCCGTGTCCAAAGCAGGAGGTGTGGGCAATGGCTGGGGCTGCAGCGTGTCAGTGTGTTTCTGACAGCAGCAGGTAGACTGGGTGCCATCTTGGCAGCAGAGGGAGCTGTGTCACCCGGGGACTGCTTCTATGTTGGAGCTGAAAGGGAGAGTGATTGCTCCATGAGACAGTCCATGAGGTTAACTCAGGAGCGTGGGATGACCGGCGGGTCGGACCCCATTGAATGGCAGGCTTCAAAAGCTGGATTCAGAGGAGCGTGGCGGGAGATGTGGTAGCCTACCCCCTCTTCATTCGGCTCCTGGAAACGGAAGTCTAACAAATGTTTTTTTAATGTCATCACATTGTGGATTTGTAAAAAAGCCATAAGTGACAATGATGTGTTGGAATATCATTAGGTGTGGTACAATGCCTTTGCCTTATTATACCTACATCCCACACTATTGTGTATAAAAAAAATATGATTTTGATGGTATTGCCAAAGACATAACAACTAAGTGTGGTTCATAATTTAAAATCATCACATTTTATAACAAATTCAATAAAATCATCAATATACAAACAAAACACACAATGTTTATGTTTTATTTCCTACAGATTATTATTCCTTCAAACACTCCTGAGAAAGCGGTATTCCCGCGAAACATGTTGAGAAACACTGGATAACATCTATCACAAACCCCATGTTATATTGGGGTGTTATATAATACTGTTGAGTAAAATGTCCAGTTTTAAAGGAGTTATCATTATTATTATTTGTTTCCCCCTTTTTTTAGAAGTGTTTTGTATACTGACGATTGTATCGAATTTGTAATAAAATATGATGATTTTAAATGATAAACCACATTGAATTTTTATGTCTATGGCGGTACATACAAAGTTCCTAGTGCCTCTAAACTTTGCAATTGTTTTATACACAATGATGCTTTGTACTTTTATTACTTTGTTAATAAATTTGTATAATTTTAATAGCATTGTATATTATTAAATGTATATTGTTAGGAAGCTATAAAGTCCCGTTTCTAGTGTAGTTTTTGTTTAAAGTTACAGGGATGTTGGTGCCTTTGTGTGGTTCCGGCAGTATATATTTATCAGTCTTGGGTGGATTGTCTCTTACATTCATTGCAGAGTGTACACATTATTTCCCTGGCCATAAAGCTTTGCTGAATAAGCAACATAGCAAAACATTTATGCCAAATTTGTTTCATCACTTGTTATTGCCATGTTTGGCTTATCAGCAGCGTGCACAAACATAGGCTGGTGTTTTTTCTTCCCAGGACTGTGGTTGGCACAGATTGAATTTGTGAATGTTTAGGAAGTAACGCTGGAATCAGTGTGTGATCATTATACAGTATGTCATAACAATAGAAGGTGCAATGTAAATGATAGATGTTCATAGACAGGGTCAGACAGCTTGATAAACTACCTGCCAAGCAATTCCTATACACTTTACAAATGATGTACCTTGTTATTTTTCAGGTATTTGAAAGCAACCGGGTAAAGTTTTACATGCAGACTGAAGTTTCTGAACTAAGAGAACAAGAGGGAAAGGTAACTACTAAAGGGGATAGCTGTCTATTCAAATATCTGCTTACTATCTACTTACAAAAGAAAAGGAAAGACAAGATGTTTTTGACTTTAATTAATTCATAAACTGTCATAATTATTATCTGAATAAAAGAAGCTTCAGGCTCCATGCACATTGGGCTTAAAAAAATGTCAGTTCCCTTGGCAGGAAAAAAAAAATCGCTCAATGTAGAGCTTTTATTTAGGGATGTTTAGGAGTGTTTAGTGTTTTTTTTCTGGCCAGAAATCACAAATTAATAATGCAAATCAAAAGGTTTTTTTTTTCTTCCTCTAAACACTGAGCTTAAAATATGCCTATTAACCACTTAAGCCCCGAACCTTTAGGCAGCTAAATGCCCAGGCCAGGTTTTGCGATTCGGCACTGCGTCGCTTTAACAGACAATTGCACGGTCGTGCAACGTGGCTCCCAAACAAAATTGGCGTCCTTTTTTCCCCACAAATAGAGCTTTCTTTTGGTGATATTTGATCAATTTGGACAATTTTGACACACTTTTGGAACCATTGTCATTTTCACAGCAAAAATGCATTTAAATTGCATTGTTTATTGTAAAAATGACAGTTGCAGTTTGGGAGTTAACCACAGGGGGCGCTGACGGAGTTATGTTTCACCTAGTGTGTGTTTACAACTGTAGGGGGGTGTGGCTGTAGGTCTGACGTCATCGATCGTGTCTCCCTATGAAAGAGATCATACGATCGATGCAGCCGCCACAGTGAAGCACGGGGAAGCCATGTTTACATACGGCTCTCCCCGTTCTTCAGCTCCGGGGAGCGATCGCGAGGGGGCGGCTAGAAACTAATAGCCGCGCCCTCATCCCGGATCGCTCCCCGTCGATTTCCGACCGCTGCATGTACTGGGGGGGGGGTCCCGATCGGACCCCTGACTCGCGGAAAGGCAGGGACGTACATGTACGCCCATCTGCCTGTACGTGCCATTCTGTGGATGTACAAATACATGCGGCGGTAGTTAAACGGTTAATGTGCTAATGTGCCATAGACACATGAGAAATCATTCAGCTGCTTCTACAGGCAAAACACAAAACTCTTGTAGGAGTTGCGCTTTTTTAAGATAGTGTGCATGGACCCCTAATGTGTGTTTAAAGCTTTTATTGCTCATGTGTCCCTGCTGTTTGTCCTGCTGACCATTGTCATTGAAACAAAATGTAAGAAAACTACCTTTTAGCTGGCAAGAGAGCAAGAGGCGAGGGACAATCTACTAATAGGGACAGATGTTCCAGTGAAAAGTGGCAAGATTTCCTCTCTTAGCTTGTTGTTCCTCAAAGAAAGGAAGTGAAGGAAAATGGGGGAACTCTCCCCATCAGGACAGGACACTGAAGCCTAGTACACACGATCAGTCCATCCGATGAGAACGGTCTGAAGGACCGTTGTCATCGGTTAACCGATGAAGCTGACTGATGGTCCGTCGCGCCCACACACCATCGGTTAAATAACCGATCGTGTCAGAACGCGGTGACGTAAAACACAACGACGTGCTGAAAAAAATGAAGTTCAATGCTTCCAAGCATGCGTCGACTTGATTCTGAGCATGCCTGCATTTTTAACCGAGGGTCGTGCAGAATAACGATCGGTTAAGAATCCATCGGTTAAATTTAAAGCAAGTTGGCTTTTTTTTTAACCGATGGTTAAATAACCTATGGGGTCCACACACGATCAGTTTTAACCAATGAAAACGGTCCATCAGACCGTTGTCCTCTGGTTAACCTATTGTGTGTACTAGGCCTGACATTTTACTTTTTAAAAGTGATAGGGATAGCTCTAGACTAGATAAAAGTTTGACAATTTTTTTATTTTTTTATCCATCAAAACCTGCTGTTAGAAAGCTGTTCTCTAAATACGGTATGTGAGTCTCTCACCCACATCCTCTCTCTTTTTTACTGTAGCAAAAAATGTTGCTGTACAGTACCAATCTGCCAAATTCAACTAATTACTAAACATGTTGTCAGAGTTTTATTTTCCCTTCTTTATACATTTTTATAAACTATCATCATCTATGTGGATGTAAATATTCAAAAGATAATATTAGCAACATAATAACTTGCATTAAACATGAACAGTGTTACTGTACACAATTTCCTAGGCATGGCAGATATTACCCAGCGTACAAATTGCCTTTAAATGGTCAAATGCAGCTTTGTATAATGGCTCTTGCACACACGACATTACTATTTTGTTAAGGTGGTATTTAAATTAACTGGTGCCTGTATTTAATACGCCACAGAGCTTTGTAAGTTATGCATGTTTGGTCTTGTTAGGTGAGTTTTAAAATGCACATTTTATGTGCATTTTGTATCACTAATCACTAATTCCTATTTAATTCACATTTTGCTATGCACTTAACATGCCACAAGTAGGACCTTTTTTTGTCTCTTATTTAGAAGCCTTTGGATAAGCATGATATCCAGACAGCTTGAATTTTTCAAGAAGGGCCAACCAATGGCAGGCTATATATTTTATGAGTATAGGTTACCTTCAATTGTACAAAAGCTCTCCCCTTTGAAACCCAACCTTCCTCGTAGATTTGTGGAACATGCTAATATGTATATGACATATAATTAGGCCAAAGTGGTTATATTTTGCTATGCTGACAATTCTTACATTTTTTGTTACCACATAATTTTCTTTTTAGATGAAAGAAGTTGTGCTGAAGAGTGGAAAGGTCCTCAGAGCTGATGTGTGTGTGATTGGAATAGGTAAGATGTGTATGACAGAATATAGGCCTTTTAGGATGCTAGCAACATTCCTGGCAACTCGGAACAGTTTTCCCACCTAAACGAAAGTCCATCCTGCATACCTGCCCCTGGCATTGGCACCAGTAGAAGCAAATGTGAGGGAAATCCAGCTTTCGAATAGTAATTATGCCTTGAGAAAGAGATCTTGTGCGCCCATGACACATCACCTCGGCTGATTACTGTATGAGTATATATATATATATAAAATTTCGCAATAAAATAATATAATTATTATTAAAGTGTTAGCTTGCTCTCACATAGGTTTTCTAGCCTGACCGATCTACTGTTTCCCCAGAAGTAGCTGACCAACAGGATTGTGGGCCTCTTATAGACATCAGATTGTCACCTGCTTAAACCAAAACCTTTATCACTGTCACAGAGGTCATAGATGAAATAGGTATTAGGAAATGACTGCTTGCAGCAGGACCCAATCTCACAGCTGTTCTGATTAATGGTGGAGTCTCTTTAGGCAGATAAGCAAAAAGGCTGATCACTTAACAAAGACATTTGGTTGGTTGGAAACCTCAATGTGTCAAATGCCATAGCATTAACTCCTAAATACACAATGCTTCCCAGCTATATGTTTTGTCTATTTGGAACAAACACTGTATTTGTTAGGATGGATTTGGTCTATAGATAACTGAGCTTGCTGGTCAGCATGCAATGTCAGTGCTGGTGCACATTTCCAGATTCCTGCTATCTATTATTAGTTAAGGGTACTTAATAAATAGATAGAGATAGCAGGGTTGACTTACTTGAGGCAAATAGACTGGAATTTAATTAAATGAAAGGAATTTTCACTTTGCAAGGAAAATTTTCCCTTGGCTTAGTGAATGTGGTAAAAATGTACTTTGCAAAGAATGCTCAATCAGATGAAAAGGAAAAAAATAACCAAACAAACATTATTTTTGCTTTCACATGATTAGTTGATTGAATTCAGCGGAATTTCACCTCATTCACTGGGCTAAGAGAAAATCCTCTTGCAAAGTGATCATTCACGTTGCCTAAATCATCCATGTTGTCTAATATTTTTTTTTAAGCAAGATTGTCCATTTATTTTTTGGGTAATATTACCTTATATTCCCTGACATTACAGTCCACAAACACGTAAAGCTTCTCTGCCTTTCCATTTTTCTGGATTCCACTGTGGGCCTTGCCATTTTTTAGGAGGGATGTGGACAGCTGCAGTTGTGACTTTCTGCCAAGTTCCTCTGCATGTGCACTGTAGTTCTCACCTTCATCACTGGGTGTCTGTGAGGAGAAAGGGAAGGGGCCTAATCAAAGCATGGCTTGTGCATACCAACAGTGACTGCCTTTATTATCTGTTAAGCAGGAATAATGTGAGCTAAGGGCAGTGTTTTTAAATGTTCTAACTCTGCCAGTCTAGACAAGAAAAATGGTTTGTTGATAAAAAGGAATATTGATAACCATCATTCGGTAGGAGATTTGGTTTAGTGCTGTTTTCCTTGCTGCTGTAATAAAACATTTTTTTTTCAATAAATGCAAATGAATCTGTGCCGAAAAAAAGAAAAATCACTCACATGCAAACAAAACTTTATTCCTAGGTGCAAGTCCTACTACATGCTTCCTAAAACAGAGTGGGGTCACTATCGATGCCAAAGGATATATTCCTGTTAACAAGGTAATCATTATTGTGTGCACAATCTGTCACATTTTGTAGCAATACTTGTACAATTGTATTTAACTCTACCTAATGGTTTTAATTAGTATATTAGCATATAAAGGTTGTTCAAAAACTCATAGGCCCGGATTCAGAAAGCACTTGCGCCGACGTATCTACTGATACGCCGTGTAAGTGCACAGATGCGCCGTTGTATCTATGCGCCTGATTCTGGAAGTAAGATACGCCTGAATTTCAGCTTCATACGACCAACGTAAGTTTCCTACGCTGTCGTATCTTGTGCGCATATTTACGCTGGCCGCAAGGGGCGCTTCCATTGATTTATGCGTCGAATATGTAAATGAGCAAGATACGCCGATTCACGAACGTACTTACGCCCGTCGCTGTAATCTACGCCGTTTACGTAAGGCGTACGTCCGGCGTAACGTTAAGCCTCATAAAGCAGGTGTAAGTCATGTTGGGGTATGGACGTCGGAACAGCCGCCGTATTTTACGTCGTTTACACAAGTCGTACGTGAATGGGGCTGAACGTAGGTTACGTTCATGTCGTAGGCATTGAGCCGTTGTATCTTGGGGAGTAAATTCAACGTGATTCTGAGCATGCGCGCGCATGCGCCGTTCGTTCGGCCCTTCATTTGCATGGGGTCACGGTTAATTTAAATGTATCACGCCCACTACCTTCCTACTTTAAATTAGGCGGGCTTACGCCGGCCAATTTACGTTACGCTGGTGCAACGTAGGGAGCGAGTGCTTTGTGAATACTGCTCTTGCCTCTCAGAGTTACGTCGGCGTAGCGCATATGAGATGCGCTACGCCGGCAAAAGGATGCGCCGATCTACCTGAATCCGGGCCATAGTGACCAATCACATATCAGCTCTTATTAGTTTAGACCAGTCAAAACAATTAAAGTTGAATTCCTTGTTCAATCAAACCTCCCCTATCCAGTCTTCTACAGTTTTTTTTTTTCCTACAAGGTTTTATTTTTTTTAACAGTTTTTATTTTTTTTAACAGTTTTTATTTCAGATTCCTACCTGCTTTGGTTCTGGAGATATTACAGACAATGAGAGGTTTACAGAGTAGATGCTAGCAGTAAGCTGCAGCAAAACAAGCATATTTGGTTTACAGACCAATGAATCATCTGTCTAGTACAGGCAGAGACGAGAGATGTCGCTATTAAAAAGACAAATATTGCAGATATATATCAGTCCAGTAAAACACCTTTTTTAACGTTAAAAGTTAAGTACTTATACCCATACACTCTATAAATAACCTCAATGTGAGTGGAACACATCAGTGGGCAGAGTTCATATTGTGTGTCTTGCACTGGATCATTTAATAAATCTTCAACCATGGCCTTTTATTGGGAGTATGATTTTTTATTTATTTTTTAATAGTGCTACATCTTTTTGAAGTTGCTATTTCGCTGGGTAGGAAATGTTAAACAGCACAATAACCCCACAGAAAGGTACATATGTTCATAGTTGTGATTCTAAGTATGTTTTAACTCACAATTTAAAGATGATTAATGATCCTTGTTTTATTATGGGTTACTGGACATGGCTCGCTGATCTTTACGTTAGCAAATAAGCCCAGAAAAAGCTAATAATTGTTTTCAGACTATGAAGGGAAATCTATTTGACAAATCTCAATCATCCTAAACGTTCAATTGCATTGAAGCAGAAAATAGTATTGACTAATACAACACTTTAAATGAAATGTTTGGAGCAAGTAATTGTGCTGTGCTGACCTGGCATGTTTTCTTGGACACCTCAGTTAATTTCAAGAGCAGTATTTGTACAAGAAAATCCCACAGCTACAATTTTGTTTTTGGTTCTCATACAACACTGGGCTAAATTAAATGTCACTGTTGAAAAGGAACATTAAATGGCTTGGAACAGCTTTTGTCATTGTCAAAAAAACAACTATCACAAAAATAATGTATTTAATATATACTGTATATACCTATACAACATACAGTATGAAACTTTAATGTGTTGTTTTTTATTTTTAATCTTGGGTTTATAGAGTTTTAGGCCCCTTTCACACGGACGGACCGTTCAGGTCCGCCTGTCAGTTTTGACAGCGGACCTGAACGGCCGCTCTATGCAGTCCTATGCGTCGGATGTCAGCGGAGACATGTCCGCTGACATCCGAGCCGATCCGCCAAAATCAGACGTATGGCGATACGTCCATATCCATCCATGGCGGATCGGATCGGGTGAGATCTGATGAAAACGGACATGCTGTCTGTTTTTATCAGATTGCTCCATAGGAATCAGTGGCGCTGCACAAGCCGCTCCCCGCTCAGTGAGCAGAGAGGAGCTTGTCATCCGCCAGCTCAGCGGAGATCTGCGGACTGAGCTGGTGGGAGCAGGCGGACTCTGTAGCGACGGAGTCTGCCTCGTTTGTAACTGGCCTTAAGTGTGTGAGTTAGTTGCACTAAACTTATGGGGAAGTATAAAGACCTCAACCATCAATAACAAAGAGGTAATGGAGAATGATTATCCCATAGCCATGGACTAACTGCAACATGCAGGAGTGCTCTTGAATTTGATAAATGGGCTGCCACAAACTTATCACATGTCGTCTCTACTTTTTATGTAGGCAGGTGTGTGTTTCAATGGCCCAGCCTGCCCCATCAATGATAAGCACCTTCACAATGGTATTCTGAAGGTGCCTGGTTCTCCAGGACTAAAGCTGGGTATACATTCGCAGAATTCTGAACAAAAATGTATACAAAAAGTATTTTATTTGCTTTTAATAGGGATGGGCGGAATGACCCCCTGTTTGGTTCGCACCAGATCTTTCAAACATCGGGAAAGTTTGGAACCAAGAAACAAACCTCATTGAAGTGAAAAATCAAAAGTGCCAATTTTGAAGGCTTATATGCAAGTAATTGGGCATACAATGGTGATGGGGGTCCAGGTACTGCCCTGGGGGACGTATATCAATGAAATTTTTTTTTTTTTAAAAACTTCATTTTTAAATGAGCAGCCATTTATTGATGCTTAAAGTGAAAGTATAAAAATGAAAAATTCCTTTCAATATAGTGCATGGGGGGTCCCCTTAGTCCACCTGTAAAGTGGCACATCTGTACTGTGTATAGAAGCTGCTGCAGCAATAATTGCATTTATAAAGACCAAAAATGACATTTTCCCTGCAAACTTTCTTTATTTTGTAAGCAACGGTTTACAGTCTGTATGATGAGACCACAATGTAGTGCACGGGGAACAAGATTAGAGATTTGGATAAATTCTAGTGTCTCTACCACAGACTTTGGATTTCTACTTCTGTAACGGGTGCAGAAAAATTGGTCTTTGGGGTGTCGGTGACAACTTCACACCGTAACCCTATAGAGATACTCTTGATGAAAGCAAGATTTGACCTTGTTGTCAAAAATTGCAACCTTTGCACCTTTTAAACAGAGGGGGGGATTGTTCTTTGGGTGTCGGTGGCGCTTTCACATGGTAACCCTATAGAGGTACTCTTGATAAAGGTAAGAATTGGCCTTGCTGTCAAAAATTGCAATGATATACACCTGTCAAACAGGTATGAAAAAATTGGTCTTTGGGTGTTAATTGTGCCCATGAAACCTACACCAAAAACATTCTTCCAGATTAAATCAACACCCACAACACTAGGCAGCCTGGAAGTCCTGCAGATATTCCACATCCCAAAAAAACTAATCTGTGACATTGGCATCAGGTGCTTCATACTGTAGCTGCTGGTAATAGTTACATAGTTACATAGTAGGTGAGGCTGAAAAAAAGACACAAGTCCATCGTCCAACCTATGTGTGTGATTATATGTCAGTATTACCCTGTATGTTGTGGTTGTTCAGGTGCTTATCTAATAGTTTCTTGAAACCATCGCTGTCCCCCGCTGGGACCACCGCCTGTGGAAAGGAAATTTCACATCCTTGCCACTCTTACAGTAAAGCACCCTCTACGTAGTTTAAGGTTAAACCTTTTTTCTTCTAGCGTTAATGAGTGGCCACATGTCTTGTTAATCTCCCTTCCGCAAAAAAGTTTTATCCCTATTGTGGGGTCACCAGTATGGTATTTGTAAATTGAAATCATATCCGCTCTCAAGCGTCTCTTCTCCAGAGAAAATAGACCAGTGGCCAGAACTCCATGACTGATTCATTTTTATAAAAGTCAGACGGTCCACGGAGTCTGTGGACAGATGCGTTCTATCGTCAGTAACAAAACCTCCAGCAGCTCAATAGCATACTGGGCAAGTTCTGGCCACTGGTCTATTCTCATGACACAGTGAGCCAGTAGATTGTCGACTGGAAAGCTCTCCATCTCTGTTTTCGCCCCTAGATAATCATCCACTATATGATTCAGACACAGCTGATGGGATGTGGAAGCTGACAGCCCTGGGCGGCGAGGACTAAAAGAATTAAGAAATGCATCACTTAGGCGGCCGCCTTCTCCACCGCTCCTCTCTTGACCAACAGAAGCCTGAAAACTACGTTTTCCATGACACTGTAACCTACTAGAATTGGGAAAAGTGATAAACTTCTCTTTAAGGTGTCCTCAAGAGATTTCATCTTCTGCACGGTCTGTGGGGACGGGATGAGTTCTGAGACTTTCCCCTTATAACGGTGGTCAAGGAGGGTTGCCAACCAATAGTTATCATTTTCCTTTATGCCAAGTATTCTTGGGTCCTTTCACAGGCTTTGAAGCATGAAGCAGCCCATGCACCGCAAATTTGCAGAGGCATGAAAAGCTCCTTGTGGTCACTGAGAATTATAGTATTTGGAACTGCCTCCTCCCAGCCACGTACTACTCCCAAGGTTTCTGCGGATGGAAAACCATCTCTTACAGTTTGGCGTATGTCTTCCTCTGCTTCATTGCCTCTGAAACTGCCAGAATCCTCCTCCTTTTCCTCCCCTCTCTCCTCTTGTGCGTTCTGTGGCAAAGGGTCAATGGTGTCTGCATAAAGTGGGCCTTGTGAGGAAAGGAAGTCCTCCTCTTCCTCCCGCTGTTCTGCCTCAAGTGCCCGGTCCATAATGCCATGCAGAGTCTGCTCCAGCAGGAACACAACATGGATTATGTCACTGATGCATGCATTGTAACAGCTCACCATCCTTGTGGCCTCCTCAAATGGTGACAGTACAGTGCATGCATCTTTTTTGAGCAGCCATTGGTGTGGGGGGAAAAATCAGAGCCGGTCTGAGCCTATTGTGCCATACTCACACAGGTATTCATTGACGTCCCTCCGCTGCATGTGCAGCCACTGCAGCATTGCCAAAGTCGAGTTCCACCTGGTGGGCATGTCACAAATCAGGCGGTTTACTGGCAGGTGGAATTCCCGCTGTGTATGACCACTTAAAATGGTTACACACTCTTCTGGCCTGATTTAATAGATCTTCCAACCCATAGTACCTATTTAGGAAACGCTGCTCCACCAAATTGAGGACATGTGCCAGAATGAGGTGAGTAAGGAGGAGGGACAGATCTGTGCCCCATTTTGTGTGGCTTTTAGTTGCTTTTGCCAATGGTCTGAGTAGTGGGAGGTTAAATGTCAAGGCATTGATACCCAAATGGTTGGTGTTTTTGCCACGCTTGATGCACTTGAGGCAAAGTTTTCAAATAGCAACAGTGCGACCGGCTGCACATGTACTAAAAAAATGCCCCGACAGCTGAATTGTGGGAAGTGGGCCAGGAAATAACAGCTCCACAATGTGATGGAAAAAGATGGCTGCTCTCTACTCTTCCATGATGGCTGCCTTGTTGGGGTTGTGCCTCACCCTCACTTTCCTCCTCTGCTCTATCCGGCACCTGGATTTTTTGAAAGTGAAAAAACAAGTGGTGTGTACTAGGCTTAAAGGATCACTAAAGGAAACATTTTTTTTTTTACTGAAATGACTGTTTACAGGGTATAGAGACATAATAGTTAACTGATTCCTTTTAAAAACGATTAAAAATAGATAAAAATCAATCATATAATGTGCCTCTTAGATGCAAAAACGAAACTGAAAGTAGTTTAGTCTTTGCATGTTATTGTATGCCTCTGTGCTGGACAGTGCCATAGAGAGTCATGGCTAGGAAAACTAAACTAAACTCTCCCATGACTTTTTTCATACGGAGCCAGACAACCAGGAAGTGTCCAGAACAGAGCAGTTTTACAGTAACATCAGAGCAAAAACGAGCAATGAGGACATGAAACCAGGACTGCAGTAAGGTAAAGGAAGCTATTTAGCTAAAAAAAAAAATTCCTTTAGTGACCCTTTAAGAGGGAGAAGTAGAAATCCTACGACCTCTAGGCTTTGAAGCTTGTAGAGCTGAAGAAAATAGGTTTCACAGAATCCAGGTCCTGCACTGTGCCTACAAAGCAGCTGAGAAACATCTGGAAAAGCTACAAGAGACCTCACTGTATATGTGCGTATGCAGGCACCATTTGTAACTTTCAGTTTCAGAGTGTTTGCATCAAAAAATTCAAATTTTAAAAACCATAACTATTCTGTATTATTTATGGGATTATTTGCAACATAGAAAGGCATATCAACTGTTCTATAGATATATTTTGTAAGGAATTTTTCAAAGATTAAGGATTAAAGATGTTTCTCTCACTGATTGCTGGATGTCAGGAAAATCCTGCTGCTTCTGGATGTCAGGAAGATCCTGCTGATATTGGATGCCAGGAAAATCCTGCTGCTATTTGCTCTAGATTGTAAAAGAATCCCTAATACTCATAGCTCACAGATGTGCTAATGTTTTACAAGGTTAACCCTCAAGGGTCATTCTTCAAATAACCCCTGTCTCTTTTATTTATATCTCCTGCAGTCACTACTACTGCCTGTTTTACAGCTTAACCTTACAAAAGATTGCATTTCCAAAGTGATTCTCTGAATACTAATTTGCCAATGTGCTGTGATATGTGAGAGCCAACTGCCACTAATGTATAAATAAAAAAAACTGCCTTTGGCTAATTTATGAAAAAAATAGCAGCCTAACTGATATGAATTATGGGCATACAAGTACCGTAATTAAGGGAACATTTGCTTAAATAGAAACATTTTTAGAAATCACTATACTTAGTCAGTTGTCAGGTCTGGGAGTAGGGAGGAGGCTTGGGTGAAGAGTTGAATACTATTATTACAAGGGCTAGGGACACAGTCTATAGAACAACATTTAAGTAAAAGCTGATCATTATGAGTTGGAGTGGGTTTTCAGCCAATGTGTAGTATAAATCAGCACAATAATCTGAGATAAGAAAATGTATACATACATGTAAGGGAATGGAGTAAAAAAAATTGGTAAGTCAAACTGTTCTTAATTTAATATATATTATTTTTTATTGAAGATTAGATTAGAGGCTCTAATAGGCTTCAAAAAAGGGTGGGCTCAGGGCGCAAAGCACTGTGCCCTGAGCCCACCCAGTTATGTGACAATAGCGAATGAACCTTCACTATTGTTACACTAATTCTCCTCCTGGCCAATCGGGAAAGGTGAAAGGAGAAGTAATCCTATTGGCATAGGAGGAGGAGGGAGGAGACACATGGCTGCCGTGATGCTGAGGAGATGCAGGAGAAGCCCAACTGACCCATCAGCTGCCACTGGATGCAAGATGGAGCGGGAACATGGAGGAAACAGAGGGGAAAGCCGCCGCTGGTGGGCACCCTTCAACATGTCAGTGTGAGGGCAGCACAGGGTAAGTGAGCCAGTGACAGGGGTTGGGTATGAAGCGCAATGCAGGCTGGAGGGGGGTCAAGTATGTCTGCCATCCCCCCAGCCACTTTGAATGGGAGGCTTTCTCTTTTCACTGCTTTAACCACTTACAGACCTCACACCGTGGATATACTTGCCACTTTGACATTAAATATTGACGTTATGGCAGCAGATAGCTGCAGGGTGTGAGAGTCAGTGGTGCTCCATCCCGCCCCCTCCCCTGCTCTCTGTAAACTCCCGCTGTGGTGCTGCCTCAATTACAGTGCCATTGTGGGGGGGGCCCTTAATGTGCAGGCAGTGTGGGCTCCAGGGGCAGTTAAAGACGTACTGCATTCGGCCGCTCGGGCTGCTCTGTCTTCTGTCTGTGGCTGAGTGACAGGTCCAGCCAGGAGATCGCTCGGCACTCGCGGGTGTCTGTGAGTCCACAGTCAAATGCGGCTCGCGGGAGACTTGTGATGTCTGAAATTTTCTGTAAAGGTGAACTTATCCTTTAAGTGGTTAAGCTGTGGGCCTGTGTTGATAAACATCAGGCTTTTTTGATAGGTATACGCAGGTTACTTTTAGTTAGTTGTCTAAGATTAGGTATTGATGAAGGAACATTTCTAGGACACGCATTACTAGTAAGTCATGTGACCTGCGCTCATTTTTTTGTGCCTTTTTATTTTGAATACACTTAGGTTTAAAAAAGACAGTTGACACAGGTGCCCACCAGCATTAGCTGCTTGACAAACCTCTACCTCTAGAGATGTCAAGATGGGAAATTGTGAGTTGGACAGACAGACACTAAGCCTAGGTTCACATTGATGCAATTTGGTGTGCGATTTGACATGTCGGCAATGGCAATGTCCGAGTCAGTGCATCGTCGACTTTGCGGCGCCGCACCGATTACCAAAAGTAGTTTCTGTCAGGCACAAATGCGTGAATTTGTGCGAGTTCAGCTGAACTCGCAAGATTTCAATCCTGCAGCAGTGTGAACCTGGGCTGAAACAGAGACCAGCCAGGAGAAAAGGATAGGAACAGAACTGGGAGTTGGGTCTATTTTAGATGAAGCAAGCAGGGAACATAGAAGGTTAACAAGAAATAGGCTTGAACAGACACAAAACTGGGAGCTACTGAATTAGAATAAACAGACAGACATTGGCAAAAAAAGTAGATATGGTTCATAAAAGGATAACAGACACAACAGGTAACCAAACTGGAAGCAAAACAGAAGGAAAAAGTGGTGTGATAAGGCACGAACCAAAGACAAGACAAGTTGTGACTGTAATAAGATTGTTGATGCTGTTTATGATGCAGCATTTTAGAAACTGCTGACCTACTACGAGAATCGTGGGCTATAGTCTCTAGAATTTAAAGTAAATGATGCACAGAAGAACATGCCAGATTAGAAAATCTTAGCCTCTTCTGAAGAATCCAGATTTCTGCTGTGGCATGCAGATTGTAGGGTCAGAATTTGAGGTACACCACAGGGTGAGATGGAACCAGAGGTTTGTAGCATGAATGTGGTCAACAAATCTGTTGAAAATATAAAGTCAACAGGGACCAAAATCCCCAAGAAACATTCCAGCATCTTGTTGAATTTATACCACAAATTACTTTGGTCGCTCAAAAGTCAAAACAGCACCCTTTGGTTTACCTAATAATGTAGACACTACAAGATAAAGAGGCATTGAGCTAATATTTTGTTATGTATTCTGGTGTATCATGAAACAGTCAAGCATATGTACCTGTAAAAATCATGCTAATTCAATAAATACAACAATCTTTACTTTTCTCAGATGATGCAGACGAACATTCCTGGTGTCTTTGCTGCAGGGGATGTTGTGATTTTCCCATTAGCTTTTCGCAATAACAAGAAAGTCAATGTACCTCACTGGCAGATGGCACATATGCAAGGTAACATTGGGACAATAAAAATTACACCAATTACAATGACCCATAATGTTATGAATGCAAAATGAATTATCATTTAAATGTTTAACCGGACCAATATGCAGGTAAAGGACCAGGCCCCTTTTTGCGATTCGGCACTGTGTCGCTTTAACTGACAATTGCGCAGTCGTGCAACGTGGCTCCCAAACAAAAACAAAATTGGCGTCCTTTTTTCCCCACAAATAGAGCTTTATTTTGGTGGTATTTGATCACCTCTGTGGTTTTTATTTTTTGCGCTATAAACAAAAATAGAGCGACAATGTTGAAAAAAATTCAATATTTTTTACTTTTTGCTATAATAAATATCCCCCAAAAATATATAAAAAAACATTTTTTTCCTCAGTTTAGGCCGATACGTATTCTTCTACATATTTTTGGTAAAATAAATCGTAAGCGTTTATCGATTGGTTTGCGCAAAATTTATAGCATTTACAAAATAGGGGATAGTTTTATTGCATTTTTATTAATATTTTTTTTTTTACTACTAATGGCGGCGATCAGCGATTTTTTTTCTTGACTGCGACATTATGGCGGACACATCGGACAATTTTGACACATTTTTGGGACCATTGTCATTTTCACAGCAAAAAATTCAATAAAAATGCATTGTTTACTGTGAAAATGACAATTGCAGTTTGGGAGTTAACCACTAGGGGGCGCTGAATGGGTTAAGTGGGACCTCATATGTGTTTCTAACTGTAGGGGGGCGGGGCTGGACGTGTGACATCATTGATCGCCTTTCCCTATATCAGGGAACAGACGATCAATGACTGCGCCACTGTGAAGAACGGGGAAGGTGTGTTTACACACACCTCTCCCTGTTCTTCAGCTACAGGGACTGATCGCGCCGCAGTCACGGAGCTTCGAACCGGGTCACGGGCGCGCGCCCGCGACCCATGGCTGGGCATTTAACAATCACGTACAGGTACGTGATTGTGCCCAGCCATGCCATTCTGCCGACGTATATCAGCGTTAGGTGGTCCTTAAGTGGTTAATGAACACAGCATAATAACATATTTTATTATTACCTGTCTGCAAAATACTTACTGTACATAAGCCAACAGAAAGGGAAAACAAATGCACAGGAACTTGGCAGTAGTTAGACATGTTCAAGTGGACATGTTTAACATTCAGCTAGACATGTTCTGCCACGTTGAAGATGTTTTAATACTTATCCAAGCATGCTTCTTCAGTTCTGAAAAAGCTACTTGGATGAGTAATGAAAAGCCTGCAACATTACATACCAAATCCCGCTGAATGTATCTAACTATTACTAGCTATCCCATGACCTCCAGAACTGATACCCTTCAAAAAATGCAACAGTGTTATGTGACAAAATATCTTATGTACTTGAAAATCGGTGTTCTACTTAACCTTAATGTGGATTTCCACCCAAAAGTGGAACTTCTGCTTTAAGTACTCCTGGCCACCTTACATGTCACATTTGGCATGTAATTTTGTTTTAGGGGGGAGTGGGTACTTATTTTAGAGAGGGACTTCATGTCCTACTTAATGTCCTACTTCCTCATTCTGCCTTCAGGCCGCCCAGGTGACTCCTCCTCTACCCCTAGGTGGCCCCTCCCTCTAGGCAATCTCCTAGGACACGTCACAGGTCCCAGAAGATTGCCTGTCCTCTCGGAGAGCACAGCGCGACTCGCACATGTGCAGTGTGTGCCCGGCCGTAAAGCCACAAGCTGTCACGGCCGGGTGTCCACAGTTCCAATGACGGAGCTGCGGAGAAGGAGGAGGAGAGGAGCGCTCTAATAGGCTTCAAAATAGGATGGTGGGCTCGGGGTGCAAAGCACTGCGCTCGGCCCAACGAGTTGTGTGAGGCCTTGTACACACGACCGAGGAACTCGATGGGCGAAACACATCGTTTTCCTCCTCGAGTTCCTTGTTAGGCTGTCGAGGAACTCGACAAGCCAATTTTCTCCATTCCCGTCAAGGAAATAAGCTTCGTACACACGACTGAGGAACTCGACGGGCGAAACACATCGTTTTGCTCATCGACAAGCCAATTTTCTCCATTCCCGTCAAGGAAATAGAGAACATGCTCTCTTTTTGGCTCGTCGAGTTTCTCAACAGTTTCCTCGACGAAAATGTACACACGACCGGTTTCCGTGGCAAAAAAATATCTCCCAGCAAGTTTCTTGCTGTTTTTTGCCGAGAAACTCAGTCGTGTGTACGAGGCCTGAGTGAAAGGAGAAGCTACGCTGGCCATTAGGTGGCAGAGGGAGGAGACGCGAGGAGAGGAGAGGCAGGGGAAGCTAGCAGGCCACCCGTCTGTTGCCCAGAGGGAAGTTACACTGGCCGCCGGGAGGAGGAGGGAGGAAACCTGCCACTGGAGGAGACGCGAGGAGAGGAGCTATAAAAGCCAGTCGCTTGGAGGGATGCCGCGGTAAGTGTTGTGGCTGCCAAGTGATTGGCTGTGCACTGGGTGTAGGCCATTTACATAACTCCTGAAACATTTTTTTGGTAAAGGCGAACTAACCCTTTGGGGTTGTTGTTGATTTACTAAAACTGGAGTGAAAAATCTGGAGCAGTAGTGCATAGCAGCTAATCGACTTCTAACTTCAGCTTGTTCAATTAAGCTTTAAAAAAAAAAAAAAGCTGGAAGCCGATTCCTGGTTTCTATGCAGAGCTACACCAGATTTTGCACTCTCCAGTTTTAGTAAATCAACCGCTTTAAGTATACTATAGTTAGGCTCATGTATAAATAATGCAATTATTTATGAGAATATGACTATTACTTGATTTATTACTTATATTTTTAATTCCTTTCCTTGCAAAACACTTTTTTGGGGACATAGGTCGCATAGCAGCACTGAACATGCTGGCACAAGGCACTGAAATCAACACTATTCCATATCTTTGGACAGCCATGTTTGGAAAGAGTATACGTTATGCAGGTAAAAAAATAATTTACCAATTTTTTTTGTAAAGATGAGACATGCAGTATAACATATTTACAGATTGCATTCAATTAGCTCATATTCGGAGTTATTTTATTTTTTAATATATCTTAAATTTGTATTGTTAGAGTAATACATAATTAGTACTGTAGACTCTTCCAGTAGTGGCTATCTACATATCAGTTAGCCACCCTAATAAGCAATTGCCAAGATAAAAAATTCAGCCACATAGAGAGTTCACAGTTTTCCATTACTCAGATGATGGTAGATGTACAATACAACATAGTAACAGTAAGGCAAAGGCACTATACAGTACCAGTAGGCAGGAAGCAGAACCTGCACACTGTGGGGCATATTCTTGTAGATCGCCGCATCTCTGCGGCGGCGTAACGTATCTCATTTACGTTACGCCGCCGCAAGTTTTATGGGCAAGTGCTTGATTCACAAAGCACTTGCCTGTAAAGTTGCAGCGGCGTAGCGTAATTCCCCCGGCGCAAGCCCGTCTAATTCAAATGATCCGGGTAGGGGGCGTGGATCATTTAAATTAGGCGCGTTCCCGCGCCGAACGTACTGCGCATGCGCCGTCCCTAAAATTTCCTGACGTGCATTGCGCTAACTGACGTCGCAAGGACGTCATTGGTTTCGACGTGAACGTAAATGGCGTCCAGCCCTATTCACGGACAACTTACGCAAACAACGTAAATTTTCTAATTTCGACGTGGGAACGACGGCCATACTTTAATATTGACTGCACCTCATATACCCAGGGGCAACTTTACACGTCGCAAATCTAGCGTAAACGTCGTAACTTCACTGCGTCGACCGCGCATACATTTGGGAAATCGCGTATTTTGCTAATTTGCATACTCGATCGGGAAAACGACGGAGGCGACACCTAGCGGCTGTCGGATCTAATGGTTATCTATGCGTAACTGATTCTAAGAATCAGTTGCATAGATACGATGGCCCAGATTAGGACTTACGACGGCGCACATGGCGTTGCGCAGTCGTAAGCCCTTTCAGAATCTGGGCCATAGTGAACACATATGGTGAATTTAGGACTACGGTTTGTATGGGATTTAAACTGTGGAAAGAACTGCCATATGAGGTAGTAATGACTAAATCAGCAACTGAATTCACTGAATAACTGGATTATTTTCTTGCACATAATAAATTCCACAATTGGTAAAAAGCAAAATTATAATATCAATCAGACTGCCTTTGTTGAGTAAAGCCTGGTACACACTAATAGTTTTTCCATTCAACCCAGTGACAGCTCCAGTTAGAGTCGCTGAGCTATTGTGTTCGGACAGAGGGATGGCCCCGCTGCCAGAACACTCTGGTCAGCACTCTCAGCTATTGGCTAAGAGCGCTGATCGGGAGATGGTCGGCTGCTGGTTTTCCAGCACGATCGTCCAGCAGAAGCCAGCTGTTCAAGAATTCTGGCTTTCAGGTGCCCGTTTATCAAACAGCGAAAAATATCCACTGCTGAGTTTTCAGGCATTCTCAGAGGAAATCTCTGCCTGTTTATGAAGCGGTGTAGATCGCTTCTCCTTTTAAAGAGTAGAGTGATCTACAAACGCTTTGAAATGTGGAGAATGCCTCCTGTTACTGTAATCTCGTGAGACATACTGAGATTACGGTACCAGGAAATCAGTGAAAAATTACTGAGTACACAGGCATTCAGAGAAGACTGCCCACCTCGTGGTAATAAAAAAATTAGTCCTCCTACACAATATATATATATATATATATACACAGTATCTCACAAAAGTGAGTACACCCCTTCACATTATTGTAAATATTTCATTATATCTTTTCATGTGACAACACTGAAGAAATTACACTTTGCTACAATGTAAAGAAGTGAATGTACAGCTTGTATAACAGTTTAAATTAGCTGTCCCCTCAAAATAACTCAACATACAGCCATTATTGTCTAACCGCTGGCAACAAAAGTGAGAGTACCCCTAAGTGAAAATGTCAAAATTGGGCCCAATTAGCCATTTCCCCTCCCCTATGTCATGTGACTCGTTAGTGTTACAAGGTCTCAGGTGTGAATGGGTAGGTGTGTTATATTTGGTGTTATTTCTCTCACTCTCTCATACTGGTCACTGTAAGTTCAACGTGGCACCTCATGGCAAAGAACTCTGAGGAAATTAAAAAAAGAATTGTTGCTCTACATAAAGATGGCCTAGACTATAAGAAGATTGCCAAGACCCTGAAACTGAGCTTCAGCCCAGGGCAGTATTCCAACATGATAACGACCCCAAACACACCTCCAAGATTATTACTGCCTTGCTAAAGAAGCTGAGGGTAAAGGTGATGGACTGGCCAAGCATGTCACCAGACCTAAAACTTATTGAGCATCTGTGGGGCATCCTCAAACGAAAGGTTGAGAAGCGCAAGGTTTATAACATCCCCCAGCTATATGATGTCATCATGGAGGAGTGAAAGAGGACTCCAGTGGCAACCTGTGAAGCTCTGGTGAACTCCATGCCCAATAGGGTTAAGGCAGTGCTAGAAAATAATGGTGGCCACACAAAATATTGACACTTTGGGCCCAATTTGGACATTTTCACTTAGGTGAAACTCACTTTTGTTGCCAGCTGTTTAGACATTAATGGTTGTGTGTTGAGTTATTTTGAGGGGACAGCAAATTTACACTGTTATACAATATATATATATATATATATATATAGCATCTCCTCCATTTTGGGTTACTTTAACTGCCCGCATTCTCCACCATATGTGAGGGGTTAGCTCGGTAGCGGGGTGTGTGACCCCTTGGATGGGTTCACCACACACTGAATTTATACAGACTGACAGTCAAAGATGGTTGAAAACAAAGTTTCTGGTTTATTTTTCCATCTTGCTGGAAAACAATTGCAAGCATCCAAACAGCATAAACAAAATCAAACGTAAAGTAAATCCTAGCCACTCTGGGCGTCTACCTTCCACACAGGAATCTATCTATGAAGTCTAACACAGCCTACTGCTGAGTAGACAGTGCTGGTCATACAGCACAACACAATAGTCTTTTGATTTTTATCACACAGAAAAATCAATGGTCTCCTCACCTCATCAGGCACTGCTCTCCTACTCACACAGCCTTAGGAGTGATGCAGCAACCAAGTGGTAACCCTCTGGCTACTTATAAAGGCCTTGATTGCTTCATTCTGAACAGCTGAAGTTTTCTAATGGCCTCTAGCCTTCCTCTGGCTACGTTTGTAGCCGACGCCTGATAATAATCTGTGTATCGTCTAAACAAGGCAGAAATGTATGTCCCATCAGTGACAACACCCACAGATTTACCTGACTTCCTGTCACATACCCCCCCCCTCTTGTTTCAACCCTAGGGTTGGGATACAGGTTGCCAGGCAGGCATGCACTCGGGGGAAAACCCATCTGCATTCCCCATTTCAGCACCGGGGCGATGCGTCACCACAAAACTAAATTCTTGGAGGGCCAGGAACCACCTATTTATCCTCCTATTGGTCTCTTTGTTCTGCGCCATCCACTTCAACGGGGCATGATCCGTCACCAGCTCAAACTGTCTACCCACGAGGTAGTACCGGAGAGAATCCAAAGCCCATTTCACCGCCAAACATTCTTTCTCAATGGTGGCATAATTCTCTTCATGGGCCTTCAACTTTCGGCTGAGGTACATAACAGGGTGTTCCTCCCCCTTGATAACCTGAGACAGTACAGCTCCTAAACCCACATTTGACGCATCTGTCTGAATCACAAAGTCCCGTGAGAAATCGGGCGAATTTAAAACTGGCTGACTACATAAGGCCTGTTTTAAAGCCTGAAAAGCCGTTTCTGCTTCGGGAGTCCATTTGGTCCTTACAGACTCCTTCCCCTTGGTCAAATTGATTAGGGGAACAGCCTGTGAGGCAAAATGGGGGATAAAGCGGCGATAGTAGCCTGCGATCCCCAAAAATGCACGAACCTGTTTTTTGTTGGTGGGACGTGGCCAATCCTGAATTACCTCAACTTTGTTTATTTGGGGCTTAATTAGACCTCTTCCAATAGTATACCCCAGATACTTCGCCTCTTCTAGCCCAAGGGTACATTTTTTTGGATTAGCTGTAAACCTGGCTTTCCAGATGGAATCCAACACAGCCTGAACTTTTGGCAAGTGTGATTCCCAATCCTCACTGTGAATGACAACGTCATCGAGGTATGCAGCAGCATAGGCTCGATGAGGCCGAAGGGTCTTATCCATGACGCGTTGGAATGTGGCGGGAGCATTTTGTAACCCAAAAGGCATTCTCCGATATTGGAAAGATCCGTCTGGAGTTACAAATGCTGTTTTTTCCCTGGCCGACTTCGAGAGAGGAATTTTCCAATAACCCTTGGTAAGGTCTAACGTTGTCATGTACCGAGCAGTGCCTAGGCGATCAATCAGTTCATCTATGCGGGGCATGGGATAGGTGTCAAACTAAGTGATTTGATTAAGGCGGCGAAAGTCATTAAAAAACCGCCAACTTCCATCGGGTTTGGGCACTAAGACAATGGGACTTGACCAGTCACTATTTGACTCTTCTATCACCCCCAGCTCAAGCATTTGTTTTACTTCCTGGCGAATTGCCTCTCGCCGGGCTTCTGGAATTCTATAGGGCTTCAACTTGACCTTATCCCCTGGGGTGGTGATAATATCATGTTCAACTCCGGAGACCCAACCTGGCAGGTCTGAAAACTTCTCCTTATTACGGAGCACAAATTCTTTAACCTCCTGTTTCTGCATTTTGTATAGAGTCTCCGCTATCCCAACTTCAGGGACAGCCCGGTCAAATGGAGCAGAAACTCGGGTAGTCTCAGCGACCAAAGACTCTCTATCCTTCCATGGTTTCAGCAAGTTCACGTGATAGAGCTGCTCAGGTTTTTGTCTTCCCAGTTGGCTAATTTTATAATTCACCACTCCCACTTTTTCCAACACTTCATATGGACCCTGCCATTTGGCTAGGAATTTACTTTCGACCGTGGGGACCAACACCAACACCCTATCACCAGATGTAAAGGAACGGACCTGGGCCCCACGATTGTAAATCCTTTGTTGAGCCAATTGGGCTTGGGCTATATGTTCCTTCACAATCGGCATTACTTGGGCAATTCTGTCTTGCATTTGGGCCACATGTTCAATCACACTTCGATGGGGTGAACTCTCACTCTCCCATGTTTCCCTGGCCATGTCCAGTAGGCCCCGAGGGTGCCTCCCATACAGTAGCTCAAACGGAGAGAACCCTGTGGACGATTGGGGAACCTCTCTTATTGCAAACATTAGATAAGGGAGCAGATAATCCCAATTCTTTCCGTCTTTATCCACCACCCTCCTCAACATTTGTTTTAAGGTTTTATTAAACCTCTCCATTAACCCGTCTGTCTGAGGGTGATATACGGATGTACATAGTTGGGTCACTTTCAGGAGTTTACAAAGTTCTTTGGTCACCCTAGACATAAACGGGGTGCCCTGGTCAGTTAGGACTTCCTTAGGGAGACCCACACGGCTGAAAACCTGAAATAACTCTTTGGCAATTGTTTTAGCAGAGGTGTTTCGGAGAGGAATCGCTTCTGGGTACCGGGTGGCATAGTCCATTATTACCAAGATGTGCTGGTGCCCTCTAGTGGACTTCAACAAGGGGCCAACCAGGTCCATGGCGATCCTCTCAAAAGGGACCTCGATAATGGGCAGGGATACCAACGGACTGCGGAAATGTGGCACGGGTGCAGTAATCTGACACACTGGACAGGAAGAGCAGTACAATTCCACTTCTTTAGTGATCCCAGGCCAATAAAACCTTTGGGTGATCCTCTCCCGGGTTTTTTCCGCTCCCAAATGTCCCCCAAGAATATGACCCTGGGCCAGTTCCAAAACCATCTTGCGGTACGGTTTAGGCACTACCAGTTGCTCAATGGTGTCCTCTATCCTCTGTGACACTCTATATACCAGGTCCCTTTCAATAATAAAGTAAGGGAGGGCAACCCTCTCGCCAGGATTAACTAACTCCCCATCTACCTTCACTGCATTCTCTCGGGATCTTAGCAATGTGGGGTCCCTCAATTGCTCAGTGACAAAGTTTTCTCTGTGCACCTCGAGGTCATCAAACCCTATCGGCCGCTGTTCCTCTTCTGAGGTAGCAGGCTCCTCCCTAGGGACTGGTGTTTCCCCTGCTAATACTGAGAATGGAAACTCAGGAGAATCCTCAGTTAGAGGTTTCTGGAATAGATGGTTCAGACTCAGAAGAACCACATACTGAGGAATCTGGGCAGTCCCAGAGTTCTCAGAATTTTGGGAAATCCCTTCCCACAATGGTGTCATGTGGCAATTTGGGAACTAAACCTACCTGGTGACACAAGTTACCGAGGGAGTTTCAAAGGAAACGGTAGTCACCGGATATTCTCGAGTGTCCCCATGTACACAAACTACAGCCATTTTCCTCGGATGTAAGGTTTTTCCTACCACTAGGTCACTTTTCACTAAGGTGACCAGGCTACCTGAATCCAACAATACCACAACATTTTAACCATCTAAGCACATTCTATATAAAGGTTTCTTATTTCCCTTTACTGCAGTGCATGTGGTTGCAAAAAGGGACTGTCGTCTCTCGGTAAGAAAGTCACATTGCATGGGTTCATCACCCGCTGGGCAAATGGCTGCTACATGTCCCTCTTCATGGCAACGGTAACAGATCAACCTTCTGGTCTTCTCCTGTGGGATGGGTCTTCCAGGCCGCTCTCGCCAAACATTAGCAGTAGTCCCGATAGTTCCTCTAGTTGCTCCTTGGTACCTCTCTCCACCCCCATCCCTTGATGCAGTCTTACCTATAGGTGGGGACGGTCTGGTCTTGGGGTGAAAAGTCTGTGTGTCTCGGGTGGAAGAGGACAAACTCTCCGTTGTTAGGTACCTTTCGACCAGGTCTACAAGTTTGTCTGCAGTATCCGGACCACCATGGTTCACCCATTTCTGCAGGGTGTTGGGAAGAGACCTAAGAAATGTGTCCATGACTACTCGCTCCAAAATTTTTGGTCCGGACAGAGTTTCTGGCTGCAGCCACTTCTTAGCCAAATGTGGCCACCATTATTTTCTAGCACTGCCTTAACCCTATTGGGCATGGAGTTCACCAGAGCTTCACAGGTTGCCACTGGAGTCCTCTTTCACTCCTCCATGATGACATCATATAGCTGGTGGATGTTATAGACCTTGATCATACAAGATCATACATCTGTGACCGAGGTGGCTTCCTCTGCTGATAACTCCAATTGTGTACCCGCTGAGCACGGACATCCAGGGTTACACCGAAACGTGCCAATATTTCCGCTTTTAATCGATCATAGTTCTTTGCGTCTGCAAGCTCCAAATCGAAATATCCCTTTTGGGCTTCTCCAGATAATAGGGGGGCCACTAGTCCAGCCCACTGGTCTTTAGGCCAATTCTCTCTTTCCGTTGCTCTCTCAAACGTGGTCAGAAACATCTCAGGGTCCTCATCTGCAGTTATCTTTGGCAATAAGTGTCGCACCTGAAAAGTCAGTACGTTACTGGCCTGACTCCCAGCCTCGGTCTGCTGTCTCTGAAGTTGTTTCACAATGGCCTCCATTTGCTGCTGGTGTCTCTGTTCCAAGCCTGCAATGCTTTCTTGGTGAACTTGTTGTTGAGCTGCAATGCTCTCTCGGTGAGCTGCAAGGCTCTCTTGGTAAACCTGTTGTTGAGCTGCCATGCTCTCTCAGTGAACCTGTTGTTGAGCTGCCATGCTCTCATGGTGAGCCTGTTGTTGAGCTGCAAGGCTTTGTTGTTGAGCTGCAATGTTCCGCTGCAAAGCTGCATTCGTCTGTTGTTGACTTGCATTTGCCTGTTGTTGATTTGCATTTGCCAAAGTCAGCTGTTTCAGCATCTCCTCCATTTTGGGTTACTTTAACTGCCCGCATTCTCCACCATATGTGAGGGGTTAGCTCGGTAGCGGGGTGTGTGACCCCTTGGATGGGTTCACCACACACTGAATTTATACAGACTGGCAGTCAAAGACGGTTGAAAACAAAGTTTCTGGTTTATTTTTCCATCTTGCTGGAAAACAATTGCAAGCATCCAAACAGCATAAACAAAATCAAACATAAAGTAAATCCTAGCCACTCTGGGCGTCTACCTTCCACACAGGAACCTATCTATGAAGTCTAACACAGCCTACTGCTGAGTAGACAGTACTGGTCATACAGCACAACACAATAGTCTTTTGATTTTTATCACACAGAAAAATCAATGGTCTCCTCACCTCATCAGGCACTGCTCTCCTACTCACACAGCCTTAGGAGTGATGCAGCAACCAAGTGGTAACCCTCTGGCTACTTATAAAGGCCTTGATTGCTTCATTCTGAACAGCTGAAGTTTTCTAATGGCCTCTAGCCTTCCTCTGGCTACGTTTGTAGCCGACGCCTGATAATAAACTGTGTATCGTCTAAACAAGGCAGAAATGTATGTCCCATCAGTGACAACATCCACAGATTTACCTGACTTCCTGTCACAATATATACACATAAACATGGCAGGGGGGCATGTTTACAGTCTTGGGGGGGTCTGATCGAGGAAGAAGGAAGTCAATAATCTTCCCTTTTGTCCCTTAGTTCTCCAGGGATTCTCTCTTCTCTCCCTGGTCTCCACCTCTGAGCTGGAGAATCTGGGAGAGAGAATTCTGACAGAGATCGCCAGTGAAGTGCTGAGATTACACCTTCATAAACTGTCTGTTTCTGTTTCTGTCAATGACAGATTCTTTGTGTGCGGAGATGGTCAGGGGAGAGTCTCCCCTGATAATCTCGGTTTCATAAACCAATAATGATCTGAGATGAGCTGTGATCATCAGGATCACAGCTCATCTTGGTTTCATAAATGGACATCTCAGTCTGGTAAAACATTTACTGCCGAACAGGAAGTGGGAGGAAAAAGAGCCCCAGATTGCAGTACATACACATTACGTATATACTATATATTAAATGACTTTCTATTGATAACTTTTCTGTGTTTTTTTTTTTTTTTTTTTTTTAGGCAATGGAGAAGGTTTTGATGATGTTATCATTCAAGGGGACATTGAGGAACTAAGATTTGTGGCATTTTATACAAAGTAAGAATTGTGTAAATATAGAAATACTGCATCCTTCAAATACTAAATACACTCTGCTTTGAAAGTTATTTATGTAATACCACTTTGGTAGGTGAAATCCTTTCCTTCTAATGCAAAGGAATCCATTACATTTTTTAAAGTAAAGGCTTTTATTTTGTACCAGATTTGTTCATTACCAGCATAGCCTAATGGTTATTTAAAAAGACCATGACAGACAGTGGAACTTGCCATTCTGTGACCTTAATAGGAACAGACGCTATAATGCCACGAAGACCCAGAGAAAAATTAAGGTAGTTCATTATTAGAAGGCATAATTATTACACTAAAGATTAGGACTCTGTCATAAAAACATGGTTACCTTAATATGAAGGGAAAGTAAACACCCTTTCAACTGTTGAGGCTGGACCTGTACGTAATGGACCGTAATGTAACAGTAATTTCAGACACTGTTTGCAAGACAAAAAGACATGAAGGAACATTGCAGAGAATGTAAAAACATGTTTTGTCTCTCCTTACAGTTTTCAGTTTTCTTGCCCGAATGCTTTTTAAATTCAGACATGCACAGTCAGACATGCAGGCATAATCAAACTGTCTTCAGTTGTATTTTGGACCAACGTGTGGCATAAACATAAATGCTCAACTAACCAAGCATTACCATTAAACCTGGGCAATTTAAAGTGAGCATAAGATTATTAATATTATACAGAATTTATATAGTGCCAACAGTTTATGTAGCACTTTGCAAAATAAGGCCAGACAGTGCAATACAATGCAATACAGTAGGTATCAGAGGGCCCTGCTCGTTAGAGCTTACAATCTAAGCTATGATGACATGCATGAGCAGAGGATTGCCTACAAGTAAAAACGATCAGTAGATCTATATTTAGGCATTTGAATTTATATGTAAATTGCTACTTTTTCTGCAAAAGTTAAGCCCCACTCTTCCTGCCTCTTCCTAATCTGTATTAGTCTATACATTATTTTAACAGTCTCACTGACCAATAGGGAGACTCAGGAGGCAGAGCAAACATGACTTTTACAATAAAAGTTGCTATTTTCAAAAAAGTTAATTTTATTTCCGAGTCTATCAATCCCTTTCAGTTTTAGTAGCAATTTATAAATTCCAACGTCTTTTAACCTGCTAGGTCTTTACTGGTATAGTCATTACATTTATGGTGGTATCTAGGTGGGAGCCCATGTCTCTATGAAGCTTATTGCCAATATACAGTATCCCACAAAAGTAAGTACACCCCTCACATTTTTGTAAACATTTTATTATATCTTTTCATGTGACAACACTGAAGAAATGACACTTTGCTACAATGTAAAGTAGTGAGTGTACAGCTTGTATAACAGTGTAAATGTGCTGTCCCCTCAAAATAACTCAACACACAGCCATTTATGTCTAAACAGCTGGCAACAAAAGTAAGTACACCTCTAACTGAAAATGTCAATTTTGAGACCAATTGGCCATTTTCCCTCCCTGGTGTCATGTGACTTGTTAGTGTTACAAGGTCTCAGGTGTGAATGGGGAGCAGGTGTGTTAAATTTGGTGTTATCACTCTCACTCTCTCATGCTGGTGACTGGAAGTACAACATGGCACCTCATGGCAAAGAACTCTCTAAAGGATCGGAAAAAAAGACTTGTTGCTCTACATAAAGAGGGCCTAGGCTATAGAAAATTTGCCAAGATCCTGAAAATGAGCTGCAGCACGGTGGCCAAGACCATACAGTGGTTTAACAGGACAGATTCCACTCAGAACAAGCCTTGGCATGGTCGACCAAAGAAGTTGAGTGCACGTGATCAGCGTCATATTCAGAGGTTGCCTTTGAGAAATAGAGGTATGAGTGCTGCCAGCATTGCTGCAGAGGTTGAAGGGGTGGGGGGTCAGCCTGTCAGTGCTCAGACCATATGCTGCCCACTGCGTCAAATTGGTCTGCATGGCTGTTGTCCCAGAAGGAACTTCTTCTAAAGATGATAAAAGAAAGCCCACAAACAGTTTGCTGAAAACAGCCAGACTAAGCACAAGGATTACTGGATGTCCTGTGGTCTGATGAGACCAAGAGAAAGGTATTTTGTTCAGATGGTGTCAAGCGTGTGTGGCAGCAACCAGGTAAGGAGTACAAAGACAAGTGTGTGGTCTGGGGCTGCATAAGTGCTGCTGGCACTGGGGAGCTACAGTTCATTGAGGGAACCATGAATGCCAACATGTACTGTGACATACTGAAGCAGAGCATGATCCCCTCCCTTTGGAGAATGGGCCACAGGGCAGAATTACAACATGATAACAACCCCAAACACAACTCCAAGACAACCACGTCCTTGCTAAAGAAGCTGAGGGTAAAGGTGATGGACTGGCCAAGCATGTCTCCAGACCTAAACCCTATTGAGCATCTGTGGGGCATCCTCAAACGGAAGGTGGAGAAGCACAAGGTCTCTAACATCTACCAGCTCCATGATGTTGTCATGGAGGAGTGGAAGAGGACTCCAGTGGCAACCTGTGAAGCTCTAGTGAACTCCATGCCCAAGAGGGTTAAGGCAGTGCTGGAAAATAATGGTGGCCACACAAAATACTGACACTTTGGGCTCAATTTGGACATTTTCACTTAGGGGTGTACTCTCTTTTGTTGCCAGCCGTTTAGACATTAATGGCTGTGTGTTGAGTTATTTTGAGGGGGGCAGAAAATGTACACTGTTATACAAGCTGTACACTCACTACTTGACATTGTAGCAAAGTGTAATTTCTTCAATGTTGTCACATGAAAAGATATAATAAAATATTTACAAAAATGCGAGGGGTGTACTTGTTTTTGTGAGATACTGTATCTGAAGAACATTTGAATCTGGTGGAGGATATCTTATGGATCTTGGATGAATATATGGTGGTTTCGATGTGAAAGGGACAAGCCTTAGTTGTGCTTTCCCTGCATTAGCTGGTCTTTAAACTTCCTGAATGGGCCAAGTAAGTTATGAGCTGCAACTCCCTTGGGAGGATACTAATTACGTGATACAGGAATAACCAAGCTTTTTATCTGCACCCTATGGGGTATGCTACCACCCCTTGCTGGTTCTCTGCTAATTTTCCAAATTTTGACTTCTTACCACAATACCTGTGAGTACTGGGTCCTGAGAAAGCTGTCAAGCTAAATTTCTCTTCTGGGGTCCATAAAATTAATGCGTATTACAACAATGTCATGCTGGTCCCTCACACTGGGTGGGGCCATGTGATTTTTTATTTTTTTTATCTTTTATGAAATTTAAGTGATTTTTAAAGTATTACATTTGATATAACTTTTTTTCAAATGAAGTGTCTGTCCCATCTGTACCAGTAAAGTCCTACTATAAAATTTGGTTTTGGTTGTTGAAGCGTACATATAACAGGTTTACTTGATGATAATTCACAAGCTCCCTGAGGCATGCATCTGACTCGCACTCACTTATGTCAAACACATGTATAAAGATGTGCGTTATTTTACTATTTAGGCGATCCAAAAGGAGCTTGTATCCCAATAGTCAGATGACATCCATCGTAGATCAATTGAGGTAATATTTAGGAGCACTTACCTGAGGCTCCTGGGTAAAAAAAATACTTTCTCTGGTTTCTTATTGGACTGGACAATAGAGTTGGCAGCCTGGTTCAACAATATGCACAATCAATATTATTTAACATCATTGTTGTTAATGCATTTTTCTCAGAACAAATACCTTTTTAAAGTTTTATCTAAATTTGCCTTTGAACCCACAAGCATTATAGATAAACTCCCTTATCTGTTTTAGATATATTTGATAGTACAAGCTTACTTCTGGTACCTGAACTTTGTGTGCCCGCTACAGTGTTTGAACCATGAAATTAGCTTACATCAAAAAATTGTAGGTTTAAATGTCTCAACATAATTATGGAGACAATAAAGTAAGAGGTAACTCTATTTGTTGTAAAATTGATGTGTGCCAATATTTGATCTGAAAATAAGATAAAATTTGACCACATCAATAAAATACACAGCACCAAGCAAAGCGGCAGATTTAGAAAATAAATATGCCATGGAAGAAGTAAGGCCCAGATTCTCAAAGGGCTTACGACGGCGCAACGCAATGTATGCCGTCGTAAGTCCTAATCTGGGCCGTCGTATCTATGCGACTGATTCTTAGAATCAGTTACGCATAGATATCCATTAGATCCGACAGGCGTAAGGCTCTTACGCTGTCGGATCTTGAATGCAATTTTTTTTTCGCCGCTAGGTGTCGCCTCCGTCGTTTTCCCCGTCGAGTATGCAAATTAGCAAAATACGTGAATTCCCGAACATACGCGCGGTCGACGCAGTGAAGTTACGACGTTTACGTCAGATTTGCGCCGCGTAAAGTTGCTATATGAGGGGCAACCAATGTTAAGTATGGCCATCGTTCCCGCGTCGAAATTTTAAAATTTACGTTGTTTGCGTAAGTCGTCCGTGAATAGGGCTGGATGCCATTTACGTTCACGTCGAAACCAATGACGTCCTTGCGACATCATTTGGAGCAATGCACCCTGGGATTTTTTTCGGACGGAGCATGCGCATTACATTCGGTGCGGGAACGCGCTTAATTTAAATGCTCCACGCCCCCTACCCGGCTAATTTGAATTAGGTGGGCTTGCGCCGGGTGATTTACGCTACGCCGCCGCGTATTCTTTGTGAATAAAGCACTTGCCTGTAAAACTTGCGGCGGCGTAACGTAAAGCAGATACGTTATGCCCGCACAGTTTTACGCCCATATACGAGAATCTGGGCCTAAGTTTTTTACAAAACGGATGTAGGGCGAGCGGCGGGCTGTTGTCACCCAAGAAGCTTCTGACGTTCCCCCAGTGGACGAGAGCCTGAGAGTTTTGTGTACCGGTTGGCACATTAGATTCAAGGCAAATCCTAAACTGCATAATTGTAAGTGCAATTTTAACCTTTTAAATACATTTTTTACACATTAAACGCACTATGTGGAGCTGTCACTGTTTCTTACATGGTGGACAATGTTACTGCTGAAATTTTCTTGAAGAACGAGATTCAACAGGACCGTATATCTGTGAGATTGGGACCTATTATATGCTGTTTCTGATCCCCTGTAATAAGGGATCGTGGGAATTCGGTAAGAGGCCAATTTATAAGTTTGGTGGAGGAGATATCACGTTTTCCTTTGGACACGTTTACAACCATTCTGTAATGTGGCACAGATGCACGGGTGTTTGACACACTATCTGTGGTTTAACAGACATTTTGCTGTTAATATTTTGAACTATTAACTCATTTATAGCCAAAGTTCACATTTAGGCAATGTCTTTTTGATCAAAGTGTTTGTTTTGTTTATTTTTGTGTTTTCACTTGTAAATTACCATCACCATCACTGGTGTGGGATTTTGAGGTGGCTGCATGCTGCACCTTAGTGGCAATTAGAGGTCGCTCCTAACATAGCAGCCGGCTTTTCACTTATATCACTGTAGGTCACCCACTTGCATACGCCTGTGTCTAGCAAGAAGGGTGGTTGAGGTAGCGCGATTTATATTTTTCTTATGTTTATCTCTTGTAGTTATTGTTTGCATGATAATCGCAGCACCTGGAGGGATTAGACTGTGACTACGTTGCAGTTTATTTTCCCTTTTTCTCATCTTTTCGGTATTTTTTAGCGCAGTTTCTTTCCATTTTCCACATATGCCATGCTGTCGGAGCAAAAAAGTCAACATACAGTATATATTGTTTGTTATTGTAAGCCTATTCAGAGACTGCAACATCTAAAATTAAATATGGGGCTGCGGCTACATTGTGTACACCTACACGTTTGCATTGTGAAATCTGTAGAACTATGAATTTGTGGTTTTACACGGTATGTGGCTTTGTTCCTACATGATGCACACTTGTAAAATCTTTAATCCTGTTCAGATTCAACCAAACATATAAAAAAATCATAAATTATTTTAGGCACACCACTGTTTAGCTGGTCTGCATTAGGGCGATGGAACATACACTCCTTAGCAAAACACATTTTAATAAATTGGACCTATGCTCCCATATCTGTGTGTCTAAGGGAACAAATTCCTGCTCAGTGGAGTTGCAAGGTGGTTTTGCTGATCTTTCCTCGTAAACCATTGGCACCTTTCCTCTTAAATCATTGCCATAAAATACAGATCGCCACTGGAGGGAACATTTACACATTTGAAAATGCAGTATAAAATGCAAGTTCTCTGGATTTCTGGCACAAATATCAGGTATTTTTTGTATTTTCTGTGTCACAAAAAGACAAAATATGGCAAATGTGTAAATATTGAAGAATTACATATAATGGGGCAGATCCACAAAAGAATTACGCCGGCGTATCTATTGATACGCCGCGTAATTTTAAAGTTCCTGTGTCGTATCTTTGTTTTGTATCTACAAAACAAGATACGACTGCATCTGGGATCGATCCTACAGGCGTACGTCTTAGTACGCCGTCGGATCTTAGGTGCATTTTTCCGCCGGCCAGTAGGTGGCGTTTCCGTACGTGGATCTGCCCCAATATGTTTATTTTCACTCAGATACACACTTTAAGGAGCATAACAACCTTTTGTCACCTTTTTGTCTCACTGGCTCAGTAATCCCTTTTGCAGATACAACATAAAAACTTTAAACAGGTTAATGCCAATTTAAATGTGGAATGTTGTGCATTTCTTATAAAGGAAATAATTCTCTAAGATTACTAATTTGCAAGGTTTTCCTTCAGGCAGTAGCTCTTTTGTCCAGTATTTCAATAATGACTCTTCAGTTGGGATCTTCCTTTATTCTACATGGTATCTCTACACTTATCCTTTCAGAGATCCTATAACATGAAGGTGACATCATAACGTTTTATACTGCAGTTAATTAATACTTTCATTTATGCATGCAATATATGTAATTGCTATATTTTATAGACTACAATAGGAACATATAACTGAAACTGAAGATGGCCATACAGAGGAAGTATTGGTAGTTTATGTACAGAGACTGTAAAAGATTGGTCACATCAACAGTGTGTAGGATCTGTCATACAAAAGTGATGCATGCTCTGTTTAAAGTCCTAGGGCCAGATTCACAGTCCGGCGGCGCAGCATAACGTAACCCGTTTACGTTACACCGCCGCAAATTTTCCGATTTAGTGCCCGATCCACAAAGCACTTACCTGGAAATTTGCGGCGGTGTATCGTAAACAGGTCCGGCGCAAGGTGGGCCAATTCAAATGGGGCGGGTACCATTTAAATTAGGCGCGCTCCCGCGCCGGACGGTGCCCTATCTTTGCGACGGAAATCTAACACTCGCGACGACGGGAAAAATCTTCGTCGATCGCTGTAACTCCTAATTTGCATACCCGACGCTGTATTACGACACAAACTCCCCCCCAGCGGCGGCCGCTGTATTGCATCCTAAGATCCGACATTGTAAAACAATTACACCTGTCGTATCTTCTGGCTATCAATGCGTAACTGATTGTATGAATCAGTCGCATAGATAGAATAACAGATACGACGGCGTATCAGGAGATACGCCGTCGTATCTGCTCTGTGAATCTGGCCCCTAGTCCTTATTTGTTGTTCACAGGTCTACGCCTAAATACATAAAGGGGTCTTTAAAAAAGGATACATGGAAAGTGGAAATGTTTCCCATAGCAACCAATCATATTTTAGCTTTTTTTTTTTTTAACCTGAACTTGACATGGCTTCTGTGAAGGCCAATGGAGTCTGCTGCTTCTAAATGTACATGCAATAATATAATCTACATATAAGAAACCATATAGAAAAGTTAACTATTAATCAGACAAAATAATGTTAAACAAAAGAAAAATGTGCCGTAGTCTATAAAATAAAGTAATTACATTGGAATAATTTTTGTACCTCCTACATATCAAGCAGTATTTGCCTGTTTTTATTGATTTATAAGATTTACCTGAATAATGATCAAATGGAGCAAAATTCTCTCCTGTCTATGTGTGTTTTCATCTACTGATATATAACCTTAGATTAAAAAAAAGTTAAGTGGAAGTGTTTTCGGCTTAGTTAATAGAATAAGACACCACTTTTTGCAGGTAATGCTGAGGATTTTTTTTCAACTAAAATGTACAATAATTTAAAATAAGAATCATACATTTTTTTGGGGTTAGTTATTTAAAATAAAAAGTTTACATCGATTTAAATATCTAACCAGAAAAGCAAAAATGGCACAAAGGTAAACTATAAAAAAAATTAATTCTAGTCGTCTGTCTAAATTTTGGACCAGAAAAGCCGTTTATTTGGTAAACTAAAATCTTTACACATTAACTTTTTATAAACAGATATTTCATTATTGCCAAAAAAAAAATCTGGCTTAATTACATTTTGACTACTTTTTTTTTTTCTTACTGACGGTGTTTTAAGAGGGGTTTAGCAACAGAATGGGCTTACCTGTGTTTCAAAAAAACACCTTTGATCCTTAGATTAGAGCGCTTGAAAAATAGTAACAGAAGTCTACCATACACTAGTAAATGCAGGGAAGTAAAAATGATGGGAAGCTATCAATTGTGTGCATAGCAGTTATCTACAGTGCCTTGAAAAAGTATTCACACCCCTTGAAATTTTCCAAATTTTGTCATGTTACAAACGTAAATGTTTTTTATTGTGATTTTATGTGATGGACCAGCACAAAGTGCCACATAATTGTGCAGTGGAAAGAAAAATGATAAATGGTTTTCCAATTTTTTTACAAATAAATAAATATATAAAAAGTGTGGGGTGGATTTGTATTCAGTCCCCCTGAGTCAATACTTTGTAGAACTACCTTTCACTGCAATTACAGCTGCAAGTCTTTTTAGGCGATGTCTCTACCAGCTTTGCAAATCTAGAGAGAGACATTGTAGGACATTGTTCTTTGCAAAATAGCTCAAGCTCTGTCAGATTGGATGGGGAGCATCTGTCAACAGCAATTTAAAATTCTTGTCACAGATTCTCAATTGGATTTAAGTCTCCCATCAACTCTGACCAGCTTCACTGTCCCTGCTGAAGAAAAGCATCCCCACAACATGATGCTGCCACCACCATGTTGTGTTCAGGGTTATGTGTAGTGTTCATTTTCCGCCACACATAGCGTTTTGCTTTTAGGCCAAAAAGTAACATTTTGGTCTCATCTGAACAGAGAACCTTCTTCCACACGTTTGCTGTGTCCCCCACATGGACTCTCGCAAACTGCAAACGGGACTTCTCATGGCTTTCTTTCAACAATGGCTTTCTTCTTGCCACTATCCCATAAAGACCAGATTTGTGGAGTGCACGACTAATGGTTGTCCTTTGCACAGATTCTCCCACCTGAGCTATGGATTACTGCAGCTCCTCCAGAGTTACCATGGGCCCCTTGGCTGCTTCTCTCATTAACGCTCTCCTAGCCCAGCCTGTCAGTTTAGATGGACGGCCATGTCCAGCAATTGATGAAACTTTCTAGGAAATAAGAATCCTTTCATTTGAAAAAAGATGATACACGTTGGGTGAAACTAAGGATCACACAACGTCACCACGCACCTAGGTCGGCCATCTTGTTGATTGGAAACATCTCTGTTTTATATTGATACACATGTGAGTTTTTATCTTTTGTATGGTGAGTGTGTATTTTGGAAACTGTTTTAATAAACCCCCCTTTTCTGAACATACTGCACCATGAGAGGTCTATCTGCTTTGTTGACATTATATATCTGGCAGAGTCTCTGTCATATGGAGTCTATCTGATGTGGAATTAATTTTTGGGCATTTGACATCAGAGTGACCTAGAGTGATCTGATTTTTAAAGAGCGCCAGTGACCACTTTATAGGGTGGTCCACAGTTTACAGTAAGAGGCAGTGTGTATACACCTGCTGGTGGAGGATTTCTCACAAGCTTTCTGAATCACATTATCTGGACTGTTATTATGAATTTTATATTTTGTATTCTCCTTTAAAACTCCTTTTTAGTGCTGCACCTTTTGTTTTTATATGTAACCTTTTGCTGCCAGTATATTGTGCAAGCTGCTTGTTATCCGTAACTGTAGGTTTATTGCTATTTAAGTTTGCAGTTCTGCCACACTCTCTTTCCATTTTCGGACGATGGATTGAACAGTGCTCTGTGAGATGTTCAAAGCTTGAAAACTTTGTTTTATTACCTAACCCTGCTTTAAACTCCTCCACAACTTTATCGCTAACCTGTCTGGTGTGTTCCTTGGCCTTCATTACGCTATTTGTTCACTAAGGTTCTCTAACAAACCTCTGAGGGCTTCACAGAACAGCTGTATTTATACTAAGATTCAATTACACACAAGTGGACTCTATTTACTAATTAGGTGACTTCTAAAAGCAATTGGTTCCACTAGATTTTAGTTAGGTGTATCAGAGAAAAAGGGTGCTGAATACAAATGCATGCCACACTTTTCACATATTTATTTGTAAAAAAAAAAATGAAAACCATTTATTTTCCTTCTACTTCATCATTATGTGCCACTTTTTGTTGGTCGATCACATAAAATCCCAATTTATGCTTTTGGTTGTAACATGACAAAATGTGGAAAATTTTAAGGGGTATGAATGTCTTTTCAAGGCACTGTAAATACATCACAACCCTAGAACAGGTACATAGGGAATACAAGGGAATTTTCCCTTAGCTTGGTAAATGTGATGAAAATTAATTTCCCAAAAAATACCCAATCACATGCAAAGTAACAAAAAAAATAGTTTTGCAAGCAAATGATTGGATTATGGAGGTCAGCAGATCTTCACTTCATTCACTAAGCTAAGGGGAAATTCCTAGGCACAACCTATTTTCCTTTAGTAAATCAACCCTACTGAGGGTTATTAACCACTTCCCGACCTCCTCATGTACATATACGTCAGCAGAATGGCACGGACAGGCACATGTACGTACCTGTACGTCCTCTGCTAGACGTGGGTGGGGGGTCCGATCGGGACCCCCCCCGGTACATGCGGAGGTCAGGTCCGCTCGGGGAGCGATCCGGGACGATGGCGCGGCTATTTGTTTATAGCCGCTCCGTCGCGATCGCTCCCCGGAGCTGAAGAACGGGGAGAGCCGTGTCTAAACACGGCTTCCCCGTGCTTCACTGTGTCGGCGCATCGATCGCGTCATTCCCTTTATAGGGAAGACACGAACGATGACGTCATTCCTACAGCCACACCCCCCTACACTAGTAAACACACACAAAGTAAACCCTAACTCCTACAGCGCCCCCTGTGGTTAACTCCCAAACTGCAACTGTCATTTTCACAATAAACAATGCAATTTAAATGCATTTTTTGCTGTGAAAATGACAATTGTCCCAAAAATGTGTCAAAATTGTCCGAAGTGTCCGCCATAATGTCGCAGTCACGAAAAAAATCGCTGATCGCCGCCATTAGTAGTAAAAAAAATAAAAAAAGTAAAAATGCAAAAAAACTATCCCCTATTTTGTAAACGCTATAAATTTTGCGCAAACCAACCGATAAACGATTATTGCGATTTTTTTTTACCAAAAATAGGTAGAAGAATACGTATCGGCCTAAACTGAGGAAAAAAAAATTTTTATATATGTTTTTGGGGGATATTTATTACAGCAAAAAGTAAAAAATATTGCATTTTTTTCAAAATTGTCGCTCTATTTTTGTTTATAGCGCAAAAAATTAAAACCGCAGAGGAGATCAAATACCACCAAAAGAAAGCTCTATTTGTGGGGAAAAAAGGACGCCAATTTTGTTTGGGAGCCACGTCGCAAGACCGCGCAATTGTCTGTTAAAGCGACGCAGTCCCTAACTGTAAAAACCGATTGGGTATTTAGGCAGCAATATGGTCCGGGGCTTAAGTGGTTAAAAAAATACATGGAAAGAAAAATGGCAACACAATTCAGAGTTCTTGTTTATAGTGGCTTAATAGAATACCTGTTTCACATTCACAGTGCAACCTGATTATTTGCTGTGGGAAACTCTCCTTTTTCCCGTTTGTTGTTCTTCTGTAGAATTAGTATTTCTGGACAGTTGAAAGGCAGACAGTTCAGACCAACAACTGTCCTACAAATCCTAATGCCGCGTACCTGATGTTCAAAAACCCATCATTTTTCACAACGTGATTCCTCTCCAGCCTGACTTGCATACACACGTTCATGCAAAAAAACGTCTGACCAAAGCGCAGTGACGTTCAACACGTACATTGGGACTATAAAGTAGAAGTTCTTTTCAAATGGCGCTGCTTTTGGGCTGCATACTCGATTCTGAGCATGCACGTTTTTTTCCCCCTCGGAAAAGCATACACAAGAATGTTTTTCATGACGAGAAAAAAGCTGGTTTCAATTTTTTTGCAGGCCGTTTTTTCGTCGACAAAACTGCTAGGGAGCATACACACGACCGGTTTTCACAACCAATTAAAAAAATGGCAGTTTTCTCGTCGTGAAAAACAGTCGTGTGTACAAGACATAAGGATTTAGGAGCAAACAGCAGCAGGGCAGTGCTTCATGGGGGTAGGTTTTCGAAATTCACTAAAATCACCTTTGCAGATGTAAACAGCATTTTTAGGGGGGACCTCTGAAGTCCCAAATTACTTTCTTAGAGATCATGACATAGTGTTTAGTTCCACTGCTCAAACACCAGGTTATCATTCGACTAGTAAAACGTTTGCAACCAAGCAAACTCCATTAATGGTACCAGTTCATGACTGGATTTGAGCACAAACTTAAATACTCAGTGCTAAATGATTAAAAAGGCTTACCTTGATATACAAGTTTTTCATTTACCCCCTTTTAGCTTCACTGAGCCTACAGCTTGTGTGTCAGGTGTCAGAAGTAGCCTGAAGTCTGACAGTTCTTTCTATGTTAGCTGCCCACCCTCACACAATGTGTTCCAGCTCACTGGACACCTCTGGATAATAATATACATCTACAGTCATCTGCTCATCGATTTCCCTTTATTCCTAGGATTCACAATGGGTCACAGTGATGAAACTACAATCGTGAAAAAAACTTGTTAAGATGCATTCACTAAACATGTTTTTTTTGTATGTATTTATTCATTTTCTAGGAATGATGAAGTCATTGCAGTAGCCAGTATGAATTATGATCCAATAGTTTCCAAAGTGGCAGAAGTCATGGCATCTGGAAAATCTATTCGCAAGCGTGATGTTGAGTAAGTAGTGAATAAACACATTGGAAGGGTTAAAGATTTTCTTATATATTTATTGTGAAGTTACACTATATGGCAATTATAGATTTAAATAATATGTACTGAAGTTTGTCTGAAGTAAACCCCACTTTGCTATTTTTATGTACAAGTAAGCCAGGAATAAGGCTTACCTGTAGGCAAAATGAATATCTCCTAAACACAGTTTAGGAAATATTTACCCCGCATGCAACCACTGATAGCAGCAGCGCATGCGCTCTGAAAGTCTGGCATACCGTGCCGGATCTTCAGAGCTTCTTGCTGGAACTGAGGGCTCCCGCGCCCATGCGTTGGAGTGACGTCATAGTGGTTTTGGCCACTCGCATCGTCGGAGCCCGCAAACCCAGAAGAAAGTCTGGGGGAACATGTCAGCCCTCTCAGCAGTGACCGGGCACTGCTGGGAGGGCTTCTTTCTAAGGTATTTCATAATGTGCTAGTATGTGATGCATACCAGCACATTATGCCATTGTCTTGCAGGTTTTTTGTTTTTGTTTTCAGCGGTTTATTACCGATTTAAAGCCCAGATTTTTTTTATTCTACCCACTTTCCCATCTTTTGCACCCTTATCCTATATGGAACAGCTTCCGTTGCCTTTATTTTTAAAATTTTCTTTGTGTACGTTCATTTTTTTAAATTCCCTTTTCAGTGTGGTAGCATGGCGTCACAGACTCTCCTCTAAAGGTGGACCTGTTCTGAATGCTGCAGTGAATGGTGCCTATATTCCCTGCAGTATTCTTCTGTGAGGCCAGGGTTGTTTGATGACATACTTTAAGGGTATGGATCCTTCTTTCTCTTAGCTAACGGAGAGTGGGTTAAATGATGATGGCCATCAATCAGTCTGGAAGAGGACCAGTGCTTGATGACTAGAGTGGTGAGTCTGTGAAAGACAGTGCCTTAGATAGGCATAGTATCTTAACCCCTGTGGGGCAGAATCTCGTTTTTGTTTTTTTCTTATTTAACCTGCAATTGGTCTTTAAGAACATTTTGGGGGAGAAGTACAGGAAAAAAGAAAGCAACATGTCTAAGTACCAATTAATGAAGAGATGTTTCTTGTCTCCATACCTACATCTCAGAAGTGAATTTTGCCTGGAGTATATTCTTGTTTTATAACTGGGGAAACTACGGTACTTGAGAATATGGTCAAGAAGTTACAGGAAGATTTTCTATAGATGTTCCTGGTTAATAGCAGTGGAATTTAGGACAATTTCAGTGCATTTCTCATGTTCCCTTTTTAAGTGAAAGTACATGCTCCTACTCACTGCCATAAATAAATGTAATTCCCGGTGTCCTAGAATTTCAGAGAGCCGGAGGTTCATTGAGTACATTATATGTCTTTTGCTTTCACTCCCATAGACAGTTGTAAAGTGAAGTTGCAAATTAACTATGCTGGATGGGTTCCATGTGTACTCTGAGGCCCCGTACACACGACCAGTTTCCTCGGCAGAATTCAGCTTCCGACCCAGTTTCTGGCTGAATTCTGCCGAGAAACCCGGCCGTGTGTACACTTTCGGCCGAGGAAGCCGACGAGGAGCTCGGCGAGGAAATAGAGAACATGTTCTCTATTTCCTCGTTGTTCTATGGGAGCTCTCGCCCCGCCGAGCTCCTCGGCGGCTTCAGTGCTGAACTGGTCGAGGAACTCGATGTGTTTGGCACGTCGAGTTCCTCGGCCGTGTGTACGAGGCCTAAGGCTGCATTCACACCTGAGCGTTTTGTTGCCTGAAGCGTGACGCTCAAAAACGCTAGAGGGGAAAAAATACATTATTCTCTATGGAGATGGTTCACATCTCCACTGCAAAATGCCTGACGCTGAACTCCTGAAGCTCAAACAAGTTCCGGACCCTTTTTTGTTGCGCGAATCGGGCGGTTTGGGCGTTTTTGAGCGTTTGTATTTCCCATAGAAAGTAATGGAAACGCTCGATTCAAGCGACTAGTGCGACAACGAGCGTTTCCTACGGGCGTTTTGTCGCTTTAATCAATAGAACATTTCACCCTGGCAGAAGATAAAAAAAATCTACAAACATAGCAACAAGTGATGAAAAGATGATAATTTTTCCTATTGGCTAAAATAAAAAACGCCGAAGTACTTTTGCTTTCACTCCCATAGACAGTTGTAAAGTGAAGTTGCAAATTAACTATGCTGGATGGGTTCCATGTGTACTCTGAGGCCCCGTACACACGACCAGTTTCCTCGGCAGAATTCAGCTTCCGACCCAGTTTCTGGCTGAATTCTGCCGAGAAACCCGGCCGTGTGTACACTTTCGGCCGAGGAAGCCGACGAGGAGCTCGGCGAGGAAATAGAGAACATGTTCTCTATTTCCTCGTTGTTCTATGGGAGCTCTCGCCCCGCCGAGCTCCTCGGCGGCTTCAGTGCTGAACTGGTCGAGGAACTCGATGTGTTTGGCACGTCGAGTTCCTCGGCCGTGTGTACGAGGCCTAAGGCTGCATTCACACCTGAGCGTTTTGTTGCCTGAAGCGTGACGCTCAAAAACGCTAGAGGGGAAAAAATACATTATTCTCTATGGAGATGGTTCACATCTCCACTGCAAAATGCCTGACGCTGAACTCCTGAAGCTCAAACAAGTTCCGGACCCTTTTTTGTTGCGCGAATCGGGCGGTTTGGGCGTTTTTGAGCGTTTGTATTTCCCATAGAAAGTAATGGAAACGCTCGATTCAAGCGACTAGTGCGACAACGAGCGTTTCCTACGGGCGTTTTGTCGCTTTAATCAATAGAACATTTCACCCTGGCAGAAGATAAAAAAAATCTACAAACATAGCAACAAGTGATGAAAAGATGATAATTTTTCCTATTGGCTAAAATAAAAAACGCCGAAGTACAAAAAATCGGACGACGCTGTATGCAAACGCGCAAATACGCATTAATACGCGCGACTAAAGATCGGAAAAAACGCAGAAAAAAACGACCAAAAACGCTACGCTCAGGTGTGAATGCGGCAAATACATCCCCTGATAGCAAGGATAATTGACCACAAATTTGTGGCAGTGTTGAACTGTAACTCTTGTTAACTTGTTGCACATTTTCACTGACAAGTTGTATACTTGCAGAGCATTTGAAGTACAGGTTCTAGCTGAGACTTTTCCAATTTGTAGAAAATTTGCGTGGCAAGTCTCTAGCAAGAGCAAAGTTGCAGTGGTGAGTCTACAGCAAAGGCTCTGCAAGTCACAGTGAGCCCTGTGGTGGGATGACTATTGCACAACCTAACTGAACCAGAACTTACAGCAGACTTGCAGAATGTTGGCAGAGTCAGGCAGACTCACTGCAATTGTGCAAGAAACTTGTAAAGCCTGGCAAGTCTAGCAGTGGCTTAGCAAGTCATTTTCAAACTTGCTGTATATTTTCTTGCTATCTGGATCTGAATGTAATGGGCACCAGGGAAACTCTCATTATTTTTTTTTCATGTTTAAAAAAGTAACTTATGAAAAATCTTCTTTTATTGCTTCCTTCAACTAAAGGATGTTTATTCGTCATGGCAAGTATGTTCATTATTGCAACCATTTGTTTTACCATTTGTTCTCCTATTTCTGGCATTACTATTAAAACATCATTAATGCTTTATGTTAGGAAGTTTATCTGTAAACAAGCTTTAGAGTTCCCTAAAAGGGAGAGATAGGGAAATAAGATAATTTGAGGTGCACGTGTAAGAAGGGAACTTAGGTTGGGTTTTTGGGACCAGCTTCAGATTCTGTGGATGCATCTTGTGATTTGAAAAGTTAAAGGATGGGATTTAAAAATATGTCTGCTAGGTTTCCCATTTATCTATGTCAAGGTATACCTGAGAGATTATGACATTCAACTGGACCTGTTCTGTAACATTGAAGAGTTGAAGAGGTTTGGCTACTCATTCAAGTAGCTTCCTAAGTTTACAACTTAGCTTATTTTCATTAGCACTAAAGAAACTACCTAGGTGAGTAGTGAAACATCTTCAGAATAAGTCCACTTGAGTGGGTTAAATTACTATTAGGAATTTAAATGATAAATACTACTGTAAAAGTTGTACCACACTCTTTATTTCTTTAAACAAAGCTCATTCATACTCAAAACTGCATTTTAATTTGGTTCTCTACTGAATGTTGCCATAACAAAGCAAAACCAGATAGGTTATGGTGATGTGGGTTTAAACCGGGTCTCTCTGCAAAACCTTTTTTTTTTAACCTCCCTGGCGGTATGATTATGTCAGATTTTTGATGCTCAAAGCGGTACAATGTTTTGCATGGAAATTTGGTGTTTTATATTGTAGGCCTGTAATTCTTAGTAATAACTCACTTAAATCTGTTCAAACAAGAATCTAGTAGACATGCTGGGTATGATAACGTTTGAAATACAAAACCATAAATTATAATATAAGAAATAATTATAAATAATTATAACAAATAATATAATAATACAAAAAATATTCAATAATGTAATCAAATCAAAAACACTGAAATTTGCTCAGTTGCAGAATTGTTGCTGTCATTACTTTCAGGTCTCGTACACACGACCGAGTTTCTCGGCAAAAACCAGCAAGAAACTTGCTGGGAGATATTTTTTTGCCGAGGAAACCGGTCGTGTGTACATTTTCGTCGAGGAAACTGTCGAGAAACTCGACGAGCCAAAAAGAGAGCAGGTTCTCTATTTCCTCGACGGGAATGGAGAAACTTGCCTTGTCGAGTTCCGCGACAGCCCAACAAGGAACTCGACGAGGAAAACGATGTGTTTCGCCCGTCAAGTTCCTTGGTCGTGTGTACGAGGCTTCAGTGTTTGATGACGAATTTCCCCACAAATCACTATCACTCAATTCTGCAAGTGATTCTAATTTATTATCGCTGTGTTCTAGCTGGTCTAAAACCACTTTTGACATAAAGGGATACTTTTTGGTTGCTATGGACAATCTCCAGTTTCTAGGCAGAAAGAAAAGTATTTATAATGTAAAACTGAATGCAGGTCACTGAACAGACCACTAGAGGCAAGAAGGAATGTGTAATTATTTGATACAGTACTGTAATCTGTAAGATTACAGAATACTTTATCTATACTGTGTTTTTATTTTTTTTAATTTGACTCCGAACTCCGTCCCCGTGTTTTGCAACTCTCGCAGAGAACAGAGCTCGACACCCGGCACTGTGAATCGAGCGAGGAGACAGCTCGCAGACACAGCAGGGATACATCGCAGGAACCAGGGCACAAGGTAAGTAACTTTCCCTAGATCCTGCAATGCGATCTCGAGTGTGGCTCGGGGTTACCACTTTTGGTACTGAAATTTCACACTCAGGAATAATGCCAGGGCGGTTAAGTCTGGGATAGAGTGGGGAAGAGTTAGATCCTCTGTCAATTTAAAATGCTGTCTTGTGTTCCCATTGGGCACACTCGCCACTATTTATGTACTAGTGACCATTGTCGCCAAGAAAGTAAGGGAAAATCCAACATTTTATAGTTGTCCCCAAAACAAGAGGTAAGGTGAAATCTTCCAAAGGGGACACCTGTTCTGAGTACAACTATCTAAGAAGGAAGTTCCCTTCAGGTAAATTTCCTCAAACTTATACATACACTTTAAAGCTCCATGCACAGTGGCTTAAAACCCGCTGTTTCTACAAGAGTTTTGTGTTCTTTCTGTAGAAACAGATCAATGTTATCCTATGTGTCCATGCACATTAGGATGATTATAGGCATATTTTAAGCTCAATGTGTAGAGGCAGGAAAAAAACCTTCTGGTTTGTGTTTCTGATTGGAGCTTACTGGCGGAAAAAAATGCAAAAAACTCTCCTAAACTCATGTAAACTTTCTACAAGAAAATAGCTCTATATGAGCATATTTTCTGCCAACGAAACTGGCATTTTTTTAAGCTCAGTGTATGTGGAGCCTAAAAGAGACCTATAACAGAAGAGTATATATAAATGGCAATGGTTTGCGCACAATCTAAAAAACAGCCAGTTTATTCCTCCCTTTAAAGGGGTTCTAAAGGCAGAAGGTTTTTTTATCCTAACGCATATGCATTAAGATAAAAAACCTTCTGTGTGTAGCGGTCCCCACCAGCCCTCCTAATATTTACCTGAGCCCCATCTTGATCCAGCGATGTTGCACAAGAAACTCAGCTCTCTGGGACTCTCCTCCCTGATTGGCTGAGACAGACAGTTGGTGCCATTGGCTCCTGCTGCTGTCAAACTCAGTGAGCAAATGAGATAGAGGGGGCAGGGCTGAGCCACAGCTCCATGTCTGAATGGACACACAGAGCAGCGGCTCGACTCAGATGCCCCTACAGCAAGTTGCTTTCTGTGGGGGCACTTGACAGGAGGGAGGGAACAGGAGTGTTGAAGAGGGACCCAAGAAGAGGAGGATCTGGGCTGCTCTGTGCAAAATCACTGCACAAAGCAGGTAAGTATGACATGTTTTTTTTTAACAAAAAAATAAGACTTTAATATCACTTTAGGATAGTGAATAGAGCCATGCAAATTATTTCTGTATGCACCTGGACTGACTTTAAATCCTTAAACAGTTAGTTGAAGCCCACCTAACCATAATATATCTGATTAAATTTGATAGTCACCAAGCCCTTTTTCATAGAAGACAGCTTTTTTCATGTGCTGCATTGATGATTGCCAAACCTGAAGCAATTATATGCAGTTTGAAATTATATTAGGTTGTATCTATGCTGTAAACCAGTATTACTGAATTCATCCTTGTTTTTAGGATTGTAAGGGAAGCAATGTTCTGTTTTAAGAAGGATTTACTGTGATCATCATTGCTTTTCATTTAGGGTCATGGTGCAAAAGAAGGGTACTACTACATTCAATTACTGTGACATAATCAATAGAACAACAATTCTATTGATCATAAGATTGCTAACTAAAGGCCGTTAACAGATTTTTAAATATAAAATTTGTTTATAGGCTCTGGGGTACATGGTCTAAAAATGGTTGTAAATCTGAGAATGGACGGTGGTAGCATAAATGCGAGAAGATATTTGTAATAGGTTAACAATGGTTTCATAATGGCCACAATATTAAAGTGATATTAAAGGCTTTCTATTTTTGTTTTAAAATAACAAACATGTTATACTCACCTGCTCTGTGGTTTTCCTCCTCTTCTCGGGTCCCTCACCGAAACTCTTGGTCCCTCCCTCCTGCCGAGTGCCCTTAGAGCAAGCAGCAGCAGCTTGCAATGGGGGCACTCAAGCAGGTTCATTCTGAGCTGCTGTTCTGTGTGTCTATTCACACACAGAGCTGTGGCTTGGGCCTGCCCCTTTTCTCTCCTCATTGGCTGGCTGACTGTCTGTGATTGACAATGGCTCCCGCTGCTGTCTCAGCCAATGAGGGGGACAGTCCCGGAGAGCCAAGGCTTTTGTGGGGGCTCAGGTAAATATTATAGGGGGCTGAGGGGCTGCTGCACATAGAAAGTTTTCTTTACCTTCATGCATTGCATGAAGGTAAAAAAAACCTTGGGCCTTTAGAATCACTTTAAAGTGGAGTTCCAGTAATTTTTCTGTTTATTAAAAGTCAACAGCTACAAAAAGTGTAGCTGCTGACTTTTAATAGCCACTCACCTGTCCCATGATCCAGCGATGCACTCACCTCAGCCGCTTTCACCCCGTGTCCTTCCTCGGCGTTGCCAGCATCTTTACTATGGGCACCCGGCTGCGACAGGCTGTGGCTTTACAGCATGCACTGCACACTGTGACTGGTCCCAAAGTCTTCTAGGACCTGTCATGTGTCGTAGAAGACTTCGGGTGGAAGAGGGGAAGGATAACTTCTGCTTCTGATCACCTAAGGCAACCGGAATTGAAGTGGGAGTGGGTACCTGTCAAAATCGGGTACCCACTCCCTTCCTCCTTCCCAAAAGCTCAGTTTCACAAACAGGAGCTGGGGAGAAGGCCTTAACGCAGAACTTCCCCTTTTGGGTGGAGCCTAGCTTTAAGCTAGAAATCCAGGGTTGCAATTTCAGCTGATTCCTGCTGAACTGGCTGAAATTTAAGCAGTGGGTAGCCCTGTTGGCACCATCCAAATGATATGGATGTAAAATTCTACCAGGTGTAAAGTTTTGATGCAGTCACTGATTGGTTATTCTGGCAGCCGCGGATGCTGCAGCTCTGAATACAATAGCCGACAGTAGAGATTCCTTCTTCCAGGCTGTTTAGCATTGATTTTCTCTCATTCTGCTCATGGATGCGACAAAAGAAATCTGAAAGTGTATGGCTAGCTTTAGGTTCTGGATGCTTCCACCGGATAGAACCATGCTATGCTTCTAGGATGCGTAGACACAGAACATAGGGCCAGATTCACATATACTTGCGGCGGCGTAACGTATCGTCTATACGTTACACCGCCGTAAGTTTTCAGCGCAAGTGTCTGATTCACCAAGCACTTGCGTGTAAACTTACGGCGGTGTAACTTAAAGGCGTCTGGCGCAAGCCCGCCTAATTCAAATGGGGCGTGTACCGTTTAAATTAGGCGCGCTCCCGCGCCGGACGTACTGCGCATGCTCCGTTTTGAAATTCCCGCCGTGCTTTGCGCAAAGTGACGTAATTTTTTTGAACGGCGACGTGCGTAACGTACTTTCGTATTCCCGGACGTCTTACGCAAATAAAAAAAAATAATTAAATTCGACCCGGGAACGACGGCCATACTTTAAAGTTAAGCCATGTTAAAGCAGGCTTAACTTTGCGATGGGAAACCTCATTTGCATACCCGACGCAGGAAAACGACGCAAACTCCACCCAGCGGCGGCCGAAGTATTGCATCCTAAGATCCGACTAATGTGAATCTGGCCCATAATGCCTATGTTTGTATTTTCATGTCACACATTCAATTTTAAATTTCTTCAGCTCTTAGTCTGAATATTTTGCATACTATTATAATGAATTACGCACACAAATATATATCTCATATTGGTAATCTGAGTGTCATTTGGAGATGAAAGGGGGTTTCATTTAATATATAGTATGATAATTCCACCACTTTTTTTTTTTCTCCTATAGAACTGGTGACATTTCTTGGCTCACAGGGAAGGGCTCATAGCCAATTGAGAATGACAATATATTAAGAAGATAATGACAATAATGCATGCACAATGGTGAAATGCTCAACATTAAAGGTCCTGCTGACAATGAGATTCCTGTTTGGCTTTTACATACTTCTCGATGAACTCCAAATCACAAAGTGTGCTTTTTTCTGAAAGACATTGATGAGAAGTAGAGCCCGAAGTTCTTCAAGCTACAAAGGATTAAAAATGATGCCGCAAATTTCATTTTCCTTTTGATTCATCGAACTTGCTTGAATGCTGAAGCATCACATTTTTGAGAACACCAATTCATTTTACTCTCTGAAATGAATAACGTGACCTTGAACTGAAGCATATTTCCTCTTTTATTCTCTACATCTCATGAACCAATTTAGTTTTTATCTTGAAACAATGAGCCAAACATCCTGACTCAACTCTTTCTTTTTTAACAAATTTGTGTCAATCATTAGGATCAGAGTTTACAACCTGATTTACTGTAAGGTGTATGAATTGCACTTATTTAAATTTTTTAAATCTGTAATAATTAATTGTTCAAGAATGATGCTGCTTTTTGTTAGATACTTCAGGTCTGACATTGTAAAAAGGCAAATTGTACCAGTATGGTATCTTTTACCCGAAATTAACAAGAAAATATAGCTTGGATCCCCCTACCTGTATTTAAAGTGTATCCCTAGCCAAAATGTTTCATTTAGTTTTGGATGGAGTAGGGCAGTGTTTCTCAACTCCAGTCCTTGAGGCGCCCCAACATGTCATGTTTTCAGGCTTTCCATCATTTTGCACAGGTGATTTGATCAGTTTCACTGCCTTAGTAATTACCACAGCCATTTCATCTGAGTGAAATCCTGAAAACATGACCTGTTGGGGCACCTTGAGGACTGGAGTTGAGAAACATTGGAGTAGGAAATGGTTAAAATGTTTTACAGAATGTCACTTTCTGTTCCAGAGACACAAAAGGAAGTCAGTGGAAATTTCTCAAAAGTGTGGAAAAATCCCTGTTAGTTATCACCAAATCTGGTGTCCCCACTGGGAGATTTACAATCACTGACTGTTCTGATGCCAGCCCTAAAATGTTAGATGTTCCATTACTTTCTGTCCTAGTGAAAGCAGTCACCAAAACAGAGACAGTGGGGTTGATTTACTAAAGGATGAGAAGAGAGGACCCCCACCATGCCAACATCCATGATTGTATAAAAAGGATTGAGAGAGTAGAAACTCTCTCTCAAAAAAAAAAAGGACTTTGTGGGCACAACATGAGGCAATATGAATATAAAAAAATACGTCTTTATTGCAAAAATACAAAAAAAGGAAATAGATACAAAAATGTAACAAACACCAACACTCTCAACTGGACAAGGTCAACAGATACCCCAAAAAGCATGGGTCCTGTATAGAGCAATTTCTCAACACATAGCCTATGGGTTAATTATTTCTGTTTATAGTGTACCATATTACCTATTCAAGATAGAGTAGTGTAGATAACTTTAAAACTCAAGGTAGAGACTGGGGAGTATATGACTTGAACACATTGGTTCAGATCTGAGTATCTAAAAGATAGAAAAAATACCCCGCTATGAGTAAAACCATTATTCATCTGTAAGCAGAGGAGAGGTAAAAGAGGGATCCCCATGAACATTATGGAATAGAACATCACATATATATTGTAGCTTCATAATGCTTACCATATATGTTATTAGATGTTCTTAACCTTCAAAGGAGCCACAGAGACCAAACTGTCCCTTTCACACACTCTAAAGGCCCATACAGACGATAGGACTTTTTGACAACAAACTTCAAAATGAGCAAGTTTTCAAAAAAAAATCTGACCGTGTGTACGCTCCATCGGACAAACTTTTTCGGTTTTCATCGGACAAATGTTCGCTCTGCAAATGGACAAACTTTTCGGCAACAAAAGTCCTACGGTGCAAAATCCTATCGTGTGTACAGAAGTCTATCGAACTTTATTCCAAAGTACAAACACGCATGCTCAGAAACAATGTTAAAATCAACCAACAATAGCAGAAGTTGACCAAAGGGTGGCGGTAAAGAGCAGAAAAGTGCTGAAAAAACAGGTGATTTTGGGAAAGTTTGTTGAAAAAGTCCTGCCGTGTGTATGCATACCAAGTTCACGGCCAACGCCCTTCAAACAAAAATCCATGGAAAAGTTTGTTTGAAGTCTGGCCGTGTGTATTAGGCTTTAGGTATAACTTGCTAACCACCAGATAGAGAGGGAAAAGCCTGTAGAATGAAACAGTGTATAAGCAAGTAAAATGGATACAAATACATGTATATATTGGGGGGGAGGAAGGAACCCAAAGATGGTGGTACCCACCTTTCACTATTGGAGTTTAGGCTAGTCACTTAGCAATGTAAATTTCAACTTAGCTTATAGAATATGTCTGAATATCTAGTCATCCAAGCAAAAAAAAGTTAAAGCAGAAATAAACCCTCCTATCATTTTCAGGCAAGGAAGCTACCATCTTGGCCTCTGTTTAATCTTCAACTGCCATGACGCTGTGCATGTGATAAGTTATGACACCAGCCATTGGATGGTTTGACAGGTTGGTTGAGAGAACATCCAATGTGATAGTTACATTCCTGGCACATGCTGGGAACGTAACTGTTTTTTTAAACTTAAATTGATAGGTTTACTTCCGCTTTAAATTCAGCACATCTTTACCTCATTCACTAAGCTAAGTGAAAGTTCCCTTGCAAAATTCACTGTGATAATTGTATAGGCTATATTTTTTAGTAAATCAAACCCCATGAATCTTACCAGTGGGGACGCAGACAGCAAAAAAATATATAACTTTTTCCCTACTTCATCCAAAACGACACAAAACATGAGGATTTTCCTGCTAAATCTTAGCATGGTACCTAAAAACGATGTAGTCTGCATATACAAGTTGGCTGTTTATAGAGTTTTATAATTTGCATCTGTTGGGGCATGCTCATGGGCAGTTTGTCTGCCTCTGCTGTGCTCTCTTTAACTAATATCTGAGGTGGCAGGAGGCATCTTAGGAGGAGCGTTTATAAGTGATCATTGGTTGCTCTAGTAATCCACTTTCTGCAAGATGTATTCAAATAGTTTTTTTGAAGAAACCTAAACAGAAATTGTTAAAAGCCCTCCAAATCAGCCTTTTTTCAACCTGTATTCCATGGAACCCCAGGGTTCCTCCAAATGTTGTTAAGGGTTTATTGAGCAACTTCTGCCTCTCAGATACGTTTTCATTGACCCCAGTGTTCTTTTAGCTATCTGTAAAGAGGGAATTCTTCCCAATGACCACAACTGTGAGGAATATTCTTCCCAGTGACCATCATGCTAATGTACACAATTATCAGAAGGGTTTCCCTGAACCTGAAAACGTATTTCAAGGATCCCTCTATGTTAGAAAGGTACATCTGCTCTAAACTTAGCCACTTGTCAATCATGAACAACACTCTTTTGGCCTTATTCACAGAGGCGCCAAGACACAATGGGGTTGATTTACTAAAGGGAAATCCACTCTGCACTGCAAGTGCACTTGAAAGTGCACTTGTAAGGCCCCGTACACACGACCGAGTTTCTCGGCAGAATTCAGCCAGAAACTCGATCGGAGCTGGATTCTGCCGAGAAACCCGGCCGTGTGTACACTTTCGGCCGAGGAAGCCGACGAGTTCCTCGTCGAGCCAAATGGAGAACATGTTCTCTATTTCCTCGTTGTTCAATGAGGAAAGTTGGCTCGCCGAGATCCTCGGCGGCTTCACACAGAACTCGACGAGCAAAACGATGAGTTTTGCCCGTCGAGTTCCTCGGACGTGTGTACGGGGCCTAAGTGCAGTCGCTGTAGATCACTATAGATCTGAGGGGAATCTTTGAAATTAGGGGAAGCTCTACTGATTTTATTATCCAATCATGTGCAAGCAGAAATGCTCATATCTACAGGGACTGCACTCGAAAGTGCACTTTTAAGCCCGCTTGTAGTGCAAAGTGGATCTGCCTTTCGTAAATAACCCCCATATGGGCCATGTGTATATACAGCTTGAACCACTAGGTCCCAGCGTCTCAGCATCCTGGTGAACAAGGCCTAAGACCAATGATCCTCGTTTCGTAAGTCCTAGATGCTGGCTTGCATGCTTGTTGGTAGATGAGCAGAATGTAGCTCTGTACAACTACTTTTGTGCATGCATCTTAAAGTGGGTATATATTCATATACAAAAGAGAACAAGAAACAACACAACCAAATTATATATTAATACAATGAATGCAATGTTTCTACTAGAAAGAGTATATCACATAGTAATTTATAAAGTCCAGATATATTTTTGCATTATATATAAAAAATTGTTACTAGTACTGTCTTTAAAAAAAACAAAAAAAAAACTATGTTGTATACAGATTGCAGTAAAATCAAACTATAATGCCCTGTACACACCATCACTTTATGTGATGAAAAAAAACGACACTTTCTGTGAAGTAAAAAATGACATTTTTGAAACTTCAATTTTCAAAGACGAAGTTGCCTACACACCATCGTTTTTCTCACAATGTTCTTGCAAAGTGAGGTTACGTTCCACCACATTTTACCATTAAAGTAGCTTCTGGGCATGCGTGGATGAAAAAACGTCTTACAAAACGACGTTTTTTGCTACACACAGTCAATTTCTGTGAAGTAAAAAGTGCACTTTTGAAAAACGACACATAAAATTGAAGCATGCTTCAATTTTTTTTGGTCGTTTTTTACAAGACATAAAACGACGTTTTCCCCCACACACAGTCACAGTTTTTTCATCACATAAAGTGATGGTGTGTACGCGGCATAAGGTTGCCAACGCTTTTTTTTTAGTCTTAGTTTTTAATTATAGGGGTTGTAACTAATGATAATAAGGAATTAGTTTTGGAAACCAATAAAATGTATATATGTATGACAGGAATGGGACAACAAACTGTGAAAGAAAGATGATTTTTAGTCAGTTTTTGTAAAAAGCTACAGTATATAAAATATTAATTATTGAGTTTGTACTAAGGTGACAAATTTTAAGAACAAATAAGTGGCCTCTAAAGAAGTAATTTGTTGCTGTGTGATGCAATCTGAAAGCCGAACTCCAGACAAACCGCTAAATCCACAGATAAAATGCAAACCCTTTACCTAACAAAGTATTTGCATTTCTGTCTATTCATTCCTTTAGACTTTTCTCTGCTCCAGTTATGAAGTACCACTAGGTTTTGTCCCTCCACACTTGACAGTGAAGGAAAAGCAGCAACTAATGAGCTCTTCTATTGATTTCTCTGTACTCTCCTTCTGTCATCATGTCCCTAATTAGCACATAAGCTTTTCGGCATACCTTATTGGTTAAGTGTGCGGCTTCTCCTTCTTCCAGTTTGAACTCTCAAGTGCAAAAAAATTAAATACAATAACAAATCTCTTTAAACGATGTCTCTCTGTTTCTTTTATGAAAGCATACCTATGTAAATTTGTGTTTTTTTTTTTTTTTTATTCTTTTATCTACTATGTATGGTTTGAAAACAAAATGTTAATCTGGATAGTAGTTATCTGCTGTGCAGTGTATGTTGTTCAGTCCAAAAAGGAAGTTTATTACCAGCTACACAATTTAATCCATTTTACTAATTGTTCACTGGTCCTAGGGAATGGATGTGCATAGTGAACACTTACCCTGTAATGCTCTGCAAATATTTTGGTGCTGTGAAAAAAAAAAGTGAGAAACAAATTAATTGTTTGTAACACCAATATCTGAGAATCATTATTTTACAGTGTTTCTCCAAAACCTAAAAGTGACACTAAACTCTGGTTTAAAAAAGAAGAATTCTATTAAAGTATGCATCCTTAACTCAAAAAAAATATAATACCTTCAGTTGTTTTCAGCCTCCTCCAAATCTCCAATCTCTTTTTTTTTTCTGCTGTGATCCTAAATGTACAATGGACTATTGTAGTGTGCAACCATAATGCATTGCTTGCTTCAAACAAATGAAAGTGAGTGGGGAAAGTAGAGGTTCAGTACCGAGATAGAAGCTGGGGATCAGCAGCACTATAGCATGGAGAATAACTAAAGGTAGGAAGTGTGAAGTAATTTCAGTTGCTTTTTGTCTTTAAGACAACTTTTACATGGGGTGAAATCTGATTATATCAGTAGGGGGATCTGTCTGCTGATCCTCTGCTGATCAGAGCAGACTGGGCAGATGACAGATGACAGATCAGTGTCTGTTCAGTTTATGCAGACCTGAACCAAGCCCGCTCTGCTTTATGGGCGGTCCAGAGTCTGTTTTTGGAGTTTACGCATACAGGCCCAGATTCACGTAGGGCGGCGTAAATTTAAGCGGGCGTAGCGTATCGTATTTACGCTACGCCGCCGCAACTTAGAGAGGCAAGTGCAGTATTCACAAAGCACTTGCGTCTAAAGTTTTGGCGGCGTAGTGTAAATGTGCCGGCGTAAGCGCGCCTAAATCAAATGAGGAAGAGGTGGGCGTGTTTTATGCAAACTAATCATGACCCCACTTAAATGACGTCAAATTTTGAAAGTAAATTACGCCCGCTCAATGCTTAGTCGACGTGAACGTAACCTACGCACAGCCACATTCACGGACGACTTACGCAAACAACGTAAAATACGATGCTGTTGGTACGTTTCCGACGTCCATACCTAACATGACTTACTTCTGCTTTATGAGGGGTAACTTTACGCCGGCGTATGTCTTATGTAAACAAATTATCTTGATACGCTGGGCGCATGTACGTTCGTGAATCGGCATATCTAGCTAATTAGCATACTCAACGCGGAAATATACGGAAGCGCCACCTAGCGGCCAGCGTAAATATGCACCCTAATATATGACGGCGTAGGAGACTTACGCTGCTCGTATCTAGGCAACTGTGAGGCGTATCTGATTCTATGAATCAGGCGCCGAGTTGCGACGGCCCGCACTCAGAGTTACGACGGCGTATCTGGAGATACGCCGTCGTAACTCCTTTGTGAATCCGTGCCACAGAGTTTACGGAAGCTGTTTACACCTTACCATTCGCTGTCCAATTACACCTTACTGCCCTCTGATCCACCAAATCCACCTGACACAAGTTCATTTACACCCACCAGTCCATAGGGTCCAATCAGGTCCGCCTGAAAAACTGACAAACAGACTTGGTGGAATACTTTGTGTGAAAGGGGCCTAATACAGGAGTCTGTGTGTGGGGTGGGTGTTCGAAATTAAAAAAAACAAACAAAAAAAGTTTATAGAGGTATTGAACTCCACTGCAAATATTTTTTTTAACGGTCCCCTTGCAGGTTCATGCTATAATGAGCTAGTATGCACCGCACACTAGCACATTTTTACAGACTTGCCTCTCAAATTGAGCCCTCCAATGCTGAGCTGTTACTGCTCCCAGTGATTCCATCTTCCCCCGAACTTCTTTCTGGGTCTACACTCTACAGCCACTTGAATGGACAGCTACAATGATGTAACTCCTTCACATGCGCCACGTCACATCACCATGGCTCACAGTGGGTGCTGTGAATTTGGACAGAGCTGCGCATGCATAGTTTAAATCAGGCCTCAAAATTTCAAGTCCTGAGCTACTAGCCAGGCCATAAAGTTACTAGCCACCTGTTGCCCCACCCAAACCCTACCTTGCCCCGCCCCTTAAACACGCCCTTGTAAATGATCTCATGAAATAACACTGTTAAATGTTTTATTCAGTATTAAGTTACAAAAATACATAACAACAACAACTTTAACAATATTAACATAAATTAATGTAAACATAAATGGAAAATAAGTGCTTTCCCGAAGTGAAAGTGTGGTATTAAAGGCAAATAAACCAGGGCTTCCTTTCATGGCAAACAATATGGCATAACAATAGAAAGCCAATTTCAGAGATTTGCTATGGTAGGCGTTATACAGAAGGAGCAAGCCCTGTGTAACGTCCCCTTTCTGATGAGAAATACCACTTATCTATGGCTGTGTTTGGATTGTAATCCGTAAGTGGTGGTCCATTAACAGCAATCATCAGAAGGTCATCCAAAGTCTCCAACGCCAGTGATGAACGATACACAGTCTTTATTCTGTTCTGGTAGCTAAAGCCACGTTCACACGATGCTGTTGTTGGGGGCAATACGGCACAGAAGTTGACCAGAGGGAGTATTGTGGGGAATCGCTCTTTCTGCTGGTTCATTCTTTTCAAAGTCTCGTTGAAAGAAAGCCCATTTTGAATGGAGAGTTTCATGTCAGCCCACTCTGCTTCTAAAAGGTCAACATTGTCCTCAAACTCATGCAAAACATGATTTGCAATTCTGTGCAACTCAGTCAATCGAAAATTGAGGATGTGTGATTTGTCCGGCCAGGACAGGCTGTCAAAAATATTAAAAGGACTTCCGTTTCCGGGACGGTGGTGTGAGCATGGAGGAGTGAACGCACGCTAGTGAGGAGAGCTCTGAGTCCGTGGTGCGTTGAAGCAGGAGATCGACGGTTCCGTGACCCCTCTACCCCCATCGAAAGTCTGCGGTGAGCGGGGGGGGGAGAGCGCAGCACCTGACCGACGGTTCCGATACCCCCATACCCCCATCGAAAGTCTGCGGTGAGCGGGTGGAGAGCGCAGTACCTGACAGAGGCTCCAGACAGCTGATGTCGCGGCGGGGAAAGAGCCAAGGAAGACGCGTAGGAGGTGTTCAAGCCCCCTGCCACTCATACATCACACGCTACATGACGGTGAGGAGGGGGGCTGAGCAGCAGGAGGAAGCCGTCGGAAGCAGGGTTCTGAGGAGGGAATCACTATCTGAAAGTCCCCTTAAAGCTGTAGCTGTAACTGTGATTCAGAATACACCTGTATCTGTATCAGACTTGCCGGTGATAAAAGGACAACAGTTGATTGCTGATGAGGAGTTGGTAACTGCTTCAGACCCAGTCCTTAGTCCAGCTACCCCGGTGGTCAAAGCGGTGAACAATACAGGTGATTTACGCTACATAGGTGAGACTGAGAGACCCCCAGCGGAGGGGTGGACGGAGGTGGCCTCAGAAGCAACGGCGTGGAATAAAGGTACTTTTGAAACACCCATACTGTTACGGTCTGCTTTGCTGGAAATAGCTGACAATATAGCGGGGGATATGAATAAGGGGTCTAGAGAGTATACAAAGACACCATCTATAGTAGCACTAATGTCTACAACCCCTATATCCCCTGCACTATCCCCACCTCTAAACCAGAGGGAGAAGGGTGCAACAAGTGGTGAAATATTAAGTTCTAAAGAGAGTGAACATATATCAGGAGAAGTTATGCAGTCTAGCATACAGAACGCACAGAGTATGCCCGATACGGGGGATACATTTGAATCAGAGCTGATACCTGATATGCGCCAGTTAAGCAGGCTTATTCAGGCTCTCCCAACCAGAGACGATATCCAGAAAATGTTAACGCTAATGACGAGTACTTGGAAAGAAGAGATGGAAGAAGTCCGGATAAAAGTGGGGGTGGGGGAGCAAAAAGTGGGCATATTGGAGGAGCAGCAAGTGGTCGTGGACTTCAGATTGGGGGTACTAGAAGAAAAGTGTGAGAAACAGCAACAGCAGCTGGTCAGATTGCAGTTAAATGCTGAAGAGGCAGATAACAGAAGTAGAAGGAATAATGTGCGCATAAAAGGAATACCAGAAAGTTGTGAGGGGGCGGCGTTAAGGGAAGCTGCTTTGGCTATCTTTAATAAAATTCTAAAAAAAAGCTCAGGCTCCCCCCTGGAGCTAGACAGGGTCCATAAGGTCCCAACAACAAGGAATCCAGACCAGACTAACCCTCGTGATGTGTTATGTCGTATACATTTTTATAGAGAAAAAGAAGAAATTCTCAGGGAAGCATGGAAAGAAGGACCGGTGATCTGGGAGGGGGCGAATATACAAATATTTCCGGATTTGTGTTGGCAAACTAAAGCCCGACGGCGCTTGTTAAGGCCCCTACTAGAACATATACGCGGTCAAGGAGCCATATACAGATGGGGGTTTCCGTTGGCCGTTAATGTGAAAAAAGAAGGAAGGAATTTTAATCTAAGAGAGCCGTCCCAGCTCCCAGCGCTTTTTGAATTTTTGGGGTCAACACCAATAGCAGTCCCTAACTGGTTAGAGCTGCCAGTCACAGCTGAAAGAGAGCCTAGATAAACTGTGGTGAGGGAAGGTTAAAAGGGGTAAGACTGTAGAGGACATGGGGGAGTTCCCCACCCCAATTCTGAAGAGAAAGAGGAGATGGAGAGACTTATGGAAGATGGCCCCTCCCAGGGGAATGTGTATTTTTATTTGTTTTTTTCTCCCCTTTTTTCATTTTTTTTTTTTTTGTTGTACTCTCTCTCTCTTTGTCTCTACCCGACCCACTTGGGTGGAGGCCTTCTGGAGAGTATTTTTTTTTGGTGATTCTTGAGGTTCATACCCATATCCGACTGTTTTTCTTGTTGGAGGTCTTTTTTTTTTTTTTTTTCTTTGGAGATCACTCGGACTTGGTTTTGGAGGGAAGGTACTATCCCCATGTGGGGAAGGCTATAAGTTAAGAGTGGAATATTTCTGAGTGGCGGGGCTTTATCGTCCCGCTCATATGTGTATATATGTGTATAAATTTACAGATGCTCCCTTTGCTCCTCTTCCCTGAGGTGGGTCTATTATGGGCCAAATAGAGCACTAGGAAAATGACAGAGGAAAGACCCAGAAACATAGGTGGGCTAGTAGGCCAGCATCTCCAGCCACGCTCTTTTTTTTTTTTTTTTTTGGGGGGGGGGTTAGGGGGGGGGGTTCGTGAGGGGAGGGACAGGGAGGGGGGGTTGTTTTAAAAAAAAGGGGGGGGGGCGTTTTGAGGAGAATGTTTTTTTTTTTTTTTTGGGGGGGGGGGGTTTCACTAAGTCACTATGTCACTAGAGCCCTAGATCCGTTTGATTTAAGGATCAGGGAAGGTATAATATAAGACACACTGAGTCTATAATAGGGGGAGGGGATGGATGGGATGGGCAAAGGTATAAGGTGGTTCACTATTAGGGGAGACTAGGGATGTGGAGAAATTGAGAATTGAAGAAGGGGGGGGGGATTTTTTCTTTTTTTTTTTTGGGGTGATAGATAAGAGGGTTAGGGGGGATTAGAGGAGTCACAATAAAAGGCTGACACATTTACATTTACACACTTTGAAACACTAAAGGCCAATAGGCCATGATACTTTTTTGGAATAGGACATAGAGGTGGGAGGGAGGGGCAAGGGGCAAGGGAAGATGGTATAGGGGTAGGGGGGGAGGGTAAGAGTGGGTGAGCGAGTTTTGGGGATAATAGGGGCCTAATAAGATGACCTAATAGGAAAACGAAGGAAGAAGGAATAGGCAAGGGAAAGGGGAATAGAACCTTTTTTTTTTTTTTTCTTTTTTTTTTTCTCTCTCCCTCTTTTTTTTTTTTTTTTTTCCCCTTCTTGGTGGGGACACAAGAGGGGGGAGCAGACATAAAGAGTTAAGATGTTAATAGTTAGGAGGTTAGGAGAGAGAGAGTGGAGAGGGGGGAGCTCAGAAGTACGTCGGTGGTAACATGATAATAGGGGTTTAAAAGGTGAAAAAAAAAAAAAAGAAGACAAAAAAAAGAAATTTTTACCTCTAAATGGTAGATAGTTAGACAGGTAGACAGAGATTTATATGTCTAAATGTGCTTATATAGTATATGTATACGACTGAATATGTCTAAGCGGTAAGGTCTGTATGATGGGGGGGGTATCTCATTTTTCGTGTGCTCGACTAGAATTGGGGGGTGGAGGGGAAAAGGGGATTGAAAGGGGTAACTCAGGGAAGCGCACCCGGACTTATAATAGGGCATGACTCTCCTCGGTGCTCACACACCTTAGCCCACTAAAGCGCCTCTCCTCCGTGTGGAGGGAAGTCGGAGACGCTTAATTTTTTTTTTTTTTTTTTTTTGTCCTCTCTGGGATCCTAGGGGATCAACCGGATTGAAGGACTAGAGAAAATATATATATTTTTTCTTTTTTTTTTTTGTTTTCTTTTTTTTTTTTTTTTTTTTTTTTCTTTTCCTTTCCTCTCTCTCGTCTTTTCTCCCTCTCTCCTCTCTCGCCCGTCTTTTCTCCCTCTTTTGGGGGGGATTCCCCTATCTTTAGCCCTTTATCTCCTCATTGGGCACCTCTATTAGTTTCCCAAGGAGCCACGTGACTGAGATTCTAAAATGGCTAAGATCAATTTGATGTCTTATAATGTAAAAGGGTTAAACAACCCTGAGAAAAGATCTAAATTGTTAGCAGAATTATGGAGACTAAAGACACAGGTCGTTTTTCTCCAAGAGACTCATTTTAAGAAAAATAAAAACCCAAAACTGGGCAATCATAGATTTCCAACTGTCTATCAGAGTTCCTCATCGACAACAAAGACGAAGGGGGTGGCAATTATGCTATCAAAGACGATTATATGGAAAGAACTAAAGGTAATTCAGGATGAGGAAGGGCGTCTACTTATAGTAAAAGGATATTTAAACGACCAGAAAGTAACTCTGGTTAACGTCTATATGCCTAATGAAGGACAGATTGCAGCGTTGGAGAAATACATTAATGTGATTCAGTTGAATGCAGAAGGAAGAATTATACTGGCAGGGGATTTGAATATGGCCCTAGATCCTATCCTAGATACATCTAAGGGAGCATCACACCTATCATATAGCAAATTAAGTAAAGCAAAGAGTCTGCTACAGAAGATACAGGTGGTAGATAGCTGGAGGACTAGTCATACCCATGAGAGAGACTACACTTTTTTTTCAGCTAAACATAAAACATATTCCCGAATAGACTATATATTTGTATCACAGAATATTTTACAGAATATTGTGGAGGCCTCCATTGGATCATTTACAATTTCTGATCACTCACCGACAAATTGTATACTGGAATGGGGAGAACCCGTAGCTCGCGAGTGGCACTGGAAAATCAACGAGTCCCTTCTGAAAGACCCAGAGTATGAGGAAAAAATAGTTCAGGAAATGGAAGGGTTCTTTTCTGATAATGAGGTGGGAGAGGTGTCGCCTAGTTGTATTTGGGAAACGCATAAATGCTTTATGAGAGGGATTCTAATTTCAATGGGAACACAAAGGAAACGTAGGATAGGGAGACAGATAGAAACATTACTGGGAGAAATTCGTAAATTAGAAAATGTACATAAAAAAACGTTGGCAATTCAGATTGAGGAGAAGTTGAGGCAGACGCGAGATGAACTGAATCTGTTACTAACAGACAATGCAAAAGCCTCACTAAAAAGATGTAAACGTGCCTTCTATGAATATGGTAATAAGCCGAGTAGAATGCTAGCGAGGGCATTATAAGAAACGAGGACCCAAAATCATATAGATGGCATCAAAACAACAGGAGATAGGATAGTGAAATCCTCACAAGAAATTGCAAAAGTATTTAAAAATTATTATACGAATTTATATCAACTAAAAGAAGAGAGGGACACAGGAAAGATGAGTAGACAGGAGGAGAAGATAAAGGAATATATAGAGAAGGCGGGAATGCCGAAATTAGCAGAGGAAATTGGGAGAGATATGGAAGGGCCGATTACGGCTGAGGAATTCACAAATACCCTTAAATTGCTAAAAACAGGTAAAGCCCCCGGCCCCGACGGGTTTACCCTTTTTTACTATCGGACCTATGCAGAAAAACTGATGCCAAGATTTCTAAAAGCATATAACGCGATAAGAGAAGGACAGGGGATACCGGATGAAGCCCTTATGGCACATATAGCGGTTATACCTAAGGAGGGAAAAGATTTAACACTATGTTCCAATTATCACCCTATATCGCTATTAAACGTTGACTTGAAGATCTTTACAAAAATTCTAGCAAATAGAATATTACCACATATCCCTGATTTGATACACCAAGATCAGGTGGGATTTACCCCAGGAAGGGAAGGCAGGGAAAATACGATGCGGGTGATTAACGCGATCCATCTCTCCCAGGTATCTAAGAAAGCACTAGTTCTGGTATCTACCGACGCTGAAAAAGCGTTTGATAGGGTCGACTGGAAATTCCTAAAAGCAATTATAAAATATATCGGTTTGGGGGAGGGGATGCAAAGATGGGTTATGAGCCTATATTCACAGCCGAAAGCTAGAATAAAGATAAACGAGACTATGTCGGAACCCTTTGAGATACGGAATGGGACGCGGCAAGGCTGTCCTCTGTCACCAATTATTTTTATTTTGACACTTGAACCCTTTTTGAGGATGATAAGGCTGAATACCGATATCAAAGGTATCTGTGTAAAGGGAGGAGTCTACAAATTAGCTGCTTTTGCGGATGATTTGATGTTTTCTCTTACGGAACCTATTTTATCTCTTCCCCCATTGCTGGCTGAGATTGCTAAATATGGCGCGCTCTCAAATTTTAAAGTAAACTATGACAAGTCGGAGGCAATGGGGGTGGAGATGAATGTGGTACAACAACGACAATTAGCCGCTTCTTTTCCATTTAAATGGACAAATTCTCATATCGGATATCTGGGGACTAAAATCCCGAAGAAACTAAATAGAATCTTAGAGCTAAATTTAGCACCGTTGATAAGGCAAATAAAACGTGATTTACAGAAATGGGATAAGGAGGTTTTTACCTGGTTTGGCAGGGTCAATATTATAAAGATGAATGCAATGCCTAGGATATTATATCTATTACAGACACTCCCTACCAGTATACCTCAAGGGTTCCTGAAAGAGATTAGAACAAAGTTTGCGGGATTTATATGGGCAGGGAAACCAGCCAGAGTCAGGAGAGATATCTTAACTTTACCTAAAGAAAAAGGGGGCATAGGTTTTCCAGACCCACTCGCATACTATGAGGCTGTACATTTGTCAAGAGTTCTTGATTGGTGTGTTACTCCGAAGATCAAACCATGGATCCTCTTAGAACAGGCAATGATAGAAATACCGTTGGAAGGACTAATTTGGCTTTCTAGATCCATTCTACCACAATCAGTTAAAAAGCACCCAACAATAGGGACGACAATTAAAGTGGTGAAAAAAGTATTTAGAAAATCAAATGATGAAACAGAAGCAAATCCTCTGACTCCGGTCCTGGGAAATCCGGCATTTATGCCAGGTGTAAACGACCCAGGGTTCGAGAATTTAAAAAGACAAGGCAAAACTAGATTGATTCACTTCCAGAAGGAAAATCGGGTAATGACATGGGAGGAAATTGAAAGTGAATTAGCAGAGGTTTTAGAACCATTCAGGCGAAGACAGCTAAGGGGTTTCCTGCGATCAATACAGAGCCAGACAACAGTGAGGACGAGTTTGTCGGAATTTGAGAAATTGTGTCTCAAGGGAGAAGCGGTGAGACATTCGTTATCAATATTTTACTCCCTGTTAAATGAACTTAAAGCTCCACAAGAAATAGGCTTTATACATACTTGGGAGAGAGACCTAGGGGTAACTTTTACAGAGAACCAGAAGGGAAAAATTTTTGAGTTCAATCATAAAGCTTCTCTAGCATCCAAATACCAGGAGGGAGGATATAAGATCCTGAGTAGGTGGTATAAGACCCCGGAAGTTTTAAACCAAATTTTTCCACAAACGTCAAATCTTTGTTGGCGATGTCTAAAAGAAGAAGGAACTCTGATACATATTTTTTGGAACTGTGAAGGAGTGAAAGAATTCTGGAGGATGGTGTCAGAGGAAATAGAAGAGATAACTGAAATGTCTCTTGGAGAGAATCCAGCGGTTTACCTGTTGTTAGACATCCCGATATCAGTAGTAAATTATAAAAAATCTTTGGTAAGACATTTACTAATAACAGCTAGAGCTTGCATTCCAGCTTTATGGAAGAGCACGTGCTCACCAAGTAGACCTCAATGGCATGAAAAAATCAGGGAAATCCAATGTATGGAAAATCTCACGATGGCTTTGAGGGAACAGGAGGGGAAGTATAGGGAGATATGGGCTCCCTATGATAGTTATAGGGAACGAGGGGAGTAGGGGGGGGGGAGAGGGAGGAACTGAAATTATTGTGTTTATTTTTTTTTTTTTTGTCCGGGCTCGGGAAGGTTTTTGGACAAGGGGTCCGGACGTTGGGGTGGGTGAGGGGGAGACTGGGTTTCTCAATTTCTTAAACAGAGAGAGGACAGGTTAAATGTCCCGGGGGAATAGGAAATAAAAAGAGCGAGGAATTAGTTTTGGATCTATATGGTAGTTTATGTGTTAGAAGCAGTTAAGTTTAGAGATAGGTCAGGAACAAGTATAACGTATAGTGGTTTGATTGTTGGCTTTTGTTTTCTGATATGATAATATCCCTGTTCTTGTGGAATTGTGAAATGAGGAAAAATGAAAAATAAAGAATTTGAAGAAAAATATTAAAAGATTGCACAATCTCTGAAGAAACTGATGAAAGCCTCAAAGTTAGATATCTTTCAGCTTTAGCCAATACAGTTTGGCGTATAGCCTGAAATTCTCTTTCTCCTGCTTCAAGGTGGGTCAGCTGTAGCCCATAAAGTGTTCCATCAGCTGTAAATTTTTCTAGAAATTCAAGTTCGTTTTTTCCTCTCCCTTTACAAAGATCCTGGAGAATATTAACTGCATGTTCTAGTTTGGTTTTTAGATTACAGATCATAAGTTCTTTGTTTTGGAGACCCTCTGATAATGGTTTCAGCTTGCCATAAAAATCAAGCAGGAAAAACAAAAGTTTTACAAACTTCACCTGTTTTAGGTCTTTCAGGATACCTTTAACCTTAGCAGAATCAATGGATCCCTCAGTTGCTATCTGCTCAAAATGACTCACCACGGTTTTCAAGTTTTGATGAAAAGCACGCAAAGCATCAACTTTGCTGCATAACCAGCGCACTGTGTGTATATCTTTCAGTTTCAAGATTTCCTCACTTAAAGATTTTGCCATTTCTTTCAGTTGCTGTAGGCGTTTGGCAGAGCCATGATAATATTTAAAAACACGCCGCACCACATCATCGAATGTTTGTAGGTATGGCACTTCCTTGCAAACATCCAAGACAGCAAGCTGCAAGCGATGAGCCACACAATGTATACTGATCATCCGTGGGCAAATGTCTTTCATCTGAACTGCCAAACCAGACTTGTGGCCAAGCATGCTTGCAGCCCCATCCGTTCCCAAACCAGCAACCCAAGACGTGCCTTTGTAATTAAGATGCAGTCTATCCAAAAATGCAGTTAATCCTTTGAAATAACCTTGAGCTGTAGCTCTTTCTAGAGCAAAAGTACCCAAAAAATCTTCTTTTATTTCTCCTTCTGAAACATAACGGACATAAATGTTTGCATGTTCAGTCGAGGTTCGATCAGTAGATCCGTCAATCATGATGCCAATAAAAGTTGACTTTTTAATGTTTGCCACAAGACTTTCTCTGATTGTTTTTGCAATGAAATGAATGAATTGTTTGCATTGCACATCATTTCCATACTTCTGCAGAACTGTCACATCAAGTTTAGCAGCCAACATTAATAAATCAGGGAAATCTCGAAATGGCTTTTCATGTTTAGCTACATAATAAGCGATGTTAAACACGTGCGTCATGTGCTGAAACACTGTAGCGTCCATTCTTCTGACACACACAGCTAAAGGTGTCTGTTCAGGGTTGTCTTTAGCCTTTACTTTATCAACATTCTCCTTGTGCTTATTACTTTTCTCGTGCCATACAAAGGTTTCCCTTTTAAATGGAGCCTTTATCCCATCTTTCCATTTTGCATCAGCACTTTGAGGGAATCGACTGCAAACTTTACACGTAGCTGTATCCTCTGAGAAAATAAGCCATGAAAATTGTTCCAGCCAATGCGTATTAAAAGTGCGTTTTTTAGAGGTCTTGTCAGCATCACCATCATTTTTCCTCTTGGGTGTTATGGCAGTTGAGTTGTGGGGCAAACTACAACTAGCAGCTGTATTTGTTCTTGATTCATTGTCTTTTTCGATAGGATTTGGTTGTGACTCCACAGTAGTAGGTGGAGATTTTGCTTTAAGGAAAAAGTTTAATTTGCTCTGTTTCATGTTTCTTATTTGTGCTTACAAAAACCTGTTAAGGCCTCAAAACTGAAGAGAAAAGCCAGTTGAATTTGTTGACTAAGATGAAGTCACATCTCTGCGGAGAACAAGAAAGAAGCAATACAGAATAGCACCAGCTATAGAGGAGTACAAATCCCAGTAACAGAGAAAAAACATTGACAAAGTGCGCAGTTCATCAGGGGCCCACCTCTCCTGGTGGTGGTGGGGTGCAACAATGTTCTTATTACATTGGTATCCTCTGTCCCCCTTGCATATCACAATCCCCTTTTTACATCACAGTACACCTTTATTTCCAACGCCTCCCTAGTACGCTTCTACCTCCAACGTCTCCCCCAGTACAAGCAAATGGCCACTGCCCTCACCTATAACTGGCCATTGCAACAAAGCGCACATATAAGGGCAACACATGCAAAAGAAAACCAGTGACATTCCGGCCTGCTAACCAATTGAATTTTCCTGTAACAGTATGCATTAAAAACAAGGGTTTAGTTTAGTCTGTACATATTTGCAAATACATGCGTAAGCTACAGAGCCCCGTCAAGGCACCCCGATATTTTCTGTAGTCCTAACTCTAAATTTCGAGAGCCTCCACAGTGGAAGAACATGCATTATAATGGATAGGCAGAGGGCAAGTGAGCCTGGAGGGAGTACACCCCTCATTAAAGGCACAGAGCACACTGGACACCCAACACAATGGTAGCAAACGTGTCCTGTATGTCCCCTCACCAATATTTCAACATTACAAACAAATGCCCACTGCCCTCACCTATAACTGGCCTTTGCAGCAAGGAGCACATGGAAGGACAACGCATGCAAAAAAAAATAAAAAATTCCCAGCTCAACTTACCGACCAGCCTGCTAAACAACAAAATTGCCTGTCTAACAGTATATGTTAAAAACAGGGGTTTAGTCTGCACATATTTGCAAATACATGATGCGTAAGCTACAGAGCCCCGTCAAGGTACCCCAGTATTTTCTTAGTCTTAACTCTAACTTTTGAGAGCCTTCACAATTGAAACAAATGCATAATAATGGATAGGCAGAGGGCAAGTGAGCCTAGAGGGAGTCCACTTCTTCTTAATAGGACAGGGGCACACTGGACACCCAGGACACAGTACTATGGCAGCAAAGGTACACCTCTATCTCCAACGCTTCCCTCAGAACTCCTCTACCTGCAACGCCTCCCCAGCGCCGCCCCCCCCCCCCTCCTGTAGTCACAAAAAAAACGGGCCCTTTAAGAATTTTTATTTTGCTTAAAATTTCATTTTTACTTTTTACTAACTGCAGTGATGGTGGCCGTCTATAGAGGGCGCTGCAGCGCCACCCCCTCTCGCAAATAACATACATTCATGTATTGCATTGCATGAATGTATGTTATTGTTGCCAGCTGGTCTATTCAGATAGCCGGACCTTGGGTGCCAGCTACCTGAATAACGGCATCTGGTTGGCTGTGCGGAAGTGCCTATCAGAGCCAGCCGCTCTGATAGGCTTTCCGAGTACAGCCCTCGTCTCCCAGATGTCTTATCCTCGGAACGTAGGGGGGCTGCGTCCCTTGGATAAGACCGACGGTCGTCTCAGCCAATCAGGTTCACCGATTCTGGTTATCGGTAACCTGATTGGCTGAAGCGTCATCGAGGGCAAGAGAGGACATCGAGGGACAAGGAAGCAGAAAGGTCACAGCGGCCGCAATGGGCACAGAAGCAACAAAGGGCACAGTGGCATCAATGGGTACAGTGATGACAAAGGGCACAGTGGTGACAAAGGGCACAGTGGCAGTGACATGCACAGTGGCAACAATGGGCACAGTGGTGACAAAGGGCACAGTGGTGACAATGGGCACAGTGGCAACAATTAAAGGGCACAGTGACATGCACAGTGGCAACAATAGGGACAGTGGCGACACTTAAAGGGCACAGTGGTGACAATTGGCACAGTGGCGACAATTGAGGGGCACAGTGGCTGCGTTTGATGGCATGGCACAGTGGTGACAATTGATGGCACAGTAGCTGTGTTTTATGGCATGGCACAGTGACTGCGTTTGATGGCATGGCACAGTGGCTGCGTTTAATGGCATGGCACAGTGACGGCATTTGATGGCATGGCACAGTGCTGCGAAATGATGCCATAGTGACTGCATTTGATGGCATGGCACAGTGGTGACAATTGATGGCACAGTGGCTGCGTTTGATGGCATGGCACAGTGACTGCGTTTGATGGCATGGCACAGTGGTGACAATTGATGGCACAGTAGCTGTGTTTGATGGCATGGCACAGTGACTGCATTTGATGGCATGGCACAGTGGCTGCGTTTAATGGCATGGCACAGTGACGGCATTTGATGGCATGGCACAGTGGTGCGAAATGATGCCATAGTGACAGCATTTGATGGCATGGCACAGTGGTAACAATTGATGGCACAGTGGCTGCGTTTGATGGCATGGCACAGTGACTGCGTTTGGCATGGCATAGTGGTGCGAATTGATGGCATAGTGAGTGCATTTGATGGCATGGCACAGTGATGATAATTGATTGCACAGTGGCTGCGTTTCATGGCATGGCACAGTGGTGACAATTTATGGCACAGTGGCTGCGTTTCATGGCATGGCACAGTGACTGCGTTTCATGGCATGGCACAGTGACTGCGTTTGGCATGGCACAGTGGTGCGAATTGATGGCATAGTGAGTGCATTTGATGGCATGGCACAGTGGTGCGAATTGATGGCATAGTGACTGCATTTGATGACATGGCACAGTGGTGCGAATTGATGGCACAGTGGCTGCGTTTGATGGCATGGCACGGTAGTGACAATTGATGGCACAGTGGCTGCATTAGATGGGCACAGTAAGGCTGCAATTTTTTTTGTTTGCGCCCCCCCAAAAACTCCAATTCCGTCCCCCTGCCCCCATTCTATCATATCTATGCCTCCAATTCCGTCCCCCTGCCCCCATTCTATCATATCTATGCCTCCAATTCCGTCCCCCTGCCCCCATTCTATCATATCTATGCCTCCAATTCCTCCCCCATCTATCATATGATAGATGGGGGGGGGGCAGAATTGGAGGAATAGGTATGATGGAATGGGGGGAGGGGGACGGAATTGGAGGCATAGATATGATAGAATGGGGGCAGGGGGACGGAATTGGAGGCATAAGCATGATAGATTGGGGGGAGGGGGGTAGAATTGGGGGCATAGGTATAATGGATTGGGGGGATGATTTAGTCTTAATCTGCAATTACCCATACCCCCCCCCCCCCCCCCCCATTCCAGCAAATAGGTTCCTCCAAGCCCCCTCCTAGCAAACTCCCAGTGCCTCCTGAACATCACATCACACCGCACATTTGTTTTAAACATACCATTTAGCACGGTGCACTTCCTTGGATGTGTGGGAGCCTGGGAGGTGGAGGGGGGCGGTCCGAGGTGGAGAGGGTCGGTCCGGGGCGGCGTCTAGTATCGTAGCGCTGTGAGAGGCGGTTCCGGGCAGGAGTTGAAGGGACATTTCCATTGGACAGTGGGCGGTGAAGAGGCGGTCCCGGGCGGCATGGAAACCATTGTACTGGCCTATGGGAGGTGGATGGGGGTCCCGGGCGGGCGCTTGTGTCCAATCAGCTGCTAGCCTGTGCTAGCATGTGAAGGGACGGCGCGCCAGCCTGTGAAGAGACGGCGCGCCAGCCTGTGAAGAGACTGGCCGCAATGTGTATGTGTCTGAGCGGCGCTCGCATGGGACATAAAACTCCTCGCCAAATGCGAGGAGGCGACCACAAATTTTGAGCCCTGGTTTAAATTACATTATCACTGAAAGGCGGGGAAAGGCATTTAGAACAGAGGAGACCTCTATGGTCTCTGTTATAAAAACCCTGCCTGTCAGAATTTATTTCAAATATGGGAGTTTAATGTTGCTTTCCCTTTACTTCTTGTTTTGTGGCCACTGTGATAGGAAGTAAAAGAAAAATTTCCCCAGAAAGGTCACAGACGGTAATGAAAACCTGAATGACATTTTTGGCTGGAGTTGAATGAATGTGCTATTGAGAAGACAAGGTATTTTATTACTTGCGCAGTACCACTGTTAGTAAAGAAAAGCTTTTATGAGGGGGCGCATGCGCGGACGCCTAGCGGGACGGTAATGCCTGGCTAGTGCTCCGCTCCGTGATCGGAAAAGACCCGCGAATAACGGAGGAACAGAGCGGGTGACAGCGACGAAAATCTTAGGAAAGGCTGTCGGAAGGGTGAGGGTGTCTTTCGATACTAAAATGGTGCTGAACGGACTGAAAGGAAAGGGAAAAACACTCAACAGCGGCGGCGCTCAGCATCCTAAGAGCGCAGCACAAAAAAAGGCGCCAATCCCCTCAGATGCTCTCGCCTCAGGGAGAATTAAAAAGGCAGTATCAGCCAAAGCCTCAAAACAAATGGCTTCCCTAAGAAACACAGCCTCTGACAGTGATGAGGAGGAAATAGAGCAGGATAACACATCACTACTTAATCAAGGCACAGTAGTTCCTAACAGTCTCATGAAACAATTTGAAAAAATGCTTCACAAGGCACTGCAGAATACCTCAGACCAGATTACAACCAAACTCACAAAGGAAATCAGAGAGCTAGGCTGTCGCACAGATGCGCTCGAGTCTAAAGTAGACGATATAGAGAATTTCACTCAAGATTGCGTCTCTGAAATTGAAAATCTTAAGGAAGAGAATTTGACACTACAGAGTAAGCTTGAGGAATTTGAGAACCGAGCCAGGAGGTCGAATTTACGGTTTAGAGGTATACCAGAAACTGTCATTGATCTGAACGGCGCAATGTTAGCGCTGTGTCAGGAAATATTGCCTGGCATTCCAACTGACAGGCTGTAAATGGATAGAGTCCACCGTGCACTAACTCCGAGGAAAGCTGATGGACCCCCGAGGGACATCATAGCAAAGTTTCATTTTTATAAAACGAAAGAGCTGATCCTGCAAAATACCAGGGAGAAAAATAAGCTTACCTTCCAGGGGCATGACTTTCAAATCTTCGCAGATATTTCGCAGCTCACGATCAATAAGAGAAGAGCAATGAGACCTCTACTACAGGAATTGCAGCAACGCCACATCAGATATCAGTGGGGCTTCCCCTTCTCCCTGCGATTTACCTATCAAGGCACGAAGATCGTATGTAGAACCCCAGAACAGCTTCACCAAGCGCTGATCGACTTTAAAATAATAGAAAGCTCACCGACGTTGGCGGCAGCTCGCAGAAGATCGGCATCAAACTCCCCTCGCAATGACTCACCACGGCAAAACCAAGACAGCGGTATCCAACAACTGCATAAGCGTGGTAGATTCGTGGAGCATTCGCAGGAACAAGAAGACACGATGGACTGATACATGTGATCTCAAGCATTTTATTCCCCTTTTGGTGCAATGACTTGTATACAATTTGCAGTTACTTTGCGCTTTATGAGCAGCAGCTCTGAACTCTTTCAGTTGAACACCCTTTTTGTTGTTCTTTTTTTTCAGCTACTCAGTGTATGGTATATCTATTCACCCTAGGGCCTAGGGTCATGCACCCCCTCTCTAAAGTTACTAGATGCTCCTATTCCCTTTACAGTGGGTCTATTTGACTGCCTCCCCCTTATAGAGAGTGAGTAGGCAAAGTTGTCAAATGATTCCCACCTAAGTTATCCCCTCTCTCATCTTTTAATTTTTTTTTAATCCCTGAGGTGCCTTTCACATACACCACCTGCCAGAATATTGTCATCATGGTCATCCTTACTGAGCATCTTCAGGGATTGAACCGCCCTATTATAACCCTAAGTATTGAGTGGGGCAATGGGAAATCCTCACTCCCAATGCTCGTTGTGAGGCGTTTCACAGCTTCCACTCTCCCCCTCTATACACTGCAGAAAGTCTTCCCCAGGAAGAACATCTCACCCAGCTACCTACATGTAAATATCTAGAATCGCTTGTACAATAGTATCCACCTGGGATTCTTACAAGAATTTTTTAGGCAGCGGGTCTCCAGGACACGGAACCCACATGCGCCACCATTGGCTCCCCTCTGGTCTCCGCAATCGCATGCGAGGATCAGACGCGGGCCCTCTTTCCCCTGTTCGGATGTCTCCCCTCCGGACACGGGCCAGATCTGAATACTTGTAGTATATTATATTGTGCATCTGTTTGCTTTCCAGTAATGTTTTGTTTTTCTTTTTTTTGAAGGCTATCGTTTTCAGGAACCCCCCCTCCCCTTCTTCTCCCCAGTCTGTGTGGTTCAGTTCGGGATACCGATGCTTGGGACTCCAAGGTAAGAGACACGATAAGGTTTGGCTACCATGGCTCCCCTAAACGTATTAACCCTGAATGTACAGGGTTTAAATATACCGCAGAAACGAGTTAAGGCATTCAGATACTTCCTAACCAAGAAAGCACACATTCTATGTCTACAGGAGACGCATTTCACCCCGAGTACGACCCCTAAATTCTTCCATGCCTCTTACCCTCAGGTTTACACAGCTTCAGCCCAATCCAAAAAACAAGGTACGCTAATAGCCTTCCATAGATCCACACCATTCACTATTAGGTCAGAAATCATAGATCCAGAAGGCCGATATGTCATCTTAACTGGTCATATACTGGATACTGCAGTCACAGTAGTATCGTACTACGCCCCCAATTTAAATCCTCTACCGTTCATGTCGCATCTTCTGCAAGTCGTAAACGCACATAAATTTGGGTCACTCCTCATTTGTGGAGACTCTAACCAAGTACTCCTCCCTTTCCTTGACAAAACGCCTTTTTCCCCAACACATCAGACCAAATGGAATCTTTCCAGCTTGCTGGCAAAATACAACTTAGTGGATTCATGGAGGGAAACAAATCCAACTAAACGTAGCTATACCTATTTCTCGAACCCCCATAAATCGTCTAGCCGTATTGACCATATATTCCTAACGATTGGTATGCTACCAGAAGTTCTGGATTCAAGCATCATCCCTATCCCGTGGTCTGACCACAACGCAGTTCTTACCACCCTATTCTCTATGATTCCCAAAAAACATGACCCAACATGGTACTTACCTGATATTATCCTTAAACACCCATCCTATAGAACTGTTATAGAACAGGATTTAGCTGAATATATAGCACTCAACACGACCCCAGATGTCTCTGCGCTCACGCTCTGGGAGGCGCATAAGCCAGTACTACGGGGGAAAATACAGAGACAATTGGGGATCCTTAAAAGGGAGCGGAAACAGTTATTTAATAAATTAGAGGCAGAACATGATTCAGCCTTTGAGGCTTTCCAACATGCACACACACCTGCGACCAAAGCCCGTCTGGACAAGGCACGAACGGAACTAGACTTATTCCTCACAGAATCGGCAGATAAGGCGATACTTAGAAATAGGCATACTTTCTACAACAAAGCCAATAAATCAGGTACTCTTCTTGCGAGATCGCTCAACTCCATCAATAAAAAGTATAAGCCAATACAGCTTAAAACAACTAGAGGCAACATCTCTAGCAACCCAGTCAAAATTGTGCAAAAATTTAGTGCGCACCTCAAAAAATTATATACTGACTCGAGCACTTTTACTGAACAAGAAGCGGATGCTTTCTTTTCCAATTTGCAACTGCCTCAAATAAATGAATCTCACAAAACGATGTTGGAGGCACCGATCACGCAAGAAGATGTCCTGAGCGCCATTGGGGAACTAAAGTTGAATAAAAGGCCAGGACCTGATGGATTCACCGCACGTTACTACAAAACGTATGGTGACCTACTCTCCCCCATGATGGTGGTGGCCTTCAATGAATTATTAAATCAGAAATCCTTTAGGCAGGAATCCCTCACAGCCACCATTTGCATGATACCCAAACCCCATTCTGACTCAACCCTATGCGACAACTATCGCCCGATATCCATGCTAAACACGGACGTGAAGCTCCTCGGTAAAATATTGGCCAATAGACTAAACAATACAATAGGAACTTTGATACATCGGGACCAGGTGGGCTTTATTCCCAACAGGCAAGCAGGAGATAACATTAGAAGGGCAAGCCTATTGGCATGCATCGCAAAAAAGAGGAAAATCCCAGTCTGTTTCCTCTCTTTGGATATCAAACAGGCATTTGATTCAGTCTCTTGGTCATATATGGAATTCGCGCTGTTAAAATGGGGCTTCGGCCCTAACTTTATAAAATGGGTACTGCAACTTTACCAAAACCCGAAAGCATATGTGAAATATGCAGGCTATAAGTCAGAAATGTTTGATATCCAAAGGGGGACCAGGCAGGGTTGCCCACTTTCCCCATTACTATTCGCTCTCCTGATAGAGCCTCTAGCACAAAAGATAAGGCTGGATCCCACGGTACTTGGCGTTGAGTTAGGAGGTGTAAAGCATAAATTATGCCTTTACGCTGATGATATCTTGTTGTTTCTCTCGTCCCCCCAAGTGTCGGGGCCCAATTTACTCCCAATATTACATCAATTTGCGTCAATCTCTGGCTTGGCAATAAACCCCAAGAAATGCCTGGCACTCAATGTCTCCCTTTCTCACACGGAACTGTCGGCTGCAAAAGTGGGCCTCCTGTTTGAATGGCCAGCCAAAAGCATCCCATACTTGGGTATACATTTGTCCGCTTGCAACTCAGATCTTTATGCATGTAATTATCCAGCCCTCCTGAAGCAATTGACAAATTTATTAAAATCCTGGACCCAACTCCCTCTTTCTTGGTTTGGAAGGATCTCTGCTATAAAAATGACCTTACTGCCTAAACTCCTGTATCTTTTTAGGGTACTCCCCATACCAGTCCCTGCGCATTACCTACGGGTAATTCAAAAAAGAGTCTCCTCCTTTATCTGGGGGCCCTCCAGGCCATGGATTAAACCACAAATATTACACCTTCCGAAGGCAGCAGGGGGGCTAGGTTACCCCAACTTTGCAAAATACTATCAGGCAGCGCAATTGGCTATCCTGACTAAATACCACGCTAAACAAGAGGCACCGATGTGGGTGTCAATTGAGGCAATAGAAAGCGATCCTATTTTAACTACAAATTTATTATGGGTCACTCCAAAACAACGGAAGCATATAAATAACCCCGTCATGAAACATTCGCTATCCCTATGGGACAAGGCTAAAAATAAACATCTTTTGATGTCCCCTTTAAACCCCCTGCTGTCCTTCATTAAAAACCTGGCATTCTACCCGGCATGGGTCTCCCCTAAATCCTTCAAAGAATGGGTGGACCGGGACTGCACACAAAAGCATAAATTCTTTGACTCGACAACGTTGATCCCTTTCCCAATCTTGAGCAAACGTTATGGTATACCTCCAAAGGAAATCTTTCGGTATCTACAGATAAAGAATTTTTTCCAACCCTCAGCCTGCTCGGCAATAGCAAAGAGCCGATTATCGGCATTCGAAACTATATGCAATAACACCCCACACGCCAGGAATGTGATATCTACATTGTATCACCTTATGCTCTCGAACTCCAGCCCGGGAAAAATATCTTATGTTCGTAAATGGGAAGAAGATTTGGGAGAAGAGCTGAGTTCGGAGGAATGGGGTCAAATATGGAACAACACCAAAACTGTGTCAGTCAACATCCTAGCGGCAGAAACAAATTTTAAGGTACTCTCTAGGTGGTACCTGGTTCCCACTAGGGTGGCCAAATTCTCAAGAAATTACTCTGACTTATGTTTTAGAGATTGTGCAGAAAGGGGGACTTACTTTCATACCTGGTGGTTGTGCCCAATAGTGCGGAAATTTTGGTCAGACATATTTAAAATAATTACAGTACTCACGAATAAAAAAGTCCCCATGGACCCTAAAACAGCCTTACTTAACCTAAAACCGCATAATATCCCGCACGCTCATTTCAGCTTAACGAAGCAGCTCTTGACAGCAGCTAAACAAACAATTGCGAAAGCCTGGAAATCACCAACTTTAAACTTGACTGAAGCCATTAACAGAATGAATACGGCAATGGTATTCGCAAAGATGTCCGCAATTGAAGCGGACACAATCACCAGGTTCGAAAGCATATGGAAGCCCTGGCTAGATTATGTCACACATAACACATTCAACGGTGAAGTTCTGAAGCCATGGTAGCCCAGCCATATAGGAGGTGTCCTACCCATTGATATGAGTAGTGCTAGTAAACTCCCGACCTGATCCTGCAGACTCCCTCTCCCCTCCCTCCTCCCCCCTTTTTTATTTTTATTTTTCTTTCTTTTTTTTTCTTTTTCTCTCTTACTACCTTCTTTTTCATTTTATTTATTTTAGCTATTATCTAACCCTTCAAGTTTGATCTTTTTCCTTACGCTTCTTTCTATGTCTAGAAATTAGAAGAATATGGATGACCATGAAATTGCTTACTTAACTTGTAGTATTGTGCCAAACAGGAATTCCTGTAAAGCTACCCTACTAAGATTTAAGGAATGGCGTTATATGACCGCGAAGCCTGGAATATTATCAATTGTAGCCATGTTAGACACTACACCTCTAGACTTTTGATTTCTAAGTTGTTTTATTCTTACAATGGATGAGGTGCAATAGGCTTGGCTACATTACCTTCTCTATTTATATAATCATTTAATAGCTTATTTGTTTATACATCAACAAGTTATGGAATTCCTTTCCACATGATGTTATGGTTCTCTAATTCTGTTATTCGATTACATATTTGTCAATACTAATGCCTAATAAAGATATTTGGACAAGGAAAAGCTTTTATGAGTGCCATTGCTTATTTCCTAAAATGCTAGTTGCTTGTCCATCATGCTGGTTCTCTGATGAGTTATTGACTTGAGACAAGTGTGCAGATCTGTCGTGTCCTCACTCTGAGGCCCCATACACACGAGAGGATTTATCCGCAGATACGGTCCAGCGGACCGTATCCGCAGATAAATCCTCTCGAGGATTTCAGAAGATTTCTATGCGATGGCGTGTACACACCATCGCATTGAAATCCGCGCTGAAATCCTCTGCCGATGACGTGTCGCGCCGTCGCCGCTATTATGACGCGGCGACGGGCGCGACGCTGTCATATAAGGAATTCCACGCATGCGTCAAATCATTACGACGCGTGCGGGGAATCCCTTTGGACGAATGGATCCGGTAAGTCTGTACAGACGAGCGGATCCATCCGTTGGAATGGATTCCAGCAGATGGATTTGTTGAGCATGTCAGCAAATATCCATCTGCTGGAAATCCATCCCAGGGGAGATTTATCCGCTGATAAATATCCGACGGAGTGTACACACCATAGAATCTATCCGCAGAAACCCATTTGATGGGATTTATCTGCGGATAGATTCTATGGTGTGTATGGGGCCTGACTTCACTTGGTACATAGTTGTACTCGGTCTGTGATTAAAATTCAGAGTCAGGGCATCAACACGAGACAAAGGCACCCAGATTTGTTAGAAAGGGGTTACAATCTTAACTTAATGGACACATGTGTCCAGACTATGGACATAAACGTATTTACTTGTACCTACAATACAGTAAAGGAGCCTTAAAACAAACCTTCGCTGACCTCTGTAGCTAAAAGTGCTACCGAGCAATTTATCCTCTAACATTCCAAAGTAAGATTTCTAAAAAGCTTACATGTGGTGCTTGTTTACATTACAAGTCTGGCAGGCTGCCATAGAAAATAAAGGGAGGCGGGGGGCGTGTCCGGACGCGAGCGGAGTCAGACACGCTTTTGAGGAGCTCCTCCAGGCCTGGCAAAATCAAAGGCCATCCCAAGCCAGCCTGCACTGTAAGGGGCACCAAACACCCCATCCTGACTCCTCAACACCCCCCGATCAGTTACATACCTGTATCGGGGCTCCGGACCGGCCGTGATGCCGGTACTCAGCGCCAAAGCCGGCTTCATCCACGGAGTCCCGCCGCCATCTTGCGGCCTACGAGGCCTCGCAGACCACCGGGCTTGAGTTGTGAGGCCTGGAGCGATCGGAGACCCTAACCGGACATCTATAAAGCTGCTCCCCCGAAAGCGGAGCCCCGGACCGGCCACCCGCCCTACAGCTCCAGCAGAGACCGTCTTCGTTCGTTCCTGTGGGGACCCGCTGACATCCTGAGGCCTGCGAAGCCTCCGCACACACCGCACTCGGGTGCCACATCCGTGGGCCGAGCAACAGCCGCCTCTGGGTCTAATTACATCCGCTTTTCGGGGCAGGGAGGGAGACAAGGAGACCCCACAGACCGCCGGAGGTACCCTGCAGTGGAGGTGAGCAGCGGCCATCTTGGCACACCCAAAGACCTCCATTCACCTGCCTCACCAGTGTCCTACAGCACACACCCATAGACTCTTGCCCGCAGAGAGGGGGACCAGGGACACTGCTAATTAAGCCCCCCTAGCCAGAAGTAACCCTGCCTCCTCACCGGCTACCCCGTGGCCCCCAGAGTGTGATTGAACTATCTGTTCTGGCCGTTAACACCGGGGCCATTTTGCTGCACCCGACCAAGTAAGTAGCATTAATCACGGCTACATAGGCCTCCTCACACCTAGATCTCCTTTGAAACAATTTGTTCTTGGGGCGCATGCGCGCGAGTGAAGGAGATGGTTGCCTGATTCCTTAGCTCCGCGCCGTCGGAACCTATTAACCAGCCTAACACAGCACAGAATCAGCAGGGCTGCTACTCATTTACCTCACCTGGCGGCTATGTACCTCCCCGCGAAAAATAAACAGCAGAAGAAGCAGCCCGGTAAACATTCCCCAGCCTCAGGCAGGGGCCGGAACAAGATGGCGCCTGAACCTCCCGAGCCTGATGACGAAACCCGGCTCTCTGTTGCCGGTTCGGGATCCCCTGCTGACAGCCTTCATCTGTTCCCCATGGATGGGGAGAGCTCCCTTCCTGCGGATTCGGAGGCTATGCTGGCCAAATTCCGCAGCATTGTGAGGGATGAAATCACCGCTGCCTCTCGTAAGCTCTCCTCAGACTTTGTGCGGGGCCTTAAAGAGATAGGCCATCGCACTAATCAGTTGGAACAACGTATGGACTTGGCCACTACAGTGCTAGATGGCCATGAGGATGAGGTGTGTAGGTTGTCAACTGAGTTGGAAACTTTGAGGGACAAGTTGGAGGACGCGGAAAATAGGGCCCGCAGAGATAATTTGCGCGTCCGTGGTATCCCCGAGGTCATTACTGACTTGCAGGGCACAGCTACTGCTTTCTTCCAGGAACTGGCGCCTGACATACCGCCGGACAGGCTTGAGTTTGATCGCATCCACAGGTCTTTGGCCCCCAAGCCCTCTGAGGGGCCCCCGAGGGATGTGATTATCAAGTTCCATTATTATCGTACCAAAGAGAAGCTTTTGCAGTCTGCAAGGGAACGCCAGGACCTCTCATTTCAAGGTAATCCCCTCCAGTTATTTGCTGACCTTTCACCGGCCACAATTGCTAGGCGACGGGGCCTAAAGCCTTACCTTCAAATTCTTCAGTCCCATGGGATAAAGTACAGATGGGGATTCCCGTTCAAGCTTTCTTTCTCACATCTGGGTCGCCACTTCCAAGCTACCACCCCTGCCGATCTGAAGCGTCACTTCCTGGATCTACAGTTGGGCCTCCCTCCATCCCAGCATGATGTTCCAACTTCATCCTCTAGGCCCGGACCCTCCGGACCACCCCGTCAGCTCTCCCGGGCTTCTCAGGGCTCTCAGTCTGGATCCCAGGCCCTGCGGGAATTGCAGGCCCAGCGTTTTCAGCAGTCCAACAATGGTTGAAATTACCAATTTTTTTTCTTTCTCACCCTGATTACACCCAATTTTTTTTTTTTTGGCCTACCTGATCCTGTGTTGCACCATCTGAACGTTGCTCTCTTGTTAACCTCACACATGGATCGGGCTGGCGGTTTTTTGGTTTGTGTCCCCTTGCTGTTACCTTGCCCCGCATTGACCATGTCTGTGTGGCAGGGGGGGTCGCCCTGTTGGTCGCCCCGCTTGTGAGATGGTGGCCCGGGGCACTGATTGCCCTCCCTTTATCGCCCTACGAGGCCTTGGCCTGAACGTGCCTTTCTGCCCCCTCCTCCGATGATGTCCCCGCATTTTGCCCGAGCGGGTCGGGCTGTGATTTGACTTTTATTTTTATTTTAGTTCTTAAATTGTTTGCTTTGCTTATCTGTGTTCTTTTGGGGGGCTGTGGAGGGGGGGGGGGGTGCATTTGGGGCAGGGGACGCTCCTACAGTTTACCTATTTGGGTGTCACTGGGGATGCCATGCCACGGCCCTCCGCTCCTGTCCTGTGGGGCGGGGGGGTCGTGGTTATGGTCGTGCTGCACTGGCCCCTCTTGCATCCTGGAGTTGGCGGCCATATGATGGTCGTCTCTGGGGGCTCGAGGGGCCTGCACGTCTTATACCTTAATATGTTGGCTGCCCGTGGTAGTCGCCATTTATATTGATGTTTGTACCTGGTTTCCATTTTGATTTTGCCTTATTTTTTTATTTTTATTACATATTTTTCAGTTTCTGTGCTAATGTTATTTCAGTTTATCTATTTTTATCATGATAGGCTGGTGGTTCCGACGGACCACTGCTCCCCCCATGTGTCGGCACCTGACTAGGACGTATTTCCTAGTCACGGTCCCACCCCACTGTGGGCTTCAGTGCCCACGTCATGTTGCATCTATGTTCCTAGTCTTTGCTCTACTTCGAGCTCTACTTTCTCTTTTTTTGTCTTCTGTTTTTCTCTTTCATTATTCTGCCTCTTCCTTTTTCCTTCTCTCTCCCTCTCCTCTTTGGTCCCCGGGGCGCGCGGACGGAGTACATCGTAGAGCTATTCTCCTGATCCAATGACCCTTCGCTGGTTGTCCCTGAATGTCCAGGGCATGAACTCCCCTCAAAAAAGAGTCAAGATTTTTAAATACCTTAAACAGCAAAAAATTGATATAGCATGTTTGCAGGAGACCCATTTCTCCATTTCTTCTTGTCCTAAATATTTTGCTGCAAACTATTCCCAAGTTTATTTAGCCAATGGCCCTACTAAACAGAAGGGGGTTCTCATTGCCATACATAATTCGGTTCCATTTATTTGCAGTAAACAGATCGCTGATCCGGATGGCAGATACCTCCTTTTGCAGGGTGCTGTTCAGGATAATGAGGTAACTATCATGACTTACTACGCTCCAAATGATAATCCGGGACCCTTTCTGACCCATGTCTGCTCCCTGTTAATGACCCATCAGAAGGGCACACTCCTGCTTGCGGGTGACTCTAATGTGTCGCTGAGCCCCTCGCTTGACAAGTATCCATCGGAACATATGTCCCCCTCTCCCGCTGCTAAAAAGTTTCTACGGGCTTTGCGTAATCACGACTTGGTGGATCTCTGGCGGGAACTTCATCCCCTTGGTAGGGACTATACTCATTATTCTCATCCTCATCATTCCCATTCCAGGATCGACCATATGTTTGTACTCCGGAAACATCTTCCTTTGGTCGACTCGGTTTCCATTTTAGCGGCCCCTTGGTCGGATCATGATCCTGTTTTGACAGTATGTCACTCTCTTCTTAGCAAACCGCAATTTGCCCCATGGGTCATGAACGACTCTCTCCTATCTTTTAAAGCAATTCTTAAAGATATTCAAGAAGCTTCTAAGGACTATTTTAATCTCAACACGGGAACTGTCTCTTCCCCAGTGACGTTGTGGGAAGCGTATAAAGTGGTCCTCCGGGGCCATGTGATTCGAATAGCGTCGCACCGTAAGAGAGAGCGTATTCAAGCTCGTCGTGCTCTGGAGCAACGATTGGAGGTCTTGTCTACGGCCTTCAAGCAGGCTCCTTCCCCGGCGAATCGCAGGCTTTTGGATGCGGCCCGTACGGACTTGGATCTGTGCTTAACTGACGAAGCCGAACGCACTTTACGTTGGGCTCGCCAAAAGTGGTACACCAAGGCGAATAAACCTAACGCGATGCTGGCTAATAGACTCCGAACCTTCGCCCCTAAATTTACTCCCATACACCTGCGTACCCGCCACAACGTTCTCACGGGTAATCCACAACGGATATTAGATGAATTCCGCCACCGTCTTGCGAAGCTTTACTCCCCCCCTACTCACTCATCTACTCAAGGTCTAGACACCTTCTTGTCTAGCTTATCCTTACCTTCTCTATCAGACACACATAAGTCTTTGATGGACCGTGATATCCAGGTCCAGGAAGTTCTTCAATGTATTAAGGACTTGAAGATCGGCAAGAGACCGGGCCCGGATGGCTTCACAGCCTTGTATTATCGGAAGCTAGCGGACGTCCTGGCCCCACATTTGGCGGCCATGTTCAACTCCATAACGAAGGGCCAGTCGTTCACGCCTGATTTGCTGACCGCTAACATTGTAATGATCCCGAAGCCGGATAGGGACCATTCCTCTTGGGCTAATTTCAGGCCAATCTCATTAATAAATATTGATATGAAAATCTTGACTAAGATATTGGCCACTCGCCTGAATTCTTTTCTCCCACGCCTAATAAAGAAAGATCAGGTGGGATTTGTCCCTCATCGACAAGCGGGAGATGCGATTAGACGGCTTCTTCAAATTCAACATATTGTCCATGCCAGGTCCCTGGAAACAATGTTTTTGTCCCTCGATGTCAATAAGGCCTTTGACACATTGTCTTGGCCTTATTTGACACAAGTCCTTAGCCATTATGGCTTTGGTGCTTCTTTTCTGAGCTGGATTTCAGCTATCTATGACTCCCCCCAAGCTAAAGTTCGGTACTATGGTTTTGAGTCGTCTACCTTCCCTATTAGGAGGGGGACGCGGCAGGGCTGCCCGCTTTCCCCGCTCCTGTTCGTCCTGGCTCTTGAGCCTCTGGCCGAGGCCGTTCGATCCCATCCGGACGTGTCAGGGGTGGAGGTGGCGGGTACCTCGCACAAATTGTCATTATTTGCTGATGACATTCTGTTGACCATCACCAAACCCAGAATTTCTCTCCCCAATTTGTTGTCACTTTTGGATTCTTTCGCCTTGCTCTCCGGCTTGGCTGTCAACCAGGCAAAGTCGAAGGCAATGTCTATCAATATTTGCCCCTCGGATTTAGATTCTTTACAGTCTGCGTTCCCTTTTCAGTGGTTGACCTCATTACCCTATTTAGGGATTAAGCTTACCCCGAAGTATTCCGAACTCTACCGAGCCAACTTTCCTTCTTTGTTTGGCAAACTGACAGCTATGCTCACCTCTTGGTCCACTCTTCCGCTCTCTTGGTTCGGGAGGGTGGCGACGGTACGTATGACCTATCTTCCGAAATTGCTTTATTTTTTTCGGGTTTTACCTGTTCAGGTACCCTCTCACATCCTTATAATTCACCAACGTAAAATTATGCAGTTTATCTGGGGCCCCAAAAGGCCCAGGATTAAGAGGCAAGTGCTTTTTGCACGCAGAATTAATGGCGGCCTCTCGGTTCCTAATTTGCATGCCTACTATACTGCGGCGGGTATCGCTCCGCTGTCTCGCCTTCATGAGAAACAGCAAATGCCACTGTGGGCTACTTTTGACTTGGTGGATTCTCACCCAACACCTTTAGCCTCTCTTCCATGGCTCCCTCGTGCGCATCGCCCGTCCTCTATAGGTCCTTGTCTGGCCCATTCCCTTAGGTTGTGGGACGCGGTTAAATATTCTGCGGGTCTGATCTCCCCCCATTTGCCGTTACTTCGTCTCCTTCATAACCCGTTATTTCCACCAGGTCGGGACAACCCCTTACAGTTTGCATGGTGGACTGAACATGGCTTTGTAGACGTTCATTCTATGCTCTCCCCAACCAAGATTATTTCGTATTCACTTTTACGTTCCTCCCACGATATTCCCCTCAGGGAACACTATAGTTACTTGCAACTTCGACATTTCCTCCAGAGCCTGATTAGATCACAACCTACCCCCTATACTATGACCCCCTTTGAAAGCTTATGTAGATCACGCCCCCATTCCCCGGGACTCATATCTCTCATCTATACAGCGATTATCAACTCTAGGAGACCGCCCTTGAGACCTTACCACCTTCAGTGGGAGGCTGAACTTGGGAGGCAACTCGATCCGGAAGATTGGCAGGCTATGACTGTGGCATTGTCTAAATGCTCTACCAATGTTCTCTTTCAGGAGAACGCTTATAAAGTGTTCTATAGGTGGTACTATACCCCGGCCAGACTGGCGAGTTTTATACCTTCTTATTCTCCCTTGTGTTTCCGTGGATGCTCTCAGGAGGGTACCATGGCACACATCTGGTGGACCTGTCCCAGGGTATGCAGATTGTGGGTTAGAGTCTATGCGTTGCTCCGCGACCTCTTTGATTCCAACCTAAAGAAGGACCCTTTTGAGGCCCTTTTATGGAAACCGATCACGGAGCTTCTCCACCCTGAACGCCAGCTGGCGGCGCATGTTTTTACTGCAACTAAATTGATCATTGCAAGGGCCTGGAAGACCCCGGTTCTCAGAAACTCACTGCTGTGTTAGCAGATACCCATGATAAATTTCTCAGGGTATGGCAACCCTGGGTGGCCAATAACCACCCTTCACGATTTAACCCAACACTACTTTCTCTTTGATAGGTCTCTGTTCCCCCCGCCCCGTGGACCCCCCCTTCTCTCTTTCTTTCTTTCTATTTTTCTTTCTTTCTTTTTTTTCTATTTTCTTTTCTCCATTTCTTTTCCTCTTTCTCTTTATTGCCATTTGCTCATACTCCTTATCTAGTTGACTCTCTTTCTTTTCATCCTCCCTTTCTTTGTGGCTTGGGCCCTCAGGCTTGGTCCTGTCGGTCCTGGACACGGGATGCATTATTCCTTTTATATTCGAAAAAACAGATGTCCTCTGCTATCTGCCTGCTTGAATTTTAAGTTTTTTTTTTTTTTTTTTTTTTTTTTTTATTATTTTCTTTATTTTTTATTTTATGTATTATCTTAATTTTTTTATTTTTTATTTTCTCTTTGTAATGTTGCGCATTGTATAGCAACTTTGCTTTCAAGTTCTATATTTACTCCGGCGTGTTAGCCGGTATGTTACCTAAGCCAACATTAGGTTAATTTAGCAGGCCATCTGTCTGGAGAACATTATATTGCCGGTCTTCTGGATTCACTTTGGATTCCTAGAAGCCAGATTAATCTCAGGTTTACGGACTATCTGTTCTGATGTCTGATAGTTTATGGTGTGTCCACCACTGTTTTTTTTTCTTTCCTTTGTATTCTTTTCTGTTTATTGATGTGCCTTTTCAATAAAACTCTGTGTACAAGAAAATAAAGGGAGGCAAGCTGTTAGTGCCTCTGTTGTGATTCTTGAGGATGAATTGCTTCACAGTACCTCACAATACAGAGGTCAGTAAGGGCTTGTTTTAAAGATATTTTACTGCTTCTTAGAAGAATACCTAAATACCTTATTGTCGCTAGTCCAGACACAGGAAATATTATTTTCAGGACAGACCGTTATCTTTAGTTGGAACAGTACAATACTTTGCACTTATTCTCGTCAAAACAGGCTTGAAACAACAGCAACATACATGTCATTTTCTATGTGAAGCTTCCCTTAGAATGTGCCTATAGCTTCGATTTGTATGTCTATATTTGAATAAATTAAGGCATTATCTTTAACTGTATTTTTTAAATGTCAATAAAATATAGAATTTTCAACAAACCAAGACAAACTGTGTGTGTGTTAATTCATTTTTGAGAAATTAGTAATTGAAATAAGCACTGTCTCAGAAAAAGGTCAGAAGCAACGTGAAGGATCTCAAACTGATCTTGCATACAAGCTGAATGCACCTGAAAGCATATTGCATTTGAACACTGTTGGTTAGAATTTCTTTTCAGCTTTTTATGTGTCTTATTAACACTAAGGCCGGATTCACACTATTGCAAATTGGATGCGGTATCCCCACATCAAATTCGCAATAGCAGGAGAATGAGACCGTCTCTCTGTGGAGTCGGTTCACATATCTCCGATGCAGCTCCAGTGCGAATTTGCACAGGAGCCCTGTACGTCTTTTGGTCTGTTTCAGGTCTGAATTCAGGCTGAAATCGGACCTGAAATGGTGAACCAGGATGCACAAGACCCCTGCTGTGAGTCACATCGGCATCCAGTGTTAACCCAGCCTCAAAGTAAAATCTTTACAAAGTTTAGTTTGTGTCTCAACATCCCTCCCACAATGCTGTAACTCTCTAGAGATAAGTGAATTTGGTTGGTGTAAGGAAAAAAAATCTGCGCTAAACCCTATAAACTAAATAAATAAATGAACAAGTGAACGAATGTGCTACGAGTTAATAATAATCAGGATTGTATAAAAAACAAAAATAAGTGAAGTGGTGCAGCAACTAAAAACCTTAAATATTCAGTCCATAAAAGTGTAAAACAAAAAATTGTGCGCTACCACATAAATATCCCAAAAAAATAATAAGGTGAATTAATAAGTGTAAAAACTAGGATAACTTAAATAAGAGAATATCTAAGGAAAAAGTACAAAGTCCAAAAACAAGCAATTAGGGATCCAAAAATGGTCAGAGCAACTTCAGAATTCCTGGTATCCGCAATTGCAACAGAATGACAACTTGTCTGCAGGTAAGATTTTCTGTTCATCAAAGAAAATAAGGCATTCAATGCCGCTTACCAGATTTGTTGGATCTCAGGTTATAGAGATCAAAAGGGCATATCAGAACACCATCAGTCAGATAGGGATCAGCATCAGAGGATTCCAATGGAGGTGCAGATGTCCCGTCCGTGCTATGCAAATCTCCTTTTTCAATGAATTTTGCACACCAAATATATATCCAAACTTGCTCACCGGTATTGTTAATAAGGGCAGATAGAAAAAGGCTTCATGGTGCAGTTTGTTTAAAAGATTTAGGGCCAAATCCACAAAAGGGATACGACGGCGTAACTGCTGTTACGCCGTCGTATCCCTGTTCCTAACTATGGAACTGATCCACAGAATCAGTTTTCCATAGTTAGGCAGAAGATCCGGCATGTGTAAGGGACTTACACTGCCGGATCTTAGGATGCAGTACCGCATCCGCCGCTGGGGGCATTTCGTGTCGAAATGCCGCCTCGGGTATGCAAATTAGCTTTTACGGAGATCCACGAAGCTTTTCAGCTTCGTTTTTTCTCCGTAAGTTTTAGTTTGCATACGCAAAATTAGGGCTGCTTTTACAAGGTGTAAAGTTAGTACACCATGTAAAAGCAGACCTTTCTTTCCAGCGACGCGATTTTTTTTTTAAATTTGAATTTTTTTTTTCCCGCCGTATCTTTTTTTTTTCCAGACGCAACTTTATTGACCCGTCGCAATCCACAAAGCTCGGCGTAACGTAATTTTGCGCTATGCACGTCGGGAAAATGACGTCACGAGCATGCGCAGTACGGCCGGCGCGGGAGCGCGCCTAATTTAAATGGGAATCGCCCCCATTTGAATAGGAACGCCTTGCGCCGGCGGAATTTAAGTTACACAGCCCAAAATTTCTAGGTAAGTGCTTTGTGGATCGGGCACTTAGGTAGAAATTTTAAGGCAGTGTAACTTAAATGGAAAAATTTATGTTACGCACGATCTTTGTGGATTTGGCCCTTATTGCTCAAAATCAGAACATAACACCAAAGTTCCAAACAAGGTTCACAAAGCACAACGACAGCACATAGCCTGACCGGCACAAGTATAATAGCGTCTAGGATAGTGACTCTACCCAATGCATTTCCCCATATAAGGATTCTTCAGTGAAAGATCATAGAATTTGGTTTCCTGAGAGAAAACTTTCAACAAAATAGTTTGATTCATTTTAAACAAACATTTACTGGCCAATCTGTGCTTCATGTACAGTAGGTTTGATGACTTCCCTTTTTAAATTTCTAAGTAGTTAAACCAAAGACGCCCCCCCCCCCCCCTTCCTCTGCCCAAAGCAGGATTGCCATGCCCAAGAAAGCAGTACTATAGTACAGCTTCATTGTTAGTCCAGTGATATCATAAGGGATGGAGAAGAATCTTACCAAATTTCTTGAGGCCTTAAGAGAGGGAAGACACAGGGAGTGCCACCTAAGAGCAGTATTAAAAGCAGGATTTAATGCCAAGGTACATAAAATCACTCACAAGACAGAGGTAAACCTAAGCTCATCTGTTGTCTGGTTGTCCGAACACAGCACCCATGCGTGGCTGGGATGGTGAGGGGTCCACTGCATGTCCTGTGGCTACCAGGAAGACAACCGGAACCAGCAGGGAACACAGGGAAGTGATGTCACGGACAGTGGGGAGCTTCTGGAGGAACTGTATCAGTCAGACAAACAGGCAGGAAGGATATGCGCTCTGAGCATCCGCTCCTTCTACAGGCCTCTAGGGGAGCTGATGCTCCAAGCGTGTAGCCTGCCTGTCTGTCTGACTGATATAGTTCCTCCGGAACCCTCCCCGCTGTCCGTGACGTCACTTTCCTGCATTCCATGCTGGTTACGGTCATCTTCCTGGTGGCCACAGGACATGCAGCGGTCCCCTCACCATCTCAACCGCGCATAGTTGCTGTTTTCAGACAACCAGACAACAGATGAGCTTATGTCTTATCTTATCTTGTGAGTGATTGTATGTACCTTGCCATTAAATCCTGCTTTTAATACTGCACATAGGTGATGCTTCCTGTGTCTTCCCTCTTGTAATCCCATATACAGAGTTTGCTTTCTCTGAGGGCAGCTGCTGCCTTTATAACCCCACCATTCCCTCCTTATGGACTTATGAGCTGCATAAGATCTGATGTTCAAAGTTGCACTATCTTTTGTGCTTACATTTCTTGATACCCCTGAGGCCTGGAAAATGGGACACTTAGTGGAGCCTGCTGGGTGACAGTGGGTCAGGCAGGAAGAGAGGGGCCAAGTTGTCTTTGAAAAGGTATGCACCAATGAAAGGTGTGCCAGACCAAAGAATAAAAGAGTCAAAATTAATGTGTTTGTTTATACGAAAAAACAGCCAATGCATTTCAGTGCTTAGAAGAAACTCCCCGCCTTTTTCACAGCTACAATCAGGGCATTTCTTCTGATCCGTGATGAAAAGGGAGTTTCTTCTGACCCCTGAAACATATTGCATCTTTTTTAGAATAAACTAATACATTTATTTGGATTATTTTATTCTCTGGTCGGGTGCTCCTTCCATTGCTGCATGATTTTTTTCTTGTAGCCTGTGGGGGTACCCACTAGAGGGTAGTCGTTTCTATTGTGAGTAGATTGGTCTGAGCTAGTGGGCTTTCCAACAGTTTTTTTCCCTCTCACTGCCTTGTGTGAACTCAGGTCAGAGTCCAGGTGCTTTTTGGATTTTTTTTTTGCATTAAGCCCAGGTTAACACTGGGCTGCGGGAGTGAAACCGTGCGAGTTCAGCTAAACTTGCACGATTTCAATCCCGCCTGTAAGTCCTGATTTCGGCTGCGATTACAGAGACATCTGTGCAGGTTTCTGCACAGATGTAAATCGCAGGCCGAAATCGCAAAAAGTAGTACAGAAATTACTTTTTGAAATCAAATCGAATGCCAAATCGCACCACTGTGAACCAGGGCTTAAAGTTGCCTTGGAAGGCAGGCTTCCTGTAAGATGGGACCACTGCCACTCTGCAATTGGTGAACTGTTATGTGGTCCTTTGGGCCATTTTAAACTAGTTTAATAATGCACCGTGCAAATTGGTTATTAATCCAGTAGGAACGTGGTAAATACCCAATGGAATGGATCTTCCTTACGTTCTCATTATTATCCCTCTCATCTGAAAAAAATAAAATTATTTATTTAGCATTATGGGTAAGCTATGAAGATACTGTAACACCATTTTATGGCTTTATATTGGTTGTGACAGTTGGAAGGAGATGGAAAATAGGATTTGTATATCTTGCCATTTAGTCTGAGTTATATGAGAAGCCAGCAGGTGATTCAATATTCCAGAATGGACTGAGCCAGCCTTTAAATAATAGCATTACAATTCAGGATGAAAAAAATAGTGACAGAAATTGACATGGAAGAAAAAATACTCAAAGTAAATGTTTAATTTAATTTACCTTTTTTTATAGTTTTAAATACCATATTTTGAACTGTTTTACAACTACAGTATTCATCCTAAAGTGAATTAGTTAATATATAACTAAGGCAAATACAGTGTTTTTTAAATACCCATCTACTCTGTCAATGTGTTTCGTCTGAGAAAATTTGATCATGAAGCACCTGTCTTAAGAATTTATGTAACTTGCATCATTTAGAAACACCCCTTTCGGAAAGGTGACTAAATCCCATGAGAGTTTAAGCTGATGTGGACAACCAAGTGGGCATTCCATTCAGTGACTTCAAGCAAGATGGTTCGAGAAACAGTTCTGTGTTTTTTGGCATTCTATTTTATTTGTGTGTATGCAGAAAATGCCACTGACACCATCGAAAGAATACTTATTGAAGACACTGAGATTGCCAGGGGCAAAGTCATTGTAAGTATGCAATAGTTATACTATTCAAAGGGACTATCAGTGCAGTCTGCAAAGTAACTTTTTATTGGTACTGTATTCTTTAGCAATGTACAGTAATGATTAAGTTACTGTAGCTTTTATTCAATTTAGCTGAAAGACTAATAAGTTAATACTAAAAATGTGATATTAAAGGTAGAACAAATTTTGAATTTAGTCATTAGATAAGAACAGAATTAACTTGAAAAGACAGTGACTATGCAAAAACAATTAAACAATTGCATAATCAACAGTAGATCTATGCCTGCATTTCTTTGAGTGTTAGCTTGTATGAGAACAGTGTATACAGCTAGCGATCACAAAACATTTGCAAAGATTTCTGCCAGCTTCAATCAACTTTGTGTGAGCTTATACAGCACTCTTAGCTCCAGATGGTAAAAGTTGAACTCTGATTGTAAAAGGAGCGCTGATTATCACTTTAAAGTGTATCTAATTAATAAAAAATAATAATATATTGCAATTTACCAATCCCTACATTTGATGGCTGCATTGTTTTGTTTTTTTACCTGGTGAACCTTAATGCCGCATACACACGGTCGTTTTTCGGCATGAAAAAAAACGACGTTTTTAAAAACGTCATTTAAAATCATCGTGTGTGGGCTTCACATCGTTTTTCGGCTTCTGAAAAACGACAAAAAAAAATTCGAACATGCTGCATTTTTTAATGTCGTTTTTTAAAATGTCGTTTTTCGGGTAGTAAAAAATGATCGTGTGTGGGCTAAAACGAGGTTTTAAACCCGCGCAATGCCCAGAAGCGAGTTATAAAAGGGAGCACTCGTTCTGGTAAAACTACCACTCATAATGGAGTAAGCACATTCATCACGCTGTAACAGACAAAAAAGCGCGAATCGTCTTTATCTAACACGGAATCAGCTAAAGCAGCCCAAAGGCGAATAGAACTTCCCCTTTAGAGTGCAGTCGTACATGTTGTACGTCACCACGCTTTGTTCATAATTTTTCAAAAACGATGGTGTCGTTTTTAATGATGAAGTTGGAAAAACGTTGTTTTTTGGACATGCTGAAAATGTATTTTTTTCATGCCAAAAAACAACCGTGTGTATGCGGCATTACAGCAACACACCTACCATCCTAGGGTAACAATAGTCATTCACCTCTTAAAGTCTCAATACTATAATGGTAATGTGTTCTGTAGTACTAACACGCTACCTGATTATTTTTTTATTATTATACAGGATTTATATAGCACCAACAGTTTGCGCAATACTTTACAATATAAAGGGAGACAAAACAGTAACAGTACAATTTAATATAAGAGAGGGTTAGGAGGGCCTTGCTCCTGGGAGCTTGCAATCTAATATGGATGGGATGGTGGGACAAAAAGGTAATAACTACGAAGGATGAACTGATGGGAGGAATAGAAGATTCGATCATTAGCTGAAGGCAGGATAGACTTCCCTGAAGAGATGAGATAACATTGTTTGAGATTATATTGCAGAGTACACAGGAGTGGCTTTTAATTGAACAAGGGGTCTTTAAAACTTCTGCACTTTTATATTTTGGTTGGCAACGGTGAGGGCAGGAGGAGTTAAAGTGACAGTCAACTCAACACCCTTGCTTTGAAGGCATTACAAAAGCTGCTTGAAGACTGCTGCAATTTTTGCAAATACTTTGTAAAATGTCTGCTGTATACACTACTTTTATAAAAGCTGAAGCATTTATGTAAAACGCCTATAGGAGCTGATAGACATGAACTACTCCTGAACGGATATCACACTGACACAATGGGGGTTATTTACGAAAGGCAAATCCTCATTGCACTACAAGTGCACTTGGAAGTGCAGTTGCTGTAGATCTGAGGGGGACATGCAAGGAAAATAAAAAACAGCATTTTAGCTTGCACATGATTGGATGATAAAATTAGCAGAGCTTCCCCTCAGTTCTACAGCGATTGCACTTGTAGTGCAAAGTGGATTTGCCTTTTGTAAATAACCCCCAATGTATATTTTGCTATAATGATATTTATTTTTATTTTTTTTGCAGGCACCGAGTGTTTCAGGATGTGCCATAAAGAGTAATCCAGAACTTAACAACTTCATGATGAACATTTGGGGACTATAGTATCCTTTTTTTTTTTTTCTTTTAGTATCTGTACTTGAACCATTTTATTAATGCAAAAGAATAAAGATATAGGTTAGTAGAGAAAAATCATCTCGCGGCCATAGACGGTTCAAATCTAATGGCGTGTACACACAACCATTTTCATGACAAGAAAAATGCAATTGGTCGTTAAAAAACGGCGGTGTGTAGGCTCCAGAGCATTTTTCTCGAAGAGAAAAATGGCCATTAAAAATTTAGAATCTGCTCTATTTTTTCTCGTCGTGAAAAATGGTCGTGTGTACGCTTTAATGACGGGGAAAAAAACGCACATGCTCAGAAGCAAGATGGGAAATTTGCATAATCAGCCCAAAGGGTGGCACCATTCGAATGGAACTTCCCCTTTATAGTGCCGTTGTACGTGTTGTACGTCAACGCGTTTTGTTCAAGCATTTTTTATCACGATCGTGTGTATGCAAGGCAGGCTTGAGAGGAATCACATAGTTTTTTCCATGACATGAAAAACGATCGTGTGTACCCGGCATTCGTCGTTTGAGCAAGGACCGGCCAAGATTCAAACCATGTATTGGCAGACCGAATGTACCCAAGTTAATCAATCTATCAACTTGGGTACAACCAACCTGTTGGATTTTACATGCAATTGTTGATAGCGGCTATTATAGCTGCTAGCAGTAATCACTGTGTTCTCCCAGTGGGGACCGCTCCCCCTCCAACCACCCGTCAGGAGAACACAAAAGCAACACTGACTGTGTTGATGTGGGAATCAAGAGATTTGTTCCACCTATGGCCGGCCCAACAGGCATCATCTGGCTAATTAGTGGCAGGGAATCAGGCTGGTAAACTTTGATGTAAGTGAAGGAGGAAGTAAGGCGCTCAGAGTTTCTTTGTATGACAAATTGACATAAAGCGGTATTAAACCAAAAAGAAAAAAAATATATATATTAGTATTTTAGATTGTAAAGTTGTAAAAACATCTGCCCCACCACTGTAACCCACCACTGTAACCCCCTGCATATCTGTCCCACCACTGTACCACCCTACTCTTCTGTCTCACTACTGTAACCCCCCTACTCATCTTCCCCACCAATGTTCACCTCATCTGCCCCACCACTGTACCTCCCTGCACATCTACCCCACTGTTGTACCCTCCTGCTCTTCTGTTCCACCTCTGAACCCCCCTGCTCATTTCCCCCACTGCTGTACCCTCCTGCTCATCTGCTACACCGCTGTACCCTTTTCTCATCTATGATATGTGTGATATGCAGAGTGGTGAAAGGAAGCAGAGATGAGACACACCTACCTGTCCTGGCACACTCATCCTGCTGATCCAGCCCACGTGCTTGTATGTGATGTCGCATACAAGCATCTGGAATGGATGTACAATTATGAGCTCAGGTCAGGGGCATTTTCTGAAAGTAGTGGAATGTGGAGCAGTGTGCAGGATCATAAGTTGGTCCCCCGCAGCTGAGAAAAGGTGTAGCGCTCTGCTCCGCAGCAAAAGTTGGGTATGACATTCATTGCGCTAAATACTGTCTGTGGCTTAAAGGGACACTGAGTGCAGGGGTTCAGTAGTAAGTGACACAAAGAGAAAAAAATTATGTGGTCCAAGGCACCATAGGTAAATGGCCTCCATCCCAAATTTGAACAGAAAAAAGAGAGTTTGGTCAGCGGGACTTTAAATGAGGCCAATCACCATGCGGAGTAAGCATACAAGGTATACAATATTGCTTAATTGGGTTCCAACACAAAAGGGGGGAGTTCGTTTGGGACTTGGAATGAGAGATGTATAACAAAGAGCAGTCTTAGCAAAGAGCATTTTATTATGCCTTGTGATATAATATAAAGCATACTGAATGACAAAAAATTGCATCCACAAAATCGCATAAACATGCTACAAATTACATATGTATAATAACACCATGGTACTTGGCATATCGTGGAGTAAGGACAAGTCCTGCACAACATGAACCACTGGAGGG